>NC_142042.1:70577450-70896450 GCF_982192425.1 Myodes glareolus
CATTCAACAGAAACTCACATGCCTTTCTCTGAAAAAGAAGCAGTCTGTTCCAATACTTCAATTCACTCTGCGAAGTGAATGGAGTGTTGCTTCACTTTCTAAATGCTGTCCTTTCAGAGAAAATCACTTTCCTTTGAAAGTGCCTTAAGCAACTTGCAAGAATTCACAAGAAACTCACATGCGTTTTTATGAAAGAGAAGCAGTCTGTTCCAACACTTCAATTCACTGTGCTAAGTGAATGGAGTGTTGCTTCACGTTCTAAATGCTGTCCTTTCAGAGAAAATCCCTTTCCTTTGAATGTGACTTAAGCTACTTGCAAGCATTCAACAGAAGCTCACATGCATTTCTCTGAAAGAGAAGCAATCTGTTCCAACACTTCAATTCTCTGTGCGAAGGGAATGGAGTGTTGCTTCACTTTCTAAATGCTGTCCTTTCAGAGAAAATCACTTTCCTTTGAAAGTGCCTTAAGCTACTTACAAGCATTCACCAGAAACTCACATGTGTTTCTCTGAAGAAGAAGCAGTCGGTTCCAACACTTCAATTCACTGTGCGAAGTGAATGGAGTGTTGCCTCACTTTCTAAATGCTGTCGTTTCAGAGAAAATCACTCTCCTTTGAAAGTGCCTGAAACTACTTTCAAGCATTCATAAAAAGCTCACATGCGTTTCTCTGAAAGAGAAGCAGTCTGTTCCAAAACTTCAATTCACTGTGCGAAGTGAATGGATTGTTGCTTCACTTTCTAAATGCTGTCCTTTCAGAGAAAATCACTTTCCTTTGAAAGTGCCTTAAGCTACTTGCAAGCATTAGGAAGAAATTTACATGCGTTTCTCTGAAAGAGAAGCAGTCTGTTCCAACACTTCAATTCACTGTGCGAAGTGAATGGAGTGTTGCTTCACTTTCTAAATGCTGTCCTTTCAGAGAAAATCACTTTCCTTTGAAAGTACCTTAAACTACTTTCAAGCATTCACAAAAAACTCACATGCGTTTCTCTGAAAGAGAAGCAGTCTGTTCCAACACTTCAATTCAATGTGCGAAGTGAATGGAGTGTTGCTTCACTTTCTAAATGCTGTCCTTTCAGAGAAAATCACTTTCCTTTGAAAGTGCCTTAAGCAATTTGCAAGAATTCACAAGAAACTCACATGCGTTTCTCTGAAAGAGAAGCAGTCTGTTCCAACACTTCAATTCACTGTGTGAAGTGAATAGAGTGTTGCCTCACTTTCTAAATGCTGTCCTTTCAGAGAAAATCACTTTCCTTTGAAAGTGCCTTAAGCTACTTACAAGCATTTAACAGAAACTCACATGCATTTCTCTGAAAGACAAGCAGTCTCTTCCAAGACTTCAATTCACTGTGCGAAGTGAATGGAGTGTTGCTTCACTTTCTAAATGCTGTTCTTTCAGAGAAAATCACTTTCCTTTGAAAATGCCTTAAGCTACTTGCAAGCATTAGGAAGAAACTCACAAGCGTTTCTCTGAAAGAGAAGCAGTCCGTTGCAACACTTCAATTCACTGTGCGAAGTGAATGGAGTGTTGCTTCACTTTCTAAATGCTGTCCTTTCAGAGAAAATCACTTTCCTTTGAAAGTGCCTTAAGCTACTTACAAGCATTCAACAGAAACTCACATGCATTTCTCTGAAAGAGAAGCAGTCTGTTCCAACACTTCAATTCACTGTGCGAAGTGAATGGAGTGTTGCTTCACTTTCTAAATTATGTCCTTTCAGAGAAAATCACTTTCCTTTGAAAGTGCCTTAAGCAACTTACAAGCATTCACAAGAAACACTAATGCGTTTCTATGAAAGAGAAGCACTCTGTTCCAACACTTCAATTCACTGCACGAAGGGAATGGAGTGTTGCTTCACTTTCTAAATGCTGTCCTTTCAGAGAAAATCACTTTCCTTTGAAAGTGCCTTAAGCTACTTACAAGCATTCACCAGAAACTCACATGCGTTTCTCTGAAAAAGAAGCAGTCTGTTCCAATACTTCAATTCACTCTGCGAAGTGAATGGAGTGTTGCTTCACTTTCGAAATGCTGTCCTTTCAGAGAAAATCACTTTCCTTTGAAAGAGCCTTAAGGTACTTACAAGCATTCCCCAGAAACTCACATGCGTTTCTCTGAAAGAGAAGCAGTCTGTTCCAACACTTCAATTCACTGTGCGAAGTGAATGGAGTGTTGCCTCACTTTCTAAATGCTGTCCTTTCAGAGAAAATCACTTTCCTTTGAAAGTGCCTTAAACTACTTTCAAGCATTCAAAAAAACTCACATGCGTTTCTCTGAAAGAGAAGCAGTCTGTTCCAGCACTTCAATTCACTGTGTGAAGTGAATGGAGTGTTGCCTCACTTTCTAAATGCTGTCCTTTCAGAGAAAATCACTTTCCTTTGAAAGTGCCTTAAGCTACTTACAAGCATTCAACAGAAACTCACATGCCTTTCTCTGAAAAAGAAGCAGTCTGTTCCAATACTTCAATTCACTCTGCGAAGTGAATGGAGTGTTGCTTCACTTTCTAAATGCTGTCCTTTCAGAGAAAATCACTTTCCTTTGAAAGTGCCTTAAGCAACTTGCAAGAATTCACAAGAAACTCACATGCGTTTTTATGAAAGAGAAGCAGTCTGTTCCAACACTTCAATTCACTGTGCTAAGTGAATGGAGTGTTGCTTCACGTTCTAAATGCTGTCCTTTCAGAGAAAATCCCTTTCCTTTGAATGTGACTTAAGCTACTTGCAAGCATTCAACAGAAGCTCACATGCATTTCTCTGAAAGAGAAGCAATCTGTTCCAACACTTCAATTCTCTGTGCGAAGGGAATGGAGTGTTGCTTCACTTTCTAAATGCTGTCCTTTCAGAGAAAATCACTTTCCTTTGAAAGTGCCTTAAGCTACTTACAAGCATTCACCAGAAACTCACATGTGTTTCTCTGAAGAAGAAGCAGTCGGTTCCAACACTTCAATTCACTGTGCGAAGTGAATGGAGTGTTGCCTCACTTTCTAAATGCTGTCGTTTCAGAGAAAATCACTCTCCTTTGAAAGTGCCTGAAACTACTTTCAAGCATTCATAAAAAGCTCACATGCGTTTCTCTGAAAGAGAAGCAGTCTGTTCCAAAACTTCAATTCACTGTGCGAAGTGAATGGATTGTTGCTTCACTTTCTAAATGCTGTCCTTTCAGAGAAAATCACTTTCCTTTGAAAGTGCCTTAAGCTACTTGCAAGCATTAGGAAGAAATTTACATGCGTTTCTCTGAAAGAGAAGCAGTCTGTTCCAACACTTCAATTCACTGTGCGAAGTGAATGGAGTGTTGCTTCACTTTCTAAATGCTGTCCTTTCAGAGAAAATCACTTTCCTTTGAAAGTACCTTAAACTACTTTCAAGCATTCACAAAAAACTCACATGCGTTTCTCTGAAAGAGAAGCAGTCTGTTCCAACACTTCAATTCAATGTGCGAAGTGAATGGAGTGTTGCTTCACTTTCTAAATGCTGTCCTTTCAGAGAAAATCACTTTCCTTTGAAAGTGCCTTAAGCAATTTGCAAGAATTCACAAGAAACTCACATGCGTTTCTCTGAAAGAGAAGCAGTCTGTTCCAACACTTCAATTCACTGTGTGAAGTGAATAGAGTGTTGCCTCACTTTCTAAATGCTGTCCTTTCAGAGAAAATCACTTTCCTTTGAAAGTGCCTTAAGCTACTTACAAGCATTTAACAGAAACTCACATGCATTTCTCTGAAAGACAAGCAGTCTCTTCCAAGACTTCAATTCACTGTGCGAAGTGAATGGAGTGTTGCTTCACTTTCTAAATGCTGTTCTTTCAGAGAAAATCACTTTCCTTTGAAAATGCCTTAAGCTACTTGCAAGCATTAGGAAGAAACTCACAAGCGTTTCTCTGAAAGAGAAGCAGTCCGTTGCAACACTTCAATTCACTGTGCGAAGTGAATGGAGTGTTGCTTCACTTTCTAAATGCTGTCCTTTCAGAGAAAATCACTTTCCTTTGAAAGTGCCTTAAGCTACTTACAAGCATTCAACAGAAACTCACATGCATTTCTCTGAAAGAGAATCAATCTGTTCCAACACTTCAATTCTCTGTGCGAAGGGAATGGAGTGTTGCTTCACTTTCTAAATGCTGTCCTTTCAGAGAAAATCACTTTCCTTTGAAAGTGCCTTAAGCAACTTACAAGCATTCACAAGAAACACTAATGCGTTTCTATGAAAGAGAAGCACTCTGTTCCAACACTTCAATTCACTGCACGAAGGGAATGGAGTGTTGCTTCACTTTCTAAATGCTGTCCTTTCAGAGAAAATCACTTTCCTTTGAAAGTGCCTTAAGCTACTTACAAGCATTCAACAGAAACTCACATGCGTTTCTCTGAAAGAGAAGCAGTCTGTTCCAACACTTCAATTCACTGTGCGAAGTGAATGGAGTGTTGCTTCACTTTCTAAATGCTGTCCTTTCAGAGAAAATCACTTTCCTTTGAAAGTGCCTTAAGCTACTTACAAGCATTCACCAGAAACTCACATGCGTTTCTCTGAAAAAGAAGCAGTCTGTTCCAATACTTCAATTCACTCTGCGAAGTGAATGGAGTGTTGCTTCACTTTCTAAATGCTGTCCTTTCAGAGAAAATCACTTTCCTTTGAAAGAGCCTTAAGGTACTTACAAGCATTCACCAGAAACTCACATGCATTTCTCTGAAAGAGAAGCAGTCTGTTCCAACACTTCAATTCACTGTGCGAAGTGAATGGAGTGTTGCCTCACTTACTAAATGCTGTCCTTTCAGAGAAAATCACTTTCCTTTGAAAGTGCCTTAAACTACTTTCAAGCATTCATAAAAAACTCACATGCGTTTCTCTGAAAGAGAAGCAATCTGTTCCAGCACTTCAATTCACTGTGTGAAGTGAATGGAGTGTTGCCTCACTTTCTAAATGCTGTCCTTTCAGAGAAAATCACTTTCCTTTGAAAGTGCCTTAAGCTACTTACAAGCATTCAACAGAAACTCACATGCGTTTCTCTGAAAAAGAAGCAGTCTGTTCCAATACTTCAATTCACTCTGCGAAGTGAA
Source organism: Myodes glareolus (assembly GCF_982192425.1). Taxonomy (NCBI): domain Eukaryota; kingdom Metazoa; phylum Chordata; class Mammalia; order Rodentia; family Cricetidae; genus Myodes; species Myodes glareolus. The sequence continues at coordinate 70,582,489 of NC_142042.1, forward strand.
TGGAGTGTTGCTTCACTTTCTAAATGCTGTCCTTTCAGAGAAAATCACTTTCCTTTGAAAGTCCCTTAAGCAACTTGCAAGAATTCACAAGAAACTCACATGCGTTTCTATGAAAGAGAAGCAGTCTGTTCCAACACTTCAATTCACTGTGCGAAGTGGATGGAGTGTTGCTTCACTTTCTAAATGCTGTCCTTTCAGAGAAAATCACTTTCCCTTGAAAGTGCCTTAAGCTGCTTGCAAGCATTAGGAAGAAACTCACATGCGTTTCTCTGAAAGAGAAGCAGTCTGTTCCAACACTTCAATTCACTGTGCGAAGTGAATGGAGTGTTGCCTCACTTTCTAAGTGCTGTCCTTTCAGAGAAAATCACTTTCCTTTGAAAGTGCCTTAAACTACTTTCAAGCATTCATAAAAAACTCACATGCGTTTCTCTGAAAGAGAAGCAGTCCGTTCCAACACTTCAATTCACTGTGCGAAGTGAATGGAGTGTTGCTTCACTTTCTAAATGCTGTCCTTTCAGAGAAAATCACTTTCCTTTGAAAGTGCCTTAAGGTACTTACAAGCATTCAACAGAAACTCACATGCATTTCTCTGAAAGAGAAGCAGTCTGTTCCAACACTTCAATTCACTGTGCGAAGTGAATGGAGTGTTGCTCACTTTCTAAATTATGTCCTTTCAGAGAAAATCAGTTTCCTTTGAAAGTACCTTAAGCAACTTGCAAGCATTCACAAGAAACACTAAGTCGTTTCTATGAAAGAGAAGCACTCTGTTCTAACACTTCAATTCACTGCACGAAGTGAATGGAGTGTTGCTTCACTTTCTAAATGCTGTCCTTTCAGAGAAAATCACTTTCCTTTGAAAGTGCCTTAAGCTACTTACAAGCATTCACCAGAAACTCACATGCGTTTCTCTGAAAGAGAAGCAGTCGGTTCCAACACTTCAATTCACTGTGCGAAGTGAATGGAGTGTTGCCTCACATTCTAAATGCTGTCGTTTCAGAGAAAATCACTTTCCTTTGAAAGTGCCTTAAACTACTTTCAAGCATTCATAAAAAACTCAAATGCGTTTCTCTGAAAGAGAAGCAGTCTGTTCCAACACTTCAATTCACTGTGCGAAGTGAATGGAGTGTTGCTTCACTTTCTAAATGCTGTCCTTTCAGAGAAAATCACTTTCCTTTGATAGTGCCTTAAGCTACTTGCAAGCATTAGGAAGAAACTCACATGCGTTTCTCTGAAACAGAAGCAGTCTGTTCCAACACTTCAATTCACTGTGTGAAGTGAATAGAGTGTTGCCTCACTTTCTAAATGCTGTCCTTTCAGAGAAAATCACTTTCCTTTGAAAGTGCCTTAAGCTACTTACAAGCATTTAACAGAAACTCACATGCGTTTCTCTGAAAGAGAAGCAGTCTGTTCCAACACTTCAATTCACTGTGCGAAGTGGAGTGTTGCTTCACTTTCTAAATGCTGTTCTTTCAGAGAAAATCACTTTCCTTTGAAAGTGCCTTAAGCTACTTGCAAGCATTAGGAAGAAACTCACATGCGTTTCTCTGAAAGAGAAGCAGTCCGTTCCAACACTTCAATTCACTGTGCGAAGTGAATGGAGTGTTGCTTCACTTTCTAAATGCTGTCCTTTCAGAGAAAATCACTTTCCTTTGAAAGTGCCTTAAGCTGCTTGCAAGCATTAGGAAGAAACTCACATGCATTTCTCTGAAAGAGAAGCAGTCTGTTCCAACACTTCAATTCACTGTGCGAAGTGAAGGGAGTGTTGCCTCACTTTCTAAATGCTGTCCTTTCAGAGAAAATCACTTTCCATTGAAAGTGCCTTAAACTACTTTCAAGCATTCACAAAAAACTCACATGCGTTTCTCTGAAAGAGAAGCAGTCTGTTCCAACACTTCAATTCACTGTGCTAAGTGAATGGAGTGTTGCTTCACGTTCTAAATGCTGTCCTTTCAGAGAAAATCACTTTCCTTTGAATGTGACGTAAGCTACTAGCAAGCATTCAACAGAAACTCACATGCATTTCTCTGAAAGAGAATCAATCTGTTCCAACACTTCAATTCTCTGTGCGAAGGGAATGGAGTGTTGCTTCACTTTCTAAATGCTGTCCTTTCAGAGAAAATCACTTTCCTTTGAAAGTGCCTTAAGCTACTTACAAGCACTCAACAGAAACTCACATGTGTTTCTCTGAAGAAGAAGCAGTCGGTTCCAACACTTCAATTCACTGTGCGAAGTGAGTGGAGTGTTGCCTCACTTTCTAAATGCTGTCGTTTCAGAGAAAATCACTTTCCTTTGAAAGTGCCTGAAACAACTTTCAAGCATTCATAAAAAGCTCACATGCGTTTCTCTGAAAGAGAAGCAGTCTGTTCCAACACTTCAATTCACTGTGCGAAGTGAATGGAGTGTTGCTTCACTTTCTAAATGCTGTAATTTCAGAGAAAATCACTTTCCTTTGAAAGTGCCTTAAGCTACTTGCAAGCATTAGGAAGAAATTTACATGCGTTTCTCTGAAAGAGAAGCAGTCTGTTCCAACACTTCAATTCACTGTGCGAAGTGAATGGAGTGTTGCTTCACTTTCTAAATGCTGTCCTTTCAGAGAAAATCACTTTCCTTTGAAAGTGCCTTAAACTACTTTCAATCATTCACAAAAAACTCACATGCGTTTCTCTGAAAGAGAAGCAGTCTGTTCCAACACTTCAATTCACTGTGCGAAGTGAATGGAGTGTTGCTTCACTTTCTAAATGCTGTCCTTTCAGAGAAAATCACTTTCCTTTGAAAGTGCCTTAAGAAATTTGCAAGAATTCACAAGAAACTCACATGCGTTTCTCTGAAAGAGAAGCAGTCTGTTCCAACACTTCAATTCACTGTGTGAAGTGAATAGAGTGTTGCCTCACTTTCTAAATGCTGTCCTTTCAGAGAAAATCACTTTCCTTTGAAAGTGCCTTAAGCTACTTACAAGCATTTAACAGAAACTCACATGCATTTCTCTGAAAGAGAAGCAGTCTGTTCCAAGACTTCAATTCACTGTGCGAAGTGAATGGAGTGTTGCTTCACTTTCTAAATGCTGTTCTTTCAGAGAAAATCACTTTCCTTCGAAAATGCCTTAAGCTACTTGCAAGCATTAAGAAGAAACTCACATGCGTTTCTCTGAAAGAGAAGCAGTCCGTTCCAACACTTCAATTCACTGTGCGATGTGAATGGAGTGTTGCTTCACTTTCTAAATGCTGTCCTTTCAGAGAAAATCACTTTCCTTTGAAAGTGCCTTAAGCTACTTACAAGCATTCAACAGAAACTCACATGCATTTCTCTGAAAGAGAAGCAGTCTGTTCCAACACTTCAATTCACTGTGCGAAGTGAATGGAGTGTTGCTTCACTTTCTAAATTATGTCCTTTCAGAGAAAATCACTTTCCTTTGAAAGTGCCTTAAGCAACTTACAAGCATTCACAAGAAACACTAATGCGTTTCTATGAAAGAGAAGCACTCTGTTCCAACACTTCAATTCACTGCACGAAGGGAATGGAGTGTTGCTTCACTTTCTAAATGCTGTCCTTTCAGAGAAAATCACTTTCCTTTGAAAGTGCCTTAAGCTACTTACAAGCATTCACCAGAAACTCACATGCGTTTCTCTGAAAGAGAAGCAGTCTGTTCCAACACTTCAATTAACTGTGCGAAGTGAATGGAGTGTTGCTTCACTTTCTAAATGCTGTCCTTTCAGAGAAAATCACTTTCCTTTGAAAGTGCCTTAAGCTACTTACAAGCATTCACCAGAAACTCACATGCGTTTCTCTGAAAAAGAAGCAGTCTGTTCCAATACTTCAATTCACTCTGCGAAGTGAATGGAGTGTTGCTTCACTTTCGAAATGCTGTCCTTTCAGAGAAAATCACTTTCCTTTGAAAGAGCCTTAAGGTACTTACAAGCATTCCCCAGAAACTCACATGCGTTTCTCTGAAAGAGAAGCAGTCTGTTCCAACACTTCAATTCACTGTGCGAAGTGAATGGAGTGTTGCCTCACTTTCTAAATGCTGTCCTTTCAGAGAAAATCACTTTCCTTTGAAAGTGCCTTAAACTACTTTCAAGCATTCAAAAAAACTCACATGCGTTTCTCTGAAAGAGAAGCAGTCTGTTCCAGCACTTCAATTCACTGTGTGAAGTGAATGGAGTGTTGCCTCACTTTCTAAATGCTGTCCTTTCAGAGAAAATCACTTTCCTTTGAAAGTGCCTTAAGCTACTTACAAGCATTCAACAGAAACTCACATGCCTTTCTCTGAAAAAGAAGCAGTCTGTTCCAATACTTCAATTCACTCTGCGAAGTGAATGGAGTGTTGCTTCACTTTCTAAATGCTGTCCTTTCAGAGAAAATCACTTTCCTTTGAAAGTGCCTTAAGCAACTTGCAAGAATTCACAAGAAACTCACATGCGTTTTTATGAAAGAGAAGCAGTCTGTTCCAACACTTCAATTCACTGTGCTAAGTGAATGGAGTGTTGCTTCACGTTCTAAATGCTGTCCTTTCAGAGAAAATCCCTTTCCTTTGAATGTGACTTAAGCTACTTGCAAGCATTCAACAGAAGCTCACATGCATTTCTCTGAAAGAGAAGCAATCTGTTCCAACACTTCAATTCTCTGTGCGAAGGGAATGGAGTGTTGCTTCACTTTCTAAATGCTGTCCTTTCAGAGAAAATCACTTTCCTTTGAAAGTGCCTTAAGCTACTTACAAGCATTCACCAGAAACTCACATGTGTTTCTCTGAAGAAGAAGCAGTCGGTTCCAACACTTCAATTCACTGTGCGAAGTGAATGGAGTGTTGCCTCACTTTCTAAATGCTGTCGTTTCAGAGAAAATCACTCTCCTTTGAAAGTGCCTGAAACTACTTTCAAGCATTCATAAAAAGCTCACATGCGTTTCTCTGAAAGAGAAGCAGTCTGTTCCAAAACTTCAATTCACTGTGCGAAGTGAATGGATTGTTGCTTCACTTTCTAAATGCTGTCCTTTCAGAGAAAATCACTTTCCTTTGAAAGTGCCTTAAGCTACTTGCAAGCATTAGGAAGAAATTTACATGCGTTTCTCTGAAAGAGAAGCAGTCTGTTCCAACACTTCAATTCACTGTGCGAAGTGAATGGAGTGTTGCTTCACTTTCTAAATGCTGTCCTTTCAGAGAAAATCACTTTCCTTTGAAAGTACCTTAAACTACTTTCAAGCATTCACAAAAAACTCACATGCGTTTCTCTGAAAGAGAAGCAGTCTGTTCCAACACTTCAATTCAATGTGCGAAGTGAATGGAGTGTTGCTTCACTTTCTAAATGCTGTCCTTTCAGAGAAAATCACTTTCTTTTGAAAGTGCCTTAAGCAATTTGCAAGAATTCACAAGAAACTCACATGCGTTTCTCTGAAAGAGAAGCAGTCTGTTCCAACACTTCAATTCACTGTGTGAAGTGAATAGAGTGTTGCCTCACTTTCTAAATGCTGTCCTTTCAGAGAAAATCACTTTCCTTTGAAAGTGCCTTAAGCTACTTACAAGCATTTAACAGAAACTCACATGCATTTCTCTGAAAGAGAAGCAGTCTCTTCCAAGACTTCAATTCACTGTGCGAAGTGAATGGAGTGTTGCTTCACTTTCTAAATGCTGTTCTTTCAGAGAAAATCACTTTCCTTTGAAAATGCCTTAAGCTACTTGCAAGCATTAGGAAGAAACTCACAAGCGTTTCTCTGAAAGAGAAGCAGTCCGTTCCAACACTTCAATTCACTGTGCGAAGTGAATGGAGTGTTGCTTCACTTTCTAAATGCTGTCCTTTCAGAGAAAATCACTTTCCTTTGAAAGTGCCTTAAGCTACTTACAAGCATTCAACAGAAACTCACATGCATTTCTCTGAAAGAGAAGCAGTCTGTTCCAACACTTCAATTCACTGTGCGAAGTGAATGGAGTGTTGCTTCACTTTCTAAATTATGTCCTTTCAGAGAAAATCACTTTCCTTTGAAAGTGCCTTAAGCAACTTACAAGCATTCACAAGAAACACTAATGCGTTTCTATGAAAGAGAAGCACTCTGTTCCAACACTTCAATTCACTGCACGAAGGGAATGGAGTGTTGCTTCACTTTCTAAATGCTGTCCTTTCAGAGAAAATCACTTTCCTTTGAAAGTGCCTTAAGCTACTTACAAGCATTCAACAGAAACTCACATGCGTTTCTCTGAAAGAGAAGCAGTATGTTCCAACACTTCAATTCACTGTGCGAAGTGAATGGAGTGTTGCTTCACTTTCTAAATGCTGTCCTTTCAGAGAAAATCACTTTCCTTTGAAAGTGCCTTAAGCTACTTACAAGCATTCACCAGAAACTCACATGCGTTTCTCTGAAAAAGAAGCAGTCTGTTCCAATACTTCAATTTACTCTGCGAAGTGAATGGAGTGTTGCTTCACTTTCTAAATGCTGTCCTTTCAGAGAAAATCACTTTCCTTTGAAAGAGCCTTAAGGTACTTACAAGCATTCACCAGAAACTCACATGCATTTCTCTGAAAGAGAAGCAGTCTGTTCCAACACTTCAATTCACTGTGCGAAGTGAATGGAGTGTTGCCTCACTTACTAAATGCTGTCCTTTCAGAGAAAATCACTTTCCTTTGAAAGTGCCTTAAACTACTTTCAAGCATTCATAAAAAACTCACATGCGTTTCTCTGAAAGAGAAGCAATCTGTTCCAGCACTTCAATTCACTGTGTGAAGTGAATGGAGTGTTGCCTCACTTTCTAAATGCTGTCCTTTCAGAGAAAATCACTTTCCTTTGAAAGTGCCTTAAGCTACTTACAAGCATTCAACAGAAACTCACATGCGTTTCTCTGAAAAAGAAGCAGTCTGTTCCAATACTTCAATTCACTCTGCGAAGTGAATGGAGTGTTGCTTCACTTTCTAAATGCTGTCCTTTCAGAGAAAATCACTTTCCTTTGAAAGTCCCTTAAGCAACTTGCAAGAATTCACAAGAAACTCACATGCGTTTCTATGAAAGAGAAGCAGTCTGTTCCAACACTTCAATTCACTGTGCGAAGTGGATGGAGTGTTGCTTCACTTTCTAAATGCTGTCCTTTCAGAGAAAATCACTTTCCCTTGAAAGTGCCTTAAGCTGCTTGCAAGCATTAGGAAGAAACTCACATGCGTTTCTCTGAAAGAGAAGCAGTCTGTTCCAACACTTCAATTCACTGTGCGAAGTGAATGGAGTGTTGCCTCACTTTCTAAGTGCTGTCCTTTCAGAGAAAATCACTTTCCTTTGAAAGTGCCTTAAACTACTTTCAAGCATTCATAAAAAACTCACATGCGTTTCTCTGAAAGAGAAGCAGTCCGTTCCAACACTTCAATTCACTGTGCGAAGTGAATGGAGTGTTGCTTCACTTTCTAAATGCTGTCCTTTCAGAGAAAATCACTTTCCTTTGAAAGTGCCTTAAGGTACTTACAAGCATTCAACAGAAACTCACATGCATTTCTCTGAAAGAGAAGCAGTCTGTTCCAACACTTCAATTCACTGTGCGAAGTGAATGGAGTGTTGCTTCACTTTCTAAATTATGTCCTTTCAGAGAAAATCACTTTCCTTTGAAAGTGCCTTAAGCAACTTACAAGCATTCACAAGAAACACTAATGCGTTTCTATGAAAGAGAAGCACTCTGTTCCAACACTTCAATTCACTGCACGAAGGGAATGGAGTGTTGCTTCACTTTCTAAATGCTGTCCTTTCAGAGAAAATCACTTTCCTTTGAAAGTGCCTTAAGCTACTTACAAGCATTCAACAGAAACTCACATGCGTTTCTCTGAAAGAGAAGCAGTCTGTTCCAACACTTCAATTCACAGTGCGAAGTGAATGGAGTGTTGCTTCACTTTCTAAATGCTGTCCTTTCAGAGAAAATCACTTTCCTTTGAAAGTGCCTTAAGCTACTTACAAGCATTCACCAGAAACTCACATGAGTTTCTCTGAAAAAGAAGCAGTCTGTTCCAATACTTCAATTCACTCTGCGAAGTGAATGGAGTGTTGCTTCACTTTCTAAATGCTGTCCTTTCAGAGAAAATCACTTTCCTTTGAAAGAGCCTTAAGGTACTTACAAGCATTCACCAGAAACTCACATGCGTTTCTCTGAAAGAGAAGCAGTCTGTTCCAACACTTCAATTCACTGTGCGAAGTGAATGGAGTGTTGCCTCACTTACTAAATGCTGTCCTTTCAGAGAAAATCACTTTCCTTTGAAAGTGCCTTAAACTACTTTCAAGCATTCATAAAAAACTCACATGCGTTTCTCTGAAAGAGAAGCAATCTGTTCCAGCACTTCAATTCACTGTGTGAAGTGAATGGAGTGTTGCCTCACTTTCTAAATGCTGTCCTTTCCGAGAAAATCACTTTCCTTTGAAAGTGCCTTAAGCTACTTACAAGCATTCAACAGAAACTCACATGCGTTTCTCTGAAAAAGAAGCAGTCTGTTCCAATACTTCAATTCACTCTGCGAAGTGAATGGAGTGTTGCTTCACTTTCTAAATGCTGTCCTTTCAGAGAAAATCACTTTCCTTTGAAAGTCCCTTAAGCAACTTGCAAGAATTCACAAGAAACTCACATGCGTTTCTATGAAAGAGAAGCAGTCTGTTCCAACACTTCATTTCACTGTGCGAAGTGGATGGAGTGTTGCTTCACTTTCTAAATGCTGTCCTTTCAGAGAAAATCACTTTCCCTTGAAAGTGCCTTAAGCTGCTTGCAAGCATTAGGAAGAAACTCACATGCGTTTCTCTGAAAGAGAAGCAGTCTGTTCCAACACTTCAATTCACTGTGCGAAGTGAATGGAGTGTTGCCTCACTTTCTAAATGCTGTCCTTTCAGAGAAAATCACTTTCCTTTGAAAGTGCCTTAAACTACTTTCAAGCATTCATAAAAAACTCACATGCGTTTCTCTGAAAGAGAAGCAGTCTGTTCCAACACTTCAATTCACTGTGCGAAGTGAATGGAGTGTTGCTTCACTTTCTAAATGCTGTCCTTTCAGAGAAAATCACTTTCCTTTGATAGTGCCTTAAGCTACTTGCAAGCATTAGGAAGAAACTCACATGCGTTTCTCTGAAACAGAAGCAGTCTGTTGAAACACTTCAATTCACTGTGTGAAGTGAATAGAGTGTTGCCTTACTTTCTAAATGCTGTAATTTCAGAGAAAATCACTTTCCTTTGAAAGTGCCTTAAGCTACTTACAAGCATTTAACAGAAACTCACATGCGTTTCTCTGAAAGAGAAGCAGTCTGTTCCAACACTTCAATTCACAGTGCGAAGTGAATGGAGTGTTGCTTCACTTTCTAAATGCTGTCCTTTCAGAGAAAATCACTTTCCTTTGAAAGTGCCTTAAGCTACTTGCAAGCATTAGGAAGAAACTCACATGCGTTTCTCTGAAAGAGAAGCAGTCTGTTCCAACAATTCAATTCACTGTGCGAAGTGAATGGAGTGTTGCTTCACTTTCTAAATGCTGTCCTTTCAGAGAAAATCACTTTCCTTTGAAAGTGCCTTAAGCTACTTACAAGCATTCAACAGAAACTCACATGCATTTCTCTGAAAGAGAAGCAGTCTGTTCCAACACTTCAATTCACTGTGCGAAGTGAATGGAGTGTTGCTTCACTTTCTAAATGCTGTCCTTTCAGAGAAAATCACTTTCCTTTGAAAGTGCCTTAAGCTACTTACAAGCATTCACCAGAAACTCACATGCGTTTCTCTGAAAGAGAAGCAGTCTGTTCCAACACTTCAATTCACTGTGCGAAGTGAATGGAGTGTTGCCTCACTTTCTAAATGCTGTCCTTTCAGAGAAAATCACTTTCCTTTGAAAGTGCCTTAAACTACTTTCAAGCATTCATAAAAAACTCACATGCGTTTCTCTGAAAGAGAAGCAGTCTGTTCCAGCACTTCAATTCACTGTGTGAAGTGAATGGAGTGTTGCCTCACTTTCTAAATGCTGTCCTTTCAGAGAAAATCACTTTCCTTTGAAAGTGCCTTAAGCTACTTACAAGCATTCAACAGAAACTCACATGCGTTTCTCTGAAAGAGAAGCAGTCTGTTCCAACACTTCAATTCACTGTGCGAAGTGGAGTGTTGCTTCACTTTCTAAATGCTGTTCTTTCAGAGAAAATCACTTTCCTTTGACAGTGCCTTAAGCTACTTGCAAGCATTAGGAAGAAACTCACATGCGTTTCTCTGAAAGAGAAGCAGTCCGTTCCAACACTTCAATTCACTGTGCGAAGTGAATGGAGTGTTGCTTCACTTTCTAAATGTTGTCCTTTCAGAGAAAATCACTTTCCTTTGAAAGTGCCTTAAGCTGCTTGCAAGCATTAGGAAGAAACTCACATGCATTTCTCTGAAAGAGAAGCAGTCTGTTCCAACACTTCAATTCACTGTGCGAAGTGAAGGGAGTGTTGCCTCACTTTCTAAATGCTGTCCTTTCAGAGAAAATCACTTTCCATTGAAAGTGCCTTAAACTACTTTCAAGCATTCACAAAAAACTCACATGCGTTTCTCTGAAAGAGAAGCAGTCTGTTCCAACACTTCAATTCACTGTGCTAAGTGAATGGAGTGTTGCTTCACGTTCTAAATGCTGTCCTTTCAGAGAAAATCCCTTTCCTTTGAATGTGACTTAAGCTACTTGCAAGCATTCAACAGAAACTCACATGCATTTCTCTGAAAGAGAATCAATCTGTTCCAACACTTCAATTCTCTGTGCGAAGGGAATGGAGTGTTGCTTTACTTTCTAAATGCTGTCCTTTCAGAGAAAATCACTTTCCTTTGAAAGTGCCTTAAGCTACTTACAAGCACTCAACAGAAACTCACATGTGTTTCTCTGAAGAAGAAGCAGTCGGTTCCAACACTTCAATTCACTGTGCGAAGTGAATGGAGTGTTGCCTCACTTTCTAAATGCTGTCGTTTCAGAGAAAATCACTTTCCTTTGAAAGTGCCTGAAACAACTTTCAAGCATTCATAAAAAGCTCACATGCGTTTCTCTGAAAGAGAAGCAGTCTGTTCCAACACTTCAATTCACTGTGCGAAGTGAATGGAGTGTTGCTTCACTTTCTAAATGCTGTCCTTTCAGAGAAAATCACTTTCCTTTGAAAGTGCCTTAAGCTACTTGCAAGCATTAGGAAGAAACTCACATGCGTTTCTCTGAAAGAGAAGCAGTCTGTTCCAACACTTCAATTCACTGTGCGAAGTGAATGGAGTGTTGCTTCACTTTCTAAATGCTGTCCTTTCAGAGAAAATCACTTTCCTTTGAAAGTGCCTTAAGCTACTTACAAGCATTCAACAGAAACTCACATGCATTTCTCTGAAAGAGAAGCAGTCTGTTCCAACACTTCAATTCACTGTGCGAAGTGAATGGAGTGTTGCTTCACTTTCTAAATGCTGTCCTTTCAGAGAAAATCACTTTCCTTTGAAAGTGCCTTAAGCTACTTACAAGCATTCACCAGAAACTCACATGCGTTTCTCTGAAAAAGAAGCAGTCTGTTCCAATACTTCAATTCACTCTGCGAAGTGAATGGAGTGTTGCTTCACTTTCTAAATGCTGTCCTTTCAGAGAAAATCACTTTCCTTTGAAAGTGCCTTAAGGTACTTACAAGCATTCACCAGAAACTCACATGCGTTTCTCTGAAAGAGAAGCAGTCTGTTCCAACACTTCAATTCACTGTGCGAAGTGAATGGAGTGTTGCCTCACTTTCTAAATGCTGTCCTTTCAGAGAAAATCACTTTCCTTTGAAAGTGCCTTAAACTACTTTCAAGCATTCATAAAAAACTCACATGCGTTTCTCTGAAAGAGAAGCAGTCTGTTCCAGCACTTCAATTCACTGTGTGAAGTGAATGGAGTGTTGCCTCACTTTCTAAATGCTGTCCTTTCAGAGAAAATCACTTTCCTTTGAAAGTGCCTTAAGCTACTTACAAGCATTCAACAGAAACTCACATGCGTTTCTCTGAAAGAGAAGCAGTCTGTTCCAACACTTCAATTCACTGTGCGAAGTGGAGTGTTGCTTCACTTTCTAAATGCTGTTCTTTCAGAGAAAATCACTTTCCTTTGAAAGTGCCTTAAGCTACTTGCAAGCATTAGGAAGAAACACACATGCGTTTCTCTGAAAGAGAAGCAGTCCGTTCCAACACTTCAATTCACTGTGCGAAGTGAATGGAGTGTTGCTTCACTTTCTAAATGCTGTCTTTTCAGAGAAAATCACTTTCCTTTGAAAGTGCCTTAAGCTGCTTGCAAGCATTAGGAAGAAACTCACATGCATTTCTCTGAAAGAGAAGCAGTCTGTTCCAACACTTCAATTCACTGTGCGAAGTGAAGGGAGTGTTGCCTCACTTTCTAAATGCTGTCCTTTCAGAGAAAATCACTTTCCATTGAAAGTGCCTTAAACTACTTTCAAGCATTCACAAAAAACTCACATGCGTTTCTCTGAAAGAGAAGCAGTCTGTTCCAACACTTCAATTCACTGTGCTAAGTGAATGGAGTGTTGCTTCACGTTCTAAATGCTGTCCTTTCAGAGAAAATCCCTTTCCTTTGAATGTGACTTAAGCTACTTGCAAGCATTCAACAGAAACTCACATGCATTTCTCTGAAAGAGAATCAATCTGTTCCAACACTTCAATTCTCTGTGCGAAGGGAATGGAGTGTTGCTTCACTTTCTAAATGCTGTCCTTTCAGAGAAAATCACTTTCCTTTGAAAGTGCCTTAAGCTACTTACAAGCACTCAACAGAAACTCACATGTGTTTCTCTGAAGAAGAAGCAGTCGGTTCCAACACTTCAATTCACTGTGCGAAGTGAATGGAGTGTTGCCTCACTTTCTAAATGCTGTCGTTTCAGAGAAAATCACTTTCCATTGAAAGTGCCTGAAACAACTTTCAAGCATTCATAAAAAGCTCACATGCGTTTCTCTGAAAGAGAAGCAGTCTGTTCCAACACTTCAATTCACTGTGCGAAGTGAATGGAGTGTTGCTTCACTTTCTAAATGCTGTCCTTTCAGAGAAAATCACTTTCCTTTGAAAGTGCCTTAAGCTACTTGCAAGCATTAGGAAGAAATTTACATGCGTTTCTCTGAAAGAGAAGCAGTCTGTTCCAACACTTCAATTCACTGTGCGAAGTGAATGGAGTGTTGCTTCACTTTCTAAATGCTGTCCTTTCAGAGAAAATCACTTTCCTTTGAAAGTGCCTTAAACTACTTTCAAGCATTCCCCAGAAACTCACATGCGTTTCTCTGAAAGAGAAGCAGTCTGTTCCAACACTTCAATTCACTGTGCGAAGTGAATGGAGTGTTGCTTCACTTTCTAAATGCTGTCCTTTCAGAGAAAATCACTTTCCTTTGAAAGTGCCTTAAGCAATTTGCAAGAATTCACAAGAAACTCACATGCGTTTCTCTGAAAGAGAAGCAGTCTGTTCCAACACTTCAATTCACTGTGTGAAGTGAATACAGTGTTGCCTCACTTTCTAAATGCTGTCCTTTCAGAGAAAATCACTTTCCTTTGAAAGTGCCTTAAGCTACTTACAAGCATTTAACAGAAACTCACATGCATTTCTCTGAAAGAGAAGCAGTCTGTTCCAAGACTTCAATTCACTGTGCGAAGTGAATGGAGTGTTGCTTCACTTTCTAAATGCTGTTCTTTCAGAGAAAATCACTTTCCTTCGAAAATGCCTTAAGCTACTTGCAAGCATTAAGAAGAAACTCACATGCGTTTCTCTGAAAGAGAAGCAGTCCGTTCCAACACTTCAATTCACTGTGCGAAGTGAATGGAGTGTTGCTTCACTTTCTAAATGCTGTCCTTTCAGAGAAAATCACTTTCCTTTGAAAGTGCCTTAAGCTACTTACAAGCATTCAACAGAAACTCACATGCATTTCTCTGAAAGAGAAGCAGTCTGTTCCAACACTTCAATTCACTGTGCGAAGTGAATGGAGTGTTGCTTCACTTTCTAAATTATGTCCTTTCAGAGAAAATCACTTTCCTTTGAAAGTGCCTTAAGCAACTTACAAGCATTCACAAGAAACACTAATGCGTTTCTATGAAAGAGAAGCACTCTGTTCCAACACTTCAATTCACTGCACGAAGGGAATGGAGTGTTGCTTCACTTTCTAAATGCTGTCCTTTCAGAGAAAATCACTTTCCTTTGAAAGTGCCTTAAGCTACTTACAAGCATTCAACAGAAACTCACATGCGTTTCTCTGAAAGAGAAGCAGTCTGTTCTAACACTTCAATTCACTGTGCGAAGTGAATGGAGTGTTGCTTCACTTTCTAAATGCTGTCCTTTCAGAGAAAATCACTTTCCTTTGAAAGTGCCTTAAGCTACTTACAAGCACTCACCAGAAACTCACATGCGTTTCTCTGAAAAAGAAGCAGTCTGTTCCAATACTTCAATTCACTCTGCGAAGTGAATGGAGTGTTGCTTCACTTTCGAAATGCTGTCCTTTCAGAGAAAATCACTTTCCTTTGAAAGAGCCTTAAGGTACTTACAAGCATTCCCCAGAAACTCACATGCGTTTCTCTGAAAGAGAAGCAGTCTGTTCCAACACTTCAATTCACTGTGCGAAGTGAATGGAGTGTTGCCTCACTTTCTAAATGCTATCCTTTCAGAGAAAATCACTTTCCTTTGAAAGTGCCTTAAACTACTTTCAAGCATTCAAAAAAACTCACATGCGTTTCTCTGAAAGAGAAGCAGTCTGTTCCAGCACTTCAATTCACTGTGTGAAGTGAATGGAGTGTTGCCTCACTTTCTAAATGCTGTCCTTTCAGAGAAAATCACTTTCCTTTGAAAGTGCCTTAAGCTACTTACAAGCATTCAACAGAAACTCACATGCGTTTCTCTGAAAAAGAAGCAGTCTGTTCCAATACTTCAATTCACTCTGCGAAGTGAATGGAGTGTTGCTTCACTTTCTAAATGCTGTCCTTTCAGAGAAAATCACTTTCCTTTGAAAGTGCCTTAAGCAACTTGCAAGAATTCACAAGAAACTCACATGCGTTTCTATGAAAGAGAAGCAGTCTGTTCCAACACTTCAATTCACTGTGCTAAGTGAATGGAGTGTTGCTTCACGTTCTAAATGCTGTCCTTTCAGAGAAAATCCCTTTCCTTTGAATGTGACTTAAGCTACTTGCAAGCATTCAACAGAAACTCACATGCATTTCTCTGAAAGAGAAGCAATCTGTTCCAACACTTCAATTCTCTGTGCGAAGGGAATGGAGTGTTGCTTCACTTTCTAAATGCTGTCCTTTCAGAGAAAATCACTTTCCTTTGAAAGTGCCTTAAGCTACTTACAAGCATTCACCAGAAACTCACATGTGTTTCTCTGAAGAAGAAGCAGTCGGTTCCAACACTTCAATTCACTGTGCGAAGTGAATGGAGTGTTGCCTCACTTTCTAAATGCTGTCGTTTCAGAGAAAATCACTCTCCTTTGAAAGTGCCTGAAACTACTTTCAAGCATTCATAAAAAGCTCACATGTGTTTCTCTGAAAGAGAAGCAGTCTGTTCCAAAACTTCAATTCACTGTGCGAAGTGAATGGAGTGTTGCTTCACTTTCTAAATGCTGTCCTTTCAGAGAAAATCACTTTCCTTTGAAAGTGCCTTAAGCTACTTGCAAGCATTAGGAAGAAATTTACATGCGTTTCTCTGAAAGAGAAGCAGTCTGTTCCAACACTTCAATTTACTGTGCGAAGTGAATGGAGTGTTGCTTCACTTTCTAAATGCTGTCCTTTCAGAGAAAATCACTTTCCTTTGAAAGTACCTTAAACTACTTTCAAGCATTCACAAAAAACTCACATGCGTTTCTCTGAAAGAGAAGCAGTCTCTTCCAAGACTTCAATTCACTGTGCGAAGTGAATGGAGTGTTGCTTCACTTTCTAAATGCTGTTCTTTCAGAGAAAATCACTTTCCTTTGAAAATGCCTTAAGCTACTTGCAAGCATTAGGAAGAAACTCACATGCGTTTCTCTGAAAGAGAAGCAGTCCGTTCCAACACTTCAATTCACTGTGCGAAGTGAATGGAGTGTTGCTTCACTTTCTAAATGCTGTCCTTTCAGAGAAAATCACTTTCCTTTGAAAGTGCCTTAAGCTACTTACAAGCATTCAACAGAAACTCACATGCATTTCTCTGAAAGAGAAGCAGTCTGTTCCAACACTTCAATTCACTGTGCGAAGTGAATGGAGTGTTGCTTCACTTTCTGAATTATGTCCTTTCAGAGAAAATCACTTTCCTTTGAAAGTGCCTTAAGCAACTTACAAGCATTCACAAGAAACACTAATGCGTTTCTATGAAAGAGAAGCACTCTGTTCCAACACTTCAATTCACTGCACGAAGGGAATGGAGTGTTGCTTCACTTTCTAAATGCTGTCCTTTCAGAGAAAATCACTTTCCTTTGAATGTGCCTTAAGCTACATACAAGCATTCAACAGAAACTCACATGCGTTTCTCTGAAAGAGAAGCAGTCTGTTCCAACACTTCAAGTCACTGTGCGAAGTGAATGGAGTGTTGCTTCACTTTCTAAATGCTGTCCTTTCAGAGAAAATCACTTTCCTTTGAAAGTGCCTTAAGCTACTTACAAGCATTCACCAGAAACTCACATGCGTTTCTCTGAAAAAGAAGCAGTCTGTTCCAATACTTCAATTCACTCTGCGAAGTGAATGGAGTGTTGCTTCACTTTCTAAATGCTGTCCTTTCAGAGAAAATCACTTTCCTTTGAAAGAGCCTTAAGGTACTTACAAGCATTCACCAGAAACTCACATGCGTTTCTCTGAAAGAGAAGCAGTCTGTTCCAACACTTCAATTCACTGTGCGAAGTGAATGGAGTGTTGCCTCACTTTCTAAATGCTGTCCTTTCAGAGAAAATCACTTTCCTTTGAAAGTGCCTTAAACTACTTTCAAGCATTCATAAAAAACTCACATGCGTTTCTCTGAAAGAGAAGCAGTCTGTTCCAGCACTTCAATTCACTGTGTGAAGTGAATGGAGTGTTGCCTCACTTTCTAAATGCTGTCCTTTCAGAGAAAATCACTTTCCTTTGAAAGTGCCTTAAGCTACTTACAAGCATTCAACAGAAACTCACATGCGTTTCTCTGAAAAAGAAGCAGTCTGTTCCAATACTTCAATTCACTCTGCGAAGTGAATGGAGTGTTGCTTCACTTTCTAAATGCTGTCCTTTCAGAGAAAATCACTTTCCTTTGAAAGTCCCTTAAGCAACTTGCAAGAATTCACAAGAAACTCACATGCGTTTCTATGAAAGAGAAGCAGTCTGTTCCAACACTTCAATTCACTGTGCGAAGTGGATGGAGTGTTGCTTCACTTTCTAAATGCTGTCCTTTCAGAGAAAATCACTTTCCCTTGAAAGTGCCTTAAGCTGCTTGCAAGCATTAGGAAGAAACTCACATGCGTTTCTCTGAAAGAGAAGCAGTCTGTTCCAACACTTCAATTCACTGTACGAAGTGAATGGAGTGTTGCCTCACTTTCTAAATGCTGTCCTTTCAGAGAAAATCACTTTCCTTTGAAAGTGCCTTAAACTACTTTCAAGCATTCATAAAAAACACACATGCGTTTCTCTGAAAGAGAAGCAGTCTGTTCCAGCACTTCAATTCACTGTGCGAAGTGAATGGAGTGTTGCCTCACTTTCTAAATGCTGTCCTTTCAGATAAAATCACTTTCCTTTGAAAGTGCCTTAAGCTACTTACAAGCATTCAACAGAAACTCACATGCGTTTCTCTGAAAGAGAAGCAGTCTGTTCCAACACTTCAATTCACTGCACGAAGGGAATGGAGTGTTGCTTCACTTTCTAAATGCTGTCCTTTCAGAGAAAATCACTTTCCTTTGAAAGTGCCTTAAGCTACTTACAAGCATTCAACAGAAACTCACATGCGTTTCTCTGAAAGAGAAGCAGTCTGTTCCAACACTTCTATTCACTGTGCGAAGTGAATGGAGTGTTGCTTCACTTTCTAAATGCTGTCCTTTCAGAGAAAATCACTTTCCTTTGAAAGTGCCTTAAGCTACTTACAAGCATTCAACAGAAACTCACATGCGTTTCTCTGAAAGAGAAGCAGTCTGTTCCAACACTTCAATTCACTGTGTGAAGTGAATGGAGTGTTGCTTCACTTTCTAAATGCTGTCCTTTCAGAGAAAATCACTTTCCTTTGATAGTGCCTTAAGCTACTTGCAAGCATTAGGAAGAAACTCACATGCGTTTCTCTGAAACAGAAGCAGTCTGTTGAAACACTTCAATTCACTGTGTGAAGTGAATAGAGTGTTGCCTCACTTTCTAAATGCTGTAATTTCAGAGAAAATCACTTTCCTTTGAAAGTGCCTTAAGCTACTTACAAGCATTTAACAGAAACTCACATGCGTTTCTCTGAAAGAGAAGCAGTCTGTTCCAACACTTCAATTCACAGTGCGAAGTGAATGGAGTGTTGCTTCACTTTCTAAATGCTGTCCTTTCAGAGAAAATCACTTTCCTTTGAAAGTGCCTTAAGCTACTTGCAAGCATTAGGAAGAAACTCACATGCGTTTCTCTGAAAGAGAAGCAGTCTGTTCCAACACTTCAATTCACTGTGCGAAGTGAATGGAGTGTTGCTTCACTTTCTAAATGCTGTCCTTTCAGAGAAAATCACTTTCCTTTGAAAGTGCCTTAAGCTACTTACAAGCATTCAACAGAAACTCACATGCATTTCTCTGAAAGAGAAGCAGTCTGTTCCAACACTTCAATTCACTGTGCGAAGTGAATGGAGTGTTGCTTCACTTTCTAAATGATGTCCTTTCAGAGAAAATCACTTTCCTTTGAAAGTGCCTTAAGCAACTTACAAGCATTCACAAGAAACACTAATGCATTTCTATGAAAGAGAAGCACTCTTTTCCAAAACTTCAATTCACTGCACGAAGGGAATGGAGTGTTGCTTCACTTTCTAAATGCTGTCCTTTCAGAGAAAATCACTTTCCTTTGAAAGTGCCTTAAGCTACTTACAAGCATTCAACAGAAACTCACATGCGTTTCTCTGAAAGAGAAGCAGTCTGTTCCAACACTTCAATTCACTGTGCGAAGTGAATGGAGTGTTGCTTCACTTTCTAAATGCTGTCCTTTCAGAGAAAATCAGTTTCCTTTGAAAGTGCCTTAAGCTACTTACAAGCATTCAACAGAAACTCACATGCGTTTCTCTGAAAAAGAAGCAGTCTGTTCCAATACTTCAATTCACTCTGCGAAGTGAATGGAGTGTTGCTTCACTTTCTAAATGCTGTCCTTTCAGAGAAAATCACTTTCCTTTGAAAGAGCCTTAAGGTACTTACAAGCATTCACCAGAAACTCACATGCGTTTCTCTGAAAGAGAAGCAGTCTGTTCCAACACTTCAATTCACTGTGCGAAGTGAATGGAGTGTTGCCTCACTTTCTAAATGCTGTCCTTTCAGAGAAAATCACTTTCCTTTGAAAGTGCCTTAAACTACTTTCAAGCATTCATAAAAAACTCACATGCGTTTCTCTGAAAGAGAAGCAGTCTGTTCCAGCACTTCAATTCACTGTGTGAAGTGAATGGAGTGTTGCCTCACTTTCTAAATGCTGTCCTTTCAGAGAAAATCACTTTCCTTTGAAAGTGCCTTAAGCTACTTACAAGCATTCAACAGAAACTCACATGCGTTTCTCTGAAAAAGAAGCAGTCTGTTCCAATACTTCAATTCACTCTGCGAAGTGAATGGAGTGTTGCTTCACTTTCTAAATGCTGTCCTTTCAGAGAAAATCACTTTCCTTTGAAAGTCCCTTAAGCAACTTGCAAGAATTCACAAGAAACTCACATGCGTTTCTATGAAAGAGAAGCAGTCTGTTCCAACACTTCAATTCACTGTGCGAAGTGGATGGAGTGTTGCTTCACTTTCTAAATGCTGTCCTTTCAGAGAAAATCACTTTCCCTTGAAAGTGCCTTAAGCTGCTTGCAAGCATTAGGAAGAAACTCACATGCGTTTCTCTGAAAGAGAAGCAGTCTGTTCCAACACTTCAATTCACTGTACGAAGTGAATGGAGTGTTGCCTCACTTTCTAAATGCTGTCCTTTCAGAGAAAATCACTTTCCTTTGAAAGTGCCTTAAACTACTTTCAAGCATTCATAAAAAACACACATGCGTTTCTCTGAAAGAGAAGCAGTCTGTTCCAGCACTTCAATTCACTGTGCGAAGTGAATGGAGTGTTGCCTCACTTTCTAAATGCTGTCCTTTCAGATAAAATCACTTTCCTTTGAAAGTGCCTTAAGCTACTTACAAGCATTCAACAGAAACTCACATGCGTTTCTCTGAAAGAGAAGCAGTCTGTTCCAACACTTCAATTCACTGCACGAAGGGAATGGAGTGTTGCTTCACTTTCTAAATGCTGTCCTTTCAGAGAAAATCACTTTCCTTTGAAAGTGCCTTAAGCTACTTACAAGCATTCAACAGAAACTCACATGCGTTTCTCTGAAAGAGAAGCAGTCTGTTCCAACACTTCTATTCACTGTGCGAAGTGAATGGAGTGTTGCTTCACTTTCTAAATGCTGTCCTTTCAGAGAAAATCACTTTCCTTTGAAAGTGCCTTAAGCTACTTACAAGCATTCAACAGAAACTCACATGCGTTTCTCTGAAAGAGAAGCAGTCTGTTCCAACACTTCAATTCACTGTGTGAAGTGAATGGAGTGTTGCTTCACTTTCTAAATGCTGTCCTTTCAGAGAAAATCACTTTCCTTTGATAGTGCCTTAAGCTACTTGCAAGCATTAGGAAGAAACTCACATGCGTTTCTCTGAAACAGAAGCAGTCTGTTGAAACACTTCAATTCACTGTGTGAAGTGAATAGAGTGTTGCCTCACTTTCTAAATGCTGTAATTTCAGAGAAAATCACTTTCCTTTGAAAGTGCCTTAAGCTACTTACAAGCATTTAACAGAAACTCACATGCGTTTCTCTGAAAGAGAAGCAGTCTGTTCCAACACTTCAATTCACAGTGCGAAGTGAATGGAGTGTTGCTTCACTTTCTAAATGCTGTCCTTTCAGAGAAAATCACTTTCCTTTGAAAGTGCCTTAAGCTACTTGCAAGCATTAGGAAGAAACTCACATGCGTTTCTCTGAAAGAGAAGCAGTCTGTTCCAACACTTCAATTCACTGTGCGAAGTGAATGGAGTGTTGCTTCACTTTCTAAATGCTGTCCTTTCAGAGAAAATCACTTTCCTTTGAAAGTGCCTTAAGCTACTTACAAGCATTCAACAGAAACTCACATGCATTTCTCTGAAAGAGAAGCAGTCTGTTCCAACACTTCAATTCACTGTGCGAAGTGAATGGAGTGTTGCTTCACTTTCTAAATGATGTCCTTTCAGAGAAAATCACTTTCCTTTGAAAGTGCCTTAAGCAACTTACAAGCATTCACAAGAAACACTAATGCATTTCTATGAAAGAGAAGCACTCTTTTCCAAAACTTCAATTCACTGCACGAAGGGAATGGAGTGTTGCTTCACTTTCTAAATGCTGTCCTTTCAGAGAAAATCACTTTCCTTTGAAAGTGCCTTAAGCTACTTACAAGCATTCAACAGAAACTCACATGCGTTTCTCTGAAAGAGAAGCAGTCTGTTCCAACACTTCAATTCACTGTGCGAAGTGAATGGAGTGTTGCTTCACTTTCTAAATGCTGTCCTTTCAGAGAAAATCAGTTTCCTTTGAAAGTGCCTTAAGCTACTTACAAGCATTCAACAGAAACTCACATGCGTTTCTCTGAAAAAGAAGCAGTCTGTTCCAATACTTCAATTCACTCTGCGAAGTGAATGGAGTGTTGCTTCACTTTCTAAATGCTGTCCTTTCAGAGAAAATCACTTTCCTTTGAAAGTGCCTTAAGGTACTTACAAGCATTCACAAGAAACTCACATGCGTTTCTCTGAAAGAGAAGCAGTCTGTTCCAACACTTCAATTCACTGTGCGAAGTGTATGGAGTGTTTCCTCACTTTCTAAATGCTGTCCTTTCAGAGAAAATCACTTTCCTTTGAAAGTGCCTTAAACTACTTTCAAGCATTCATAAAAAACTCACATGCGTTTCTCTGAAAGAGAAGCAGTCTGTTCCAGCACTTCAATTCACTGTGTGAAGTGAATGGAGTGTTGCCTCACTTTCTAAATGCTGTCCTTTCAGAGAAAATCACTTTCCTTTGAAAGTGCCTTAAGCTACTTACAAGCATTCAACAGAAACTCACATGCGTTTCTCTGAAAGAGAAGCAGTCTGTTCCAACACTTCAATTCACTGTGCGAAGTGAATGGAGTGTTGCTTCACTTTCTAAATGCTGTCCTTTCAGAGAAAATCACTTTCCTTTGAAAGTGCCTTAAGCTACTTACAAGCATTCACCAGAAACTCACATGCGTTTCTCTGAAAAAGAAGCAGTCTGTTCCAATACTTCAATTCACTCTGCGAAGTGAATGGAGTGTTGCTTCACTTTCTAAATGCTGTCCTTTCAGAGAAAATCACTTTCCTTTGAAAGTGCCTTAAGGTACTTACAAGCATTCACCAGAAACTCACATGCGTCTCTCTGAAAAAGAAGCAGTCTGTTCCAACACTTCAATTCACTGTGCAAAGTGAATGGAGTGTTGCCTCACTTTCTAAATGCTGTCCTTTCAGAGAAAATCACTTTCCTTTGAAAGTGCCTTAACTACTTTCAAGCATTCATAAAAAACTCACATGCGTTTCTCTGAAAGAGAAGCAGTCTGTTCCAGCACTTCAATTCACTGTGTGAAGTGAATGGAGTGTTGCCTCACTTTCTAAATGCTGTCCTTTCAGAGAAAATCACTTTCCTTTGAAAGTGCCTTAAGCTACTTACAAGCATTCACCAGAAACTCACATGTGTTTCTCTGAAGAAGAAGCAGTCGGTTCCAACACTTCAATTCACTGTGCGAAGTGAATGGAGTGTTGCCTCACTTTCTAAATGCTGTCGTTTCAGAGAAAATCACTCTCCTTTGAAAGTGCCTGAAACTACTTTCAAGCATTCATAAAAAGCTCACATACGTTTCTCTGAAAGAGAAGCAGTCTGTTCCAAAACTTCAATTCACTGTGCGAAGTGAATGGAGTGTTGCTTCACTTTCTAAATGCTGTCCTTTCAGAGAAAATCACTTTCCTTTGAAAGTGCCTTAAGCTACTTGCAAGCATTAGGAAGAAATTTACATGCGTTTCTCTGAAAGAGAAGCAGTCTGTTCCAACACTTCAATTCACTGTGCGAAGTGAATGGAGTGTTGCTTCACTTTCTAAATGCTGTCCTTTCAGAGAAAATCACTTTCCTTTGAAAGTACCTTAAACTACTTTCAAGCATTCACAAAAAACTCACATGCGTTTCTCTGAAAGAGAAGCAGTCTGTTCCAACACTTCAATTCAATGTGCGAAATGAATGGAGTGTTGCTTCACTTTCTAAATGCTGTCCTTTCAGAGAAAATCACTTTCCTTTGAAAGTGCCTTAAGCAATTTGCAAGAATTCACAAGAAACTCACATGTGTTTCTCTGAAAGAGAAGCAGTCTGTTCCAACACTTCAATTTACTGTGTGAAGTGAATAGAGTGTTGCCTCACTTTCTAAATGCTGTCCTTTCAGAGAAAATCACTTTCCTTTGAAAGTGCCTTAAGCTACTTACAAGCATTTAACAGAAACTCACATGCATTTCTCTGAAAGAGAAGCAGTCTCTTCCAAGACTTCAATTCACTGTGCGAAGTGAATGGAGTGTTGCTTCACTTTCTAAATGCTGTTCTTTCAGAGAAAATCACTTTCCTTTGAAAATGCCTTAAGCTACTTGCAAGCATTAGGAAGAGACTCACATGCGTTTCTCTGAAAGAGAAGCAGTCCGTTCCAACACTTCAATTCACTGTGCGAAGTGAATGGAGTGTTGCTTCACTTTCTAAATGCTGTCCTTTCAGAGAAAATCACTTTCCTTTGAAAGTGCCTTAAGCTACTTACAAGCATTCAACAGAAACTCACATGCATTTCTCTGAAAGAGAAGCAGTCTGTTCCAACACTTCAATTCACTGTGCGAAGTGAATGGAGTGTTGCTTCACTTTCTAAATTATGTCCTTTCAGAGAAAATCACTTTCCTTTGAAAGTGCCTTAAGCAACTTACAAGCATTCACAAGAAACACTAATGCGTTTCTATGAAAGAGAAGCACTCTGTTCCAACACTTCAATTCACTGCACGAAGGGAATGGAGTGTTGCTTCACTTTCTAAATGCTGTCCTTTCAGAGAAAATCACTTTCCTTTGAAAGTCCCTTAAGCAACTTGCAAGAATTCACAAGAAACTCACATGCGTTTCTATGAAAGAGAAGCAGTCTGTTCCAACACTTCAATTCACTGTGCGAAGTGGATGGAGTGTTGCTTCACTTTCTAAATGCTGTCCTTTCAGAGAAAATCACTTTCCCTTGAAAGTGCCTTAAGCTGCTTGCAAGCATTAGGAAGAAACTCACATGCGTTTCTCTGAAAGAGAAGCAGTCTGTTCCAACACTTCAATTCACTGTGCGAAGTGAATGGAGTGTTGCCTCACTTTCTAAATGCTGTCCTTTCAGAGAAAATCACTTTCCTTTGAAAGTGCCTTAAACTACTTTCAAGCATTCATAAAAAACTCACATGCGTTTCTCTGAAAGAGAAGCAGTCTGTTCCAGCACTTCAATTCACTGTGCGAAGTGAATGGAGTGTTGCCTCACTTTCTAAATGCTGTCCTTTCAGAGAAAATCACTTTCCTTTGAAAGTGCCTTAAGCTACTTACAAGCATTCAACAGAAACTCACATGCGTTTCTCTGAAAGAGAAGCAGTCTGTTCCAACACTTCAATTCACTGTGCGAAGTGAATGGAGTGTTGCTTCACTTTCTAAATGCTGTCCTTTCAGAGAAAATCACTTTCCTTTGAAAGTGCCTTAAGCTACTTACAAGCATTCAACAGAAACTCACATGCGTTTCTCTGAAAGAGAAGCAGTCTGTTCCAACACTTCAATTCACTGTGCGAAGTGAATGGAGTGTTGCTTCACTTTCTAAATTATGTCCTTTCAGAGAAAATCACTTTCCTTTGAAAGTGCCTTAAGCAACTTGCAAGCATTCACAAGAAACACTAAGGCGTTTCTATGAATTAGAAGCAGTCTGTTCCAACACTTCAATTCACTGCACGAAGTGAATGGAGTGTTGCTTCACTTTCTAAATGCTGTCCTTTCAGAGAAAATCACTTTCCTTTGAAAGTGCCTTAAGCTACTTACAAGCATTCACCAGAAACTCACATGCGTTTCTCTGAAAGAGAAGCAGTCGGTTCCAACACTTCAATTCACTGTGCGAAGTGAATGGAGTGTTGCCTCACTTTCTAAATGCTGTCGTTTCAGAGAAAATCACTTTCCTTTGAAAGTGCCTTAAACTACTTTCAAGCATTCATAAAAAACTCACATGCGTTTCTCTGAAAGAGAAGCAGTCTGTTCCAACACTTCAATTCACTGTGTGAAGTGAATGGAGTGTTGCTTCACTTTCTAAATGCTGTCCTTTCAGAGAAAATCACTTTCCTTTGATAGTGCCTTAAGCTACTTGCAAGCATTAGGAAGAAACTCACATGCGTTTCTCTGAAACAGAAGCAGTCTGTTGAAACACTTCAATTCACTGTGTGAAGTGAATAGAGTGTTGCCTCACTTTCTAAATGCTGTAATTTCAGAGAAAATCACTTTCCTTTGAAAGTGCCTTAAGCTACTTACAAGCATTTAACAGAAACTCACATGCGTTTCTCTGAAAGAGAAGCAGTCTGTTCCAACACTTCAATTCACAGTGCGAAGTGAATGGAGTGTTGCTTCACTTTCTAAATGCTGTCCTTTCAGAGAAAATCACTTTCCTTTGAAAGTGCCTTAAGCTACTTGCAAGCATTAGGAAGAAACTCACATGCGTTTCTCTGAAAGAGAAGCAGTCTGTTCCAACACTTCAATTCACTGTGCGAAGTGAATGGAGTGTTGCTTCACTTTCTAAATGCTGTCCTTTCAGAGAAAATCACTTTCCTTTGAAAGTGCCTTAAGCTACTTACAAGCATTCAACAGAAACTCACATGCATTTCTCTGAAAGAGAAGCAGTCTGTTCCAACACTTCAATTCACTGTGCGAAGTGAATGGAGTGTTGCTTCACTTTCTAAATGATGTCCTTTCAGAGAAAATCACTTTCCTTTGAAAGTGCCTTAAGCAACTTACAAGCATTCACAAGAAACACTAATGCATTTCTATGAAAGAGAAGCACTCTTTTCCAACACTTCAATTCACTGCACGAAGGGAATGGAGTGTTGCTTCACTTTCTAAATGCTGTCCTTTCAGAGAAAATCACTTTCCTTTGAAAGTGCCTTAAGCTACTTACAAGCATTCAACAGAAACTCACATGCGTTTCTCTGAAAGAGAAGCAGTCTGTTCCAACACTTCAATTCACTGTGCGAAGTGAATGGAGTGTTGCTTCACTTTCTAAATGCTGTCCTTTCAGAGAAAATCAGTTTCCTTTGAAAGTGCCTTAAGCTACTTACAAGCATTCAACAGAAACTCACATGCGTTTCTCTGAAAAAGAAGCAGTCTGTTCCAATACTTCAATTCACTCTGCGAAGTGAATGGAGTGTTGCTTCACTTTCTAAATGCTGTCCTTTCAGAGAAAATCACTTTCCTTTGAAAGTGCCTTAAGGTACTTACAAGCATTCACAAGAAACTCACATGCGTTTCTCTGAAAGAGAAGCAGTCTGTTCCAACACTTCAATTCACTGTGCGAAGTGAATGGAGTGTTTCCTCACTTTCTAAATGCTGTCCTTTCAGAGAAAATCACTTTCCTTTGAAAGTGCCTTAAACTACTTTCAAGCATTCATAAAAAACTCACATGCGTTTCTCTGAAAGAGAAGCAGTCTGTTCCAGCACTTCAATTCACTGTGTGAAGTGAATGGAGTGTTGCCTCACTTTCTAAATGCTGTCCTTTCAGAGAAAATCACTTTCCTTTGAAAGTGCCTTAAGCTACTTACAAGCATTCAACAGAAACTCACATGCGTTTCTCTGAAAGAGAAGCAGTCTGTTCCAACACTTCAATTCACTGTGCGAAGTGAATGGAGTGTTGCTTCACTTTCTAAATGCTGTCCTTTCAGAGAAAATCACTTTCCTTTGAAAGTGCCTTAAGCTACTTACAAGCATTCACCAGAAACTCACATGCGTTTCTCTGAAAAAGAAGCAGTCTGTTCCAATACTTCAATTCACTCTGCGAAGTGAATGGAGTGTTGCTTCACTTTCTAAATGCTGTCCTTTCAGAGAAAATCACTTTCCTTTGAAAGTGCCTTAAGGTACTTACAAGCATTCACCAGAAACTCACATGCGTCTCTCTGAAAAAGAAGCAGTCTGTTCCAACACTTCAATTCACTGTGCAAAGTGAATGGAGTGTTGCCTCACTTTCTAAATGCTGTCCTTTCAGAGAAAATCACTTTCCTTTGAAAGTGCCTTAACTACTTTCAAGCATTCATAAAAAACTCACATGCGTTTCTCTGAAAGAGAAGCAGTCTGTTCCAGCACTTCAATTCACTGTGTGAAGTGAATGGAGTGTTGCCTCACTTTCTAAATGCTGTCCTTTCAGAGAAAATCACTTTCCTTTGAAAGTGCCTTAAGCTACTTACAAGCATTCACCAGAAACTCACATGTGTTTCTCTGAAGAAGAAGCAGTCGGTTCCAACACTTCAATTCACTGTGCGAAGTGAATGGAGTGTTGCCTCACTTTCTAAATGCTGTCGTTTCAGAGAAAATCACTCTCCTTTGAAAGTGCCTGAAACTACTTTCAAGCATTCATAAAAAGCTCACATACGTTTCTCTGAAAGAGAAGCAGTCTGTTCCAAAACTTCAATTCACTGTGCGAAGTGAATGGAGTGTTGCTTCACTTTCTAAATGCTGTCCTTTCAGAGAAAATCACTTTCCTTTGAAAGTGCCTTAAGCTACTTGCAAGCATTAGGAAGAAATTTACATGCGTTTCTCTGAAAGAGAAGCAGTCTGTTCCAACACTTCAATTCACTGTGCGAAGTGAATGGAGTGTTGCTTCACTTTCTAAATGCTGTCCTTTCAGAGAAAATCACTTTCCTTTGAAAGTACCTTAAACTACTTTCAAGCATTCACAAAAAACTCACATGCGTTTCTCTGAAAGAGAAGCAGTCTGTTCCAACACTTCAATTCAATGTGCGAAATGAATGGAGTGTTGCTTCACTTTCTAAATGCTGTCCTTTCAGAGAAAATCACTTTCCTTTGAAAGTGCCTTAAGCAATTTGCAAGAATTCACAAGAAACTCACATGCGTTTCTCTGAAAGAGAAGCAGTCTGTTCCAACACTTCAATTCACTGAGTGAAGTGAATAGAGTGTTGCCTCACTTTCTAAATGCTGTCCTTTCAGAGAAAATCACTTTCCTTTGAAAGTGCCTTAAGCTACTTACAAGCATTTAACAGAAACTCACATGCATTTCTCTGAAAGAGAAGCAGTCTCTTCCAAGACTTCAATTCACTGTGCGAAGTGAATGGAGTGTTGCTTCACTTTCTAAATGCTGTTCTTTCAGAGAAAATCACTTTCCTTTGAAAATGCCTTAAGCTACTTGCAAGCATTAGGAAGAAACTCACATGCGTTTCTCTGAAAGAGAAGCAGTCCGTTGCAACACTTCAATTCACTGTGCGAAGTGAATGGAGTGTTGCTTCACTTTCTAAATGCTGTCCTTTCAGAGAAAATCACTTTCCTTTGAAAGTGCCTTAAGCTACTTACAAGCATTCAACAGAAACTCACATGCATTTCTCTGAAAGAGAAGCAGTCTGTTCCAACACTTCAATTCACTGTGCGAAGTGAATGGAGTGTTGCTTCACTTTCTAAATTATGTCCTTTCAGAGAAAATCACTTTCCTTTGAAAGTGCCTTAAGCAACTTACAAGCATTCACAAGAAACACTAATGCGTTTCTATGAAAGAGAAGCACTCTGTTCCAACACTTCAATTCACTGCACGAAGGGAATGGAGTGTTGCTTCACTTTCTAAATGCTGTCCTTTCAGAGAAAATCACTTTCCTTTGAAAGTGCCTTAAGCTACCTACAAGCATTCAACAGAAACTCACATGCGTTTCTCTGAAAGAGAAGCAGTCTGTTCCAACACTTCAATTCACTGTGCGAAGTGAATGGAGTGTTGCTTCACTTTCTAAATGCTGTCCTTTCAGAGAAAATCACTTTCCTTTGAAAGTGCCTTAAGCTACTTACAAGCATTCACCAGAAACTCACATGCGTTTCTCTGAAAAAGAAGCAGTCTGTTCCAATACTTCAATTCACTCTGCGAACTGAATGGAGTGTTGCTTCACTTTCTAAATGCTGTCCTTTCAGAGAAAATCACTTTCCTTTGAAAGAGCCTTAAGGTACTTACAAGCATTCACCAGAAACTCACATGCGTTTCTCTGAAAGAGAAGCAGTCTGTTCCAACACTTCAATTCACTGTGCGAAGTGAATGGAGTGTTGCCTCACTTTCTAAATGCTGTCCTTTCAGAGAAAATCACTTTCCTTTGAAAGTGCCTTAAGCTACATACAAGCATTCAACAGAAACTCACATGCGTTTCTCTGAAAGAGAAGCAGTCTGTTCCAACACTTCAAGTCACTGTGCGAAGTGAATGGAGTGTTGCTTCACTTTCTAAATGCTGTCCTTTCAGAGAAAATCACTTTCCTTTGATAGTGCCTTAAGCTACTTACAAGCATTCACCAGAAACTCACATGCGTTTCTCTGAAAAAGAAGCAGTCTGTTCCAATACTTCAATTCACTCTGCGAAGTGAATGGAGTGTTGCTTCACTTTCTAAATGCTGTCCTTTCAGAGAAAATCACTTTCCTTTGAAAGAGCCTTAAGGTACTTACAAGCATTCACCAGAAACTCACATGCGTTTCTCTGAAAGAGAAGCAGTCTGTTCCAACACTTCAATTCACTGTGCGAAGTGAATGGAGTGTTGCCTCACTTTCTAAATGCTGTCCTTTCAGAGAAAATCACTTTCCTTTGAAAGTGCCTTAAACTACTTTCAAGCATTCATAAAAAACTCACATGCGTTTCTCTGAAAGAGAAGCAGTCTGTTCCAGCACTTCAATTCACTGTGTGAAGTGAATGGAGTGTTGCCTCACTTTCTAAATGCTGTCCTTTCAGAGAAAATCACTTTCCTTTGAAAGTGCCTTAAGCTACTTACAAGCATTCAACAGAAACTCACATGCGTTTCTCTGAAAAAGAAGCAGTCTGTTCCAATACTTCAATTCACTCTGCGAAGTGAATGGAGTGTTGCTTCACTTTCTAAATGCTGTCCTTTCAGAGAAAATCACTTTCCTTTGAAAGTCCCTTAAGCAACTTGCAAGAATTCACAAGAAACTCACATGCGTTTCTATGAAAGAGAAGCAGTCTGTTCCAACACTTCAATTCACTGTGCGAAGTGGATGGAGTGTTGCTTCACTTTCTAAATGCTGTCCTTTCAGAGAAAATCACTTTCCCTTGAAAGTGCCTTAAGCTGCTTGCAAGCATTAGGAAGAAACTCACATGCGTTTCTCTGAAAGAGAAGCAGTCTGTTCCAACACTTCAATTCACTGTGCGAAGTGAATGGAGTGTTGCCTCACTTTCTAAATGCTGTCCTTTCAGAGAAAATCACTTTCCTTTGAAAGTGCCTTAAACTACTTTCAAGCATTCATAAAAAACTCACATGCGTTTCTCTGAAAGAGAAGCAGTCTGTTCCAGCACTTCAATTCACTGTGCGAAGTGAATGGAGTGTTGCCTCACTTTCTAAATGCTGTCCTTTCAGAGAAAATCACTTTCCTTTGAAAGTGCCTTAAGCTACTTACAAGCATTCAACAGAAACTCACATGCGTTTCTCTGAAAGAGAAGCAGTCTGTTCCAACACTTCAATTCACTGTGCGAAGTGAATGGAGTGTTGCTTCACTTTCTAAATGCTGTCCTGTCAGAGAAAATCACTTTCCTTTGAAAGTGCCTTAAGCTACTTACAAGCATTCAACAGAAACTCACATGCGTTTCTCTGAAAGAGAAGCAGTCTGTTCCAACACTTCAATTCACTGTGCGAAGTGAATGGAGTGTTGCTTCACTTTCTAAATTATGTCCTTTCAGAGAAAATCACTTTCCTTTGAAAGTGCCTTAAGCAACTTGCAAGCATTCACAAGAAACACTAAGGCGTTTCTATGAATTAGAAGCAGTCTGTTCCAACACTTCAATTCACTGCACGAAGTGAATGGAGTGTTGCTTCACTTTCTAAATGCTGTCCTTTCAGAGAAAATCACTTTCCTTTGAAAGTGCCTTAAGCTACTTACAAGCATTCACCAGAAACTCACATGCGTTTCTCTGAAAGAGAAGCAGTCGGTTCCAACACTTCAATTCACTGTGCGAAGTGAATGGAGTGTTGCCTCACTTTCTAAATGCTGTCGTTTCAGAGAAAATCACTTTCCTTTGAAAGTGCCTTAAACTACTTTCAAGCATTCATAAAAAACTCACATGCGTTTCTCTGAAAGAGAAGCAGTCTGTTCCAACACTTCAATTCACTGTGCGAAGTGAATGGAGTGTTGCTTCACTTTCTAAATGCTGTCCTTTCAGAGAAAATCACTTTCCTTTGATAGTGCCTTAAGCTACTTGCAAGCATTAGGAAGAAACTCACATGCGTTTCTCTGAAACAGAAGCAGTCTGTTGAAACACTTCAATTCACTGTGTGAAGTGAATAGAGTGTTGCCTCACTTTCTAAATGCTGTAATTTCAGAGAAAATCACTTTCCTTTGAAAGTGCCTTAAGCTACTTACAAGCATTTAACAGAAACTCACATGCGTTTCTCTGAAAGAGAAGCAGTCTGTTCCAACACTTCAATTCACAGTGCGAAGTGAATGGAGTGTTGCTTCACTTTCTAAATGCTGTCCTTTCAGAGAAAATCACTTTCCTTTGAAAGTGCCTTAAGCTACTTGCAAGCATTAGGAAGAAACTCACATGCGTTTCTCTGAAAGAGAAGCAGTCTGTTCCAACACTTCAATTCACTGTGCGAAGTGAATGGAGTGTTGCTTCACTTTCTAAATGCGGTCCTTTCAGAGAAAATCACTTTCCTTTGAAAGTGCCTTAAGCTACTTACAAGCATTCAACAGAAACTCACATGCATTTCTCTGAAAGAGAAGCAGTCTGTTCCAACACTTCAATTCACTGTGCGAAGTGAATGGAGTGTTGCTTCACTTTCTAAATGATGTCCTTTCAGAGAAAATCACTTTCCTTTGAAAGTGCCTTAAGCTACTTACAAGCATTCACAAGAAACACTAATGCATTTCTATGAAAGAGAAGCACTCTTTTCCAACACTTCAATTCACTGCACGAAGGGAATGGAGTGTTGCTTCACTTTCTAAATGCTGTCCTTTCAGAGAAAATCACTTTCCTTTGAAAGTGCCTTAAGGTACTTACAAGCATTCAACAGAAACTCACATGCGTTTCTCTGAAAGAGAAGCAGTCTGTTCCAACACTTCAATTCACTGTGCGAAGTGAATGGAGTGTTGCTTCACTTTCTAAATGCTGTCCTTTCAGAGAAAATCAGTTTCCTTTGAAAGTGCCTTAAGCTACTTACAAGCATTCAACAGAAACTCACATGCGTTTCTCTGAAAAAGAAGCAGTCTGTTCCAATACTTCAATTCACTCTGCGAAGTGAATGGAGTGTTGCTTCACTTTCTAAATGCTGTCCTTTCAGAGAAAATCACTTTCCTTTGAAAGAGCCTTAAGGTACTTACAAGCATTCACAAGAAACTCACATGCGTTTCTCTGAAAGAGAAGCAGTCTGTTCCAACACTTCAATTCACTGTGCGAAGTGAATGGAGTGTTTCCTCACTTTCTAAATGCTGTCCTTTCAGAGAAAATCACTTTCCTTTGAAAGTGCCTTAAACTACTTTCAAGCATTCATAAAAAACTCACATGCGTTTCTCTGAAAGAGAAGCAGTCTGTTCCAACACTTCAATTCACTGTGTGAAGTGAATGGAGTGTTGCCTCACTTTCTAAATGCTGTCCTTTCAGAGAAAATCACTTTCCTTTGAAAGTGCCTTAAGCTACTTACAAGCATTCAACAGAATCTCACATGCGTTTCTCTGAAAGAGAAGCAGTCTGTTCCAACACTTCAATTCACTGTGCGAAGTGAATGGAGTGTTGCTTCACTTTCTAAATGCTGTCCTTTCAGAGAAAATCACTTTCCTTTGAAAGTGCCTTAAGCTACTTACAAGCATTCACCAGAAACTCACATGCGTTTCTCTGAAAAAGAAGCAGTCTGTTCCAATACTTCAATTCACTCTGCGAAGTGAATGGAGTGTTGCTTCACTTTCTAAATGCTGTCCTTTCAGAGAAAATCACTTTCCTTTGAAAGTGCCTTAAGGTACTTACAAGCATTCACCAGAAACTCACATGCGTCTCTCTGAAAAAGAAGCAGTCTGTTCCAACACTTCAATTCACTGTGCAAAGTGAATGGAGTGTTGCCTCACTTTCTAAATGCTGTCCTTTCAGAGAAAATCACTTTCCTTTGAAAGTGCCTTAACTACTTTCAAGCATTCATAAAAAACTCACATGCGTTTCTCTGAAAGAGAAGCAGTCTGTTCCAGCACTTCAATTCACTGTGTGAAGTGAATGGAGTGTTGCCTCACTTTCTAAATGCTGTCCTTTCAGAGACAATCACTTTCCTTTGAAAGTGCCTTAAGCTACTTACAAGCATTCACCAGAAACTCACATGTGTTTCTCTGAAGAAGAAGCAGTCGGTTCCAACACTTCAATTCACTGTGCGAAGTGAATGGAGTGTTGCCTCACTTTCTAAATGCTGTCGTTTCAGAGAAAATCACTCTCCTTTGAAAGTGCCTGAAACTACTTTCAAGCATTCATAAAAAGCTCACATACGTTTCTCTGAAAGAGAAGCAGTCTGTTCCAAAACTTCAATTCACTGTGCGAAGTGAATGGAGTGTTGCTTCACTTTCTAAATGCTGTCCTTTCAGAGAAAATCACTTTCCTTTGAAAGTGCCTTAAGCTACTTGCAAGCATTAGGAAGAAATTTACATGCGTTTCTCTGAAAGAGAAGCAGTCTGTTCCAACACTTCAATTCACTGTGCGAAGTGAATGGAGTGTTGCTTCACTTTCTAAATACTGTCCTTTCAGAGAAAATCACTTTCCTTTGAAAGTACCTTAAACTACTTTCAAGCATTCACAAAAAACTCACATGCGTTTCTCTGAAAGAGAAGCAGTCTGTTCCAACACTTCAATTCAATGTGCGAAATGAATGGAGTGTTGCTTCACTTTCTAAATGCTGTCCTTTCAGAGAAAATCACTTTCCTTTGAAAGTGCCTTAAGCAATTTGCAAGAATTCACAAGAAACTCACATGCGTTTCTCTGAAAGAGAAGCAGTCTGTTCCAACACTTCAATTCACTGTGTGAAGTGAATAGAGTGTTGCCTCACTTTCTAAATGCTGTCCTTTCAGAGAAAATCACTTTCCTTTGAAAGTGCCTTAAGCTACTTACAAGCATTTAACAGAAACTCACATGCATTTCTCTGAAAGAGAAGCAGTCTCTTCCAAGACTTCAATTCACTGTGCGAAGTGAATGGAGTGTTGCTTCACTTTCTAAATGCTGTTCTTTCAGAGAAAATCACTTTCCTTTGAAAATGCCTTAAGCTACTTGCAAGCATTAGGAAGAGACTCACATGCGTTTCTCTGAAAGAGAAGCAGTCCGTTCCAACACTTCAATTCACTGTGCGAAGTGAATGGAGTGTTGCTTCACTTTCTAAATGCTGTCCTTTCAGAGAAAATCACTTTCCTTTGAAAGTGCCTTAAGCTACTTACAAGCATTCAACAGAAACTCACATGCATTTCTCTGAAAGAGAAGCAGTCTGTTCCAACACTTCAATTCACTGTGCGAAGTGAATGGAGTGTTGCTTCACTTTCTAAATTATGTCCTTTCAGAGAAAATCACTTTCCTTTGAAAGTGCCTTAAGCAACTTACAAGCATTCACAAGAAACACTAATGCGTTTCTATGAAAGAGAAGCACTCTGTTCCAACACTTCAATTCACTGCACGAAGGGAATGGAGTGTTGCTTCACTTTCTAAATGCTGTCCTTTCAGAGAAAATCACTTTCCTTTGAAAGTCCCTTAAGAAACTTGCAAGAATTCACAAGAAACTCACATGCGTTTCTATGAAAGAGAAGCAGTCTGTTCCAACACTTCAATTCACTGTGCGAAGTGGATGGAGTGTTGCTTCACTTTCTAAATGCTGTCCTTTCAGAGAAAATCACTTTCCCTTGAAAGTGCCTTAAGCTGCTTGCAAGCATTAGGAAGAAACTCACATGCGTTTCTCTGAAAGAGAAGCAGTCTGTTCCAACACTTCAATTCACTGTGCGAAGTGAATGGAGTGTTGCCTCACTTTCTAAATGCTGTCCTTTCAGAGAAAATCACTTTCCTTTGAAAGTGCCTTAAACTACTTTCAAGCATTCATAAAAAACTCACATGCGTTTCTCTGAAAGAGAAGCAGTCTGTTCCAGCACTTCAATTCACTGTGCGAAGTGAATGGAGTGTTGCCTCACTTTCTAAATGCTGTCCTTTCAGAGAAAATCACTTTCCTTTGAAAGTGCCTTAAGCTACTTACAAGCATTCAACAGAAACTCACATGCGTTTCTCTGAAAGAGAAGCAGTCTGTTCCAACACTTCAATTCACTGTGCGAAGTGAATGGAGTGTTGCTTCACTTTCTAAATGCTGTCCTTTCAGAGAAAATCACTTTCCTTTGAAAGTGCCTTAAGCTACTTACAAGCATTCAACAGAAACTCACATGCGTTTCTCTGAAAGAGAAGCAGTCTGTTCCAACACTTCAATTCACTGTGCGAAGTGAATGGAGTGTTGCTTCACTTTCTAAATGCTGTCCTTTCAGAGAAAATCACTTTCCTTTGAAAGTGCCTTAAGCAACTTGCAAGCATTCACAAGAAACACTAAGGCGTTTCTATGAATTAGAAGCAGTCTGTTCCAACACTTCAATTCACTGCACGAAGTGAATGGAGTGTTGCTTCACTTTCTAAATGCTGTCCTTTCAGAGAAAATCACTTTCCTTTGAAAGTGCCTTAAGCTACTTACAAGCATTCACCAGAAACTCACATGCGTTTCTCTGAAAGAGAAGCAGTCGGTTCCAACACTTCAATTCACTGTGCGAAGTGAATGGAGTGTTGCCTCACTTTCTAAATGCTGTCGTTTCAGAG
The DNA here is from genome assembly GCF_982192425.1 of Myodes glareolus. Classification (NCBI taxonomy): domain Eukaryota; kingdom Metazoa; phylum Chordata; class Mammalia; order Rodentia; family Cricetidae; genus Myodes; species Myodes glareolus. The sequence continues at coordinate 70,618,671 of NC_142042.1, forward strand.
AAAATCACTTTCCTTTGAAAGTGCCTTAAACTACTTTCAAGCATTCATAAAAAACTCACATGCGTTTCTCTGAAAGAGAAGCAGTCTGTTCCAACACTTCAATTCACTGTGTGAAGTGAATGGAGTGTTGCTTCACTTTCTAAATGCTGTCCTTTCAGAGAAAATCACTTTCCTTTGATAGTGCCTTAAGCTACTTGCAAGCATTAGGAAGAAACTCACATGCGTTTCTCTGAAACAGAAGCAGTCTGTTGAAACACTTCAATTCACTGTGTGAAGTGAATAGAGTGTTGCCTCACTTTCTAAATGCTGTAATTTCAGAGAAAATCACTTTCCTTTGAAAGTGCCTTAAGCTACTTACAAGCATTTAACAGAAACTCACATGCGTTTCTCTGAAAGAGAAGCAGTCTGTTCCAACACTTCAATTCACTGTGCGAAGTGAATGGAGTGTTGCTTCACTTTCTAAATGCTGTCCTTTCAGAGAAAATCACTTTCCTTTGAAAGTGCCTTAAGCTACTTACAAGCATTCAACAGAAACTCACATGCGTTTCTCTGAAAGAGAAGCAGTCTGTTCCAACACTTCAATTCACTGTGCGAAGTGAATGGAGTGTTGCTTCACTTTCTAAATGCTGTCCTTTCAGAGAAAATCACTTTCCTTTGAAAGTGCCTTAAGCTACTTACAAGCATTCAACAGAAACTCACATGCGTTTCTCTGAAAGAGAAGCAGTCTGTTCCAACACTTCAATTCACTGTGCGAAGTGAATGGAGTGTTGCTTCACTTTCTAAATTATGTCCTTTCAGAGAAAATCACTTTCCTTTGAAAGTGCCTTAAGCAACTTGCAAGCATTCACAAGAAACACTAAGGCGTTTCTATGAATTAGAAGCAGTCTGTTCCAACACTTCAATTCACTGCACGAAGTGAATGGAGTGTTGCTTCACTTTCTAAATGCTGTCCTTTCAGAGAAAATCACTTTCCTTTGAAAGTGCCTTAAGCTACTTACAAGCATTCACCAGAAACTCACATGCGTTTCTCTGAAAGAGAAGCAGTCGGTTCCAACACTTCAATTCACTGTGCGAAGTGAATGGAGTGTTGCCTCACTTTCTAAATGCTGTCGTTTCAGAGAAAATCACTTTCCTTTGAAAGTGCCTTAAACTACTTTCAAGCATTCATAAAAAACTCACATGCGTTTCTCTGAAAGAGAAGCAGTCTGTTCCAACACTTCAATTCACTGTGTGAAGTGAATGGAGTGTTGCTTCACTTTCTAAATGCTGTCCTTTCAGAGAAAATCACTTTCCTTTGATAGTGCCTTAAGCTACTTGCAAGCATTAGGAAGAAACTCACATGCGTTTCTCTGAAACAGAAGCAGTCTGTTGAAACACTTCAATTCACTGTGTGAAGTGAATAGAGTGTTGCCTCACTTTCTAAATGCTGTAATTTCAGAGAAAATCACTTTCCTTTGAAAGTGCCTTAAGCTACTTACAAGCATTTAACAGAAACTCACATGCGTTTCTCTGAAAGAGAAGCAGTCTGTTCCAACACTTCAATTCACAGTGCGAAGTGAATGGAGTGTTGCTTCACTTTCTAAATGCTGTCCTTTCAGAGAAAATCACTTTCCTTTGAAAGTGCCTTAAGCTACTTACAAGCATTCAACAGAAACTCACATGCGTTTCTCTGAAAGAGAAGCAGTCTGTTCCAACACTTCAATTCACTGTGCGAAGTGAATGGAGTGTTGCTTCACTTTCTAAATGCTGTCCTTTCAGAGAAAATCACTTTCCTTTGAAAGTGCCTTAAGCTACTTACAAGCATTCAACAGAAACTCACATGCATTTCTCTGAAAGAGAAGCAGTCTGTTCCAACACTTCAATTCACTGTGCGAAGTGAATGGAGTGTTGCTTCACTTTCTAAATGATGTCCTTTCAGAGAAAATCACTTTCCTTTGAAAGTGCCTTAAGCAACTTACAAGCATTCACAAGAAACACTAATGCATTTCTATGAAAGAGAAGCACTCTTTTCCAACACTTCAATTCACTGCACGAAGGGAATGGAGTGTTGCTTCACTTTCTAAATGCTGTCCTTTCAGAGAAAATCACTTTCCTTTGAAAGTGCCTTAAGCTACTTACAAGCATTCAACAGAAACTCACATGCGTTTCTCTGAAAGAGAAGCAGTCTGTTCCAACACTTCAATTCACTGTGCGAAGTGAATGGAGTGTTGCTTCACTTTCTAAATGCTGTCCTTTCAGAGAAAATCAGTTTCCTTTGAAAGTGCCTTAAGCTACTTACAAGCATTCAACAGAAACTCACATGCGTTTCTCTGAAAAAGAAGCAGTCTGTTCCAATACTTCAATTCACTCTGCGAAGTGAATGGAGTGTTGCTTCACTTTCTAAATGCTGTCCTTTCAGAGAAAATCACTTTCCTTTGAAAGTGCCTTAAGGTACTTACAAGCATTCACAAGAAACTCACATGCGTTTCTCTGAAAGAGAAGCAGTCTGTTCCAACACTTCAATTCACTGTGCGAAGTGAATGGAGTGTTTCCTCACTTTCTAAATGCTGTCCTTTCAGAGAAAATCACTTTCCTTTGAAAGTGCCTTAAACTACTTTCAAGCATTCATAAAAAACTCACATGCGTTTCTCTGAAAGAGAAGCAGTCTGTTCCAGCACTTCAATTCACTGTGTGAAGTGAATGGAGTGTTGCCTCACTTTCTAAATGCTGTCCTTTCAGAGAAAATCACTTTCCTTTGAAAGTGCCTTAAGCTACTTACAAGCATTCAACAGAAACTCACATGCGTTTCTCTGAAAGAGAAGCAGTCTGTTCCAACACTTCAATTCACTGTGCGAAGTGAATGGAGTGTTGCTTCACTTTCTAAATGCTGTCCTTTCAGAGAAAATCACTTTCCTTTGAAAGTGCCTTAAGCTACTTACAAGCATTCACCAGAAACTCACATGCGTTTCTCTGAAAAAGAAGCAGTCTGTTCCAATACTTCAATTCACTCTGCGAAGTGAATGGAGTGTTGCTTCACTTTCTAAATGCTGTCCTTTCAGAGAAAATCACTTTCCTTTGAAAGTGCCTTAAGGTACTTACAAGCATTCACCAGAAACTCACATGCGTCTCTCTGAAAAAGAAGCAGTCTGTTCCAACACTTCAATTCACTGTGCAAAGTGAATGGAGTGTTGCCTCACTTTCTAAATGCTGTCCTTTCAGAGAAAATCACTTTCCTTTGAAAGTGCCTTAACTACTTTCAAGCATTCATAAAAAACTCACATGCGTTTCTCTGAAAGAGAAGCAGTCTGTTCCAGCACTTCAATTCACTGTGTGAAGTGAATGGAGTGTTGCCTCACTTTCTAAATGCTGTCCTTTCAGAGAAAATCACTTTCCTTTGAAAGTGCCTTAAGCTACTTACAAGCATTCACCAGAAACTCACATGTGTTTCTCTGAAGAAGAAGCAGTCGGTTCCAACACTTCAATTCACTGTGCGAAGTGAATGGAGTGTTGCCTCACTTTCTAAATGCTGTCGTTTCAGAGAAAATCACTCTCCTTTGAAAGTGCCTGAAACTACTTTCAAGCATTCATAAAAAGCTCACATACGTTTCTCTGAAAGAGAAGCAGTCTGTTCCAAAACTTCAATTCACTGTGCGAAGTGAATGGAGTGTTGCTTCACTTTCTAAATGCTGTCCTTTCAGAGAAAATCACTTTCCTTTGAAAGTGCCTTAAGCTACTTGCAAGCATTAGGAAGAAATTTACATGCGTTTCTCTGAAAGAGAAGCAGTCTGTTCCAACACTTCAATTCACTGTGCGAAGTGAATGGAGTGTTGCTTCACTTTCTAAATGCTGTCCTTTCAGAGAAAATCACTTTCCTTTGAAAGTACCTTAAACTACTTTCAAGCATTCACAAAAAACTCACATGCGTTTCTCTGAAAGAGAAGCAGTCTGTTCCAACACTTCAATTCAATGTGCGAAATGAATGGAGTGTTGCTTCACTTTCTAAATGCTGTCCTTTCAGAGAAAATCACTTTCCTTTGAAAGTGCCTTAAGCAATTTGCAAGAATTCACAAGAAACTCACATGCGTTTCTCTGAAAGAGAAGCAGTCTGTTCCAACACTTCAATTCACTGTGTGAAGTGAATAGAGTGTTGCCTCACTTTCTAAATGCTGTCCTTTCAGAGAAAATCACTTTCCTTTGAAAGTGCCTTAAGCTACTTACAAGCATTTAACAGAAACTCACATGCATTTCTCTGAAAGAGAAGCAGTCTCTTCCAAGACTTCAATTCACTGTGCGAAGTGAATGGAGTGTTGCTTCACTTTCTAAATGCTGTTCTTTCAGAGAAAATCACTTTCCTTTGAAAATGCCTTAAGCTACTTGCAAGCATTAGGAAGAAACTCACATGCGTTTCTCTGAAAGAGAAGCAGTCCGTTCCAACACTTCAATTCACTGTGCGAAGTGAATGGAGTGTTGCTTCACTTTCTAAATGCTGTCCTTTCAGAGAAAATCACTTTCCTTTGAAAGTGCCTTAAGCTACTTACAAGCATTCAACAGAAACTCACATGCATTTCTCTGAAAGAGAAGCAGTCTGTTCCAACACTTCAATTCACTGTGCGAAGTGAATGGAGTGTTGCTTCACTTTCTAAATTATGTCCTTTCAGAGAAAATCACTTTCCTTTGAAAGTGCCTTAAGCAACTTACAAGCATTCACAAGAAACACTAATGCGTTTCTATGAAAGAGAAGCACTCTGTTCCAACACTTCAATTCACTGCACGAAGGGAATGGAGTGTTGCTTCACTTTCTAAATGCTGTCCTTTCAGAGAAAATCACTTTCCTTTGAAAGTGCCTTAAGCTACATACAAGCATTCACCAGAAACTCACATGCGTTTCTCTGAAAGAGAAGCAGTCTGTTCCAACACTTCAATTCACTGTGCGAAGTGAATGGAGTGTTGCCTCACTTTCTAAATGCTGTCCTTTCAGAGAAAATCACTTTCCTTTGAAAGTGCCTTAAGCTACATACAAGCATTCAACAGAAACTCACATGCGTTTCTCTGAAAGAGAAGCAGTCTGTTCCAACACTTCAAGTCACTGTGCGAAGTGAATGGAGTGTTGCTTCACTTTCTAAATGCTGTCCTTTCAGAGAAAATCACTTTCCTTTGATAGTGCCTTAAGCTACTTACAAGCATTCACCAGAAACTCACATGCGTTTCTCTGAAAAAGAAGCAGTCTGTTCCAACACTTCAATTCACTCTGCGAAGTGAATGGAGTGTTGCTTCACTTTCTAAATGCTGTCCTTTCAGAGAAAATCACTTTCCTTTGAAAGAGCCTTAAGGTACTTACAAGCATTCACCAGAAACTCACATGCGTTTCTCTGAAAGAGAAGCAGTCTGTTCCAACACTTCAATTCACTGTGCGAAGTGAATGGAGTGTTGCCTCACTTTCTAAATGCTGTCCTTTCAGAGAAAATCACTTTCCTTTGAAAGTGCCTTAAACTACTTTCAAGCATTCATAAAAAACTCACATGCATTTCTCTGAAAGAGAAGCAGTCTGTTCCAGCACTTCAATTCACTGTGTGAAGTGAATGGAGTGTTGCCTCACTTTCTAAATGCTGTCCTTTCAGAGAAAATCACTTTCCTTTGAAAGTGCCTTAAGCTACTTACAAGCATTCAACAGAAACTCACATGCGTTTCTCTGAAAGAGAAGCAGTCTGTTCCAACACTTCAATTCACTGTGCGAAGTGAATGGAGTGTTGCTTCACTTTCTAAATGCTGTCCTTTCAGAGAAAATCACTTTCCTTTGAAAGTGCCTTAAGCTACTTACAAGCATTCAACAGAAACTCACATGCGTTTCTCTGAAAAAGAAGCAGTCTGTTCCAATACTTCAATTCACTCTGCGAAGTGAATGGAGTGTTGCTTCACTTTCTAAATGCTGTCCTTTCAGAGAAAATCACTTTCCTTTGAAAGTGCCTTAAGGTACTTACAAGCATTCACCAGAAACTCACATGCGTCTCTCTGAAAAAGAAGCAGTCTGTTCCAACACTTCAATTCACTGTGCAAAGTGAATGGAGTGTTGCCTCACTTTCTAAATGCTGTCCTTTCAGAGAAAATCACTTTCCTTTGAAAGTGCCTTAACTACTTTCAAGCATTCATAAAAAACTCACATGCGTTTCTCTGAAAGAGAAGCAGTCCGTTCCAGCACTTCAATTCACTGTGTGAAGTGAATGGAGTGTTGCCTCACTTTCTAAATGCTGTCCTTTCAGAGAAAATCACTTTCCTTTGAAAGTGCCTTAAGCTACTTACAAGCATTCACCAGAAACTCACATGTGTTTCTCTGAAGAAGAAGCAGTCGGTTCCAACACTTCAATTCACTGTGCGAAGTGAATGGAGTGTTGCCTCACTTTCTAAATGCTGTCGTTTCAGAGAAAATCACTCTCCTTTGAAAGTGCCTGAAACTACTTTCAAGCATTCATAAAAAGCTCACATACGTTTCTCTGAAAGAGAAGCAGTCTGTTCCAAAACTTCAATTCACTGTGCGAAGTGAATGGAGTGTTGCTTCACTTTCTAAATGCTGTCCTTTCAGAGAAAATCACTTTCCTTTGAAAGTGCCTTAAGCTACTTGCAAGCATTAGGAAGAAATTTACATGCGTTTCTCTGAAAGAGAAGCAGTCTGTTCCAACACTTCAATTCACTGTGCGAAGTGAATGGAGTGTTGCTTCACTTTCTAAATGCTGTCCTTTCAGAGAAAATCACTTTCCTTTGAAAGTACCTTAAACTACTTTCAAGCATTCACAAAAAACTCACATGCGTTTCTCTGAAAGAGAAGCAGTCTGTTCCAACACTTCAATTCAATGTGCGAAATGAATGGAGTGTTGCTTCACTTTCTAAATGCTGTCCTTTCAGAGAAAATCACTTTCCTTTGAAAGTGCCTTAAGCAATTTGCAAGAATTCACAAGAAACTCACATGCGTTTCTCTGAAAGAGAAGCAGTCTGTTCCAACACTTCAATTCACTGTGCGAAGTGAATAGAGTGTTGCCTCACTTTCTAAATGCTGTCCTTTCAGAGAAAATCACTTTCCTTTGAAAGTGCCTTAAGCTACTTACAAGCATTTAACAGAAACACACATGCATTTCTCTGAAAGAGAAGCAGTCTCTTCCAAGACTTCAATTCACTGTGCGAAGTGAATGGAGTGTTGCTTCACTTTCTAAATGCTGTTCTTTCAGAGAAAATCACTTTCCTTTGAAAATGCCTTAAGCTACTTGCAAGCATTAGGAAGAAACTCACATGCGTTTCTCTGAAAGAGAAGCAGTCCGTTCCAACACTTCAATTCACTGTGCGAAGTGAATGGAGTGTTGCTTCACTTTCTAAATGCTGTCCTTTCAGAGAAAATCACTTTCCTTTGAAAGTGCCTTAAGCTACTTACAAGCATTCAACAGAAACTCACATGCATTTCTCTGAAAGAGAAGCAGTCTGTTCCAACACTTCAATTCACTGTGCGAAGTGAATGGAGTGTTGCTTCACTTTCTAAATTATGTCCTTTCAGAGAAAATCACTTTCCTTTGAAAGTGCCTTAAGCAACTTACAAGCATTCACAAGAAACACTAATGCGTTTCTATGAAAGAGAAGCACTCTGTTCCAACACTTCAATTCACTGCACGAAGGGAATGGAGTGTTGCTTCACTTTCTAAATGCTGTCCTTTCAGAGAAAATCACTTTCCTTTGAAAGTGCCTTAAGCTACATACAAGCATTCAACAGAAACTCACATGCGTTTCTCTGAAAGAGAAGCAGTCTGTTCCAACACTTCAATTCACTGTGCGAAGTGAATGGAGTGTTGCTTCACTTTCTAAATGCTGTCCTTTCAGAGAAAATCACTTTCCTTTGAAAGTGCCTTAAGCTACTTACAAGCATTCACCAGAAACTCACATGCGTTTCTCTGAAAAAGAAGCAGTCTGTTCCAATACTTCAATTCACACTGCGAAGTGAATGGAGTGTTGCTTCACTTTCTAAATGCTGTCCTTTCAGAGAAAATCACTTTCCTTTGAAAGAGCCTTAAGGTACTTACAAGCATTCACCAGAAACTCACATGCGTTTCTCTGAAAGAGAAGCAGTCTGTTCCAACACTTCAATTCACTGTGCGAAGTGAATGGAGTGTTGCCTCACTTTCTAAATGCTGTCCTTTCAGAGAAAATCACTTTCCTTTGAAAGTGCCTTAAACTACTTTCAAGCATTCATAAAAAACTCACATGCGTTTCTCTGAAAGAGAAGCAGTCTGTTCCAGCACTTCAATTCACTGTGTGAAGTGAATGGAGTGTTGCCTCACTTTCTAAATGCTGTCCTTTCAGAGAAAATCACTTTCCTTTGAAAGTGCCTTAAGCTACTTACAAGCATTCAACAGAAACTCACATGCGTTTCTCTGAAAAAGAAGCAGTCTGTTCCAATACTTCAATTCACTCTGCGAAGTGAATGGAGTGTTGCTTCACTTTCTAAATGCTGTCCTTTCAGAGAAAATCACTTTCCTTTGAAAGTCCCTTAAGCAACTTGCAAGAATTCACAAGAAACTCACATGCGTTTCTATGAAAGAGAAGCAGTCTGTTCCAACACTTCAATTCACTGTGCGAAGTGGATGGAGTGTTGCTTCACTTTCTAAATGCTGTCCTTTCAGAGAAAATCACTTTCCCTTGAAAGTTCCTTAAGCTACTTGCAAGCATTAGGAAGAAACTCACATGCATTTCTCTGAAAGAGAAGCAGTCTGTTCCAACACTTCAATTCACTGTGCGAAGTGAATGGAGTGTTGCCTCACTTTCTAAACGCTGTCCTTTCAGAGAAAATCACTTTCCTTTGAAAGTGCCTTAAACTACTTTCAAGCATTCATAAAAAACTCACATGCGTTTTTCTGAAAGAGAAGCAGTCTGTTCCAGCACTTCAATTCACTGTGCGAAGTGAATGGAGTGTTGCCTCACTTTCTAAATGCTGTCCTTTCAGAGAAAATCACTTTCCTTTGAAAGTGCCTTAAGCTACTTACAAGCATTCAACAGAAACTCACATGCGTTTCTCTGAAAGAGAAGCAGTCTGTTCCAACACTTCAATTCACTGTGCGAAGTGAATGGAGTGTTGCTTCACTTTCTAAATGCTGTCCTTTCAGAGAAAATCACTTTCCTTTGAAAGTGCCTTAAGCTACTTACAAGCATTCAACAGAAACTCACATGCATTTCTCTGAAAGAGAAGCAGTCTGTTCCAACACTTCAATTCACTGTGCGAAGTGAATGGAGTGTTGCTTCACTTTCTAAATTATGTCCTTTCAGAGAAAATCACTTTCCTTTGAAAGTGCCTTAAGCAACTTGCAAGCATTCACAAGAAACACTAAGGCGTTTCTATGAATTTGAAGCAGTCTGTTCCAACACTTCAATTCACTGCACGAAGTGAATGGAGTGTTGCTTCACTTTCTAAATGCTGTCCTTTCAGAGAAAATCACTTTCCTTTGAAAGTGCCTTAAGCTACTTACACGCATTCACCAGAAACTCACATGCGTTTCTCTGAAAGAGAAGCAGTCGGTTCCAACACTTCAATTCACTGTGCGAAGTGAATGGAGTGTTGCCTCACTTTCTAAATGCTGTCGTTTCAGAGAAAATCACTTTCCTTTGAAAGTGCCTTAAACTACTTTCAAGCATTCATAAAAAACTCACATGCGTTTCTCTGAAAGAGAAGCAGTCTGTTCCAACACTTCAATTCACTGTGCGAAGTGAATGGAGTGTTGCTTCACTTTCTAAATGCTGTCCTTTCAGAGAAAATCACTTTCCTTTGATAGTGCCTTAAGCTACTTGCAAGCATTAGGAAGAAACTCACATGCGTTTCTCTGAAACAGAAGCAGTCTGTTGAAACATTTCAATTCACTGTGTGAAGTGAATAGAGTGTTGCCTCACTTTCTAAATGCTGTAATTTCAGAGAAAATCACTTTCCTTTGAAAGTGCCTTAAGCTACTTACAAGCATTTAACAGAAACTCATATGCGTTTCTCTGAAAGAGAAGCAGTCTGTTCCAACACTTCAATTCACAGTGCGAAGTGAATGGAGTGTTGCTTCACTTTCTAAATGCTGTCCTTTCAGAGAAAATCACTTTCCTTTGAAAGTGCCTTAAGCTACTTGCAAGCATTAGGAAGAAACTCACATGCGTTTCTCTGAAAGAGAAGCAGTCTGTTCCAACACTTCAATTCACTGTGCGAAGTGAATGGAGTGTTGCTTCACTTTCTAAATGCTGTCCTTTCAGAGAAAATCACTTTCCTTTGAAAGTGCCTTAAGCTACTTACAAGCATTCAACAGAAACTCACATGCATTTCTCTGAAAGAGAAGCAGTCTGTTCCAACACTTCAATTCACTGTGCGAAGTGAATGGAGTGTTGCTTCACTTTCTAAATGATGTCCTTTCAGAGAAAATCACTTTCCTTTGAAAGTGCCTTAAGCAACTTACAAGCATTCACAAGAAACACTAATGCATTTCTATGAAAGAGAAGCACTCTTTTCCAACACTTCAATTCACTGCACGACGGGAATGGAGTGTTGCTTCACTTTCTAAATGCTGTCCTTTCAGAGAAAATCACTTTCCTTTGAAAGTGCCTTAAGCTACTTACAAGCATTCAACAGAAACTCACATGCGTTTCTCTGAAAGAGAAGCAGTCTGTTCCAACACTTCAATTCACTGTGCGAAGTGAATGGAGTGTTGCTTCACTTTCTAAATGCTGTCCTTTCAGAGAAAATCACTTTCCTTTGAAAGTGCCTTAAGCTACTTACAAGCATTCAACAGAAACTCACATGCGTTTCTCTGAAATAGAAGCAGTCTGTTCCAATACTTCAATTCACTCTGCGAAGTGAATGGAGTGTTGCTTCACTTTCTAAATGCTGTCCTTTCAGAGAAAATCACTTTCCTTTGAAAGTGCCTTAAGGTACTTACAAGCATTCACCAGAAACTCACATGCGTCTCTCTGAAAAAGAAGCAGTCTGTTCCAACACTTCAATTCACTGTGCAAAGTGAATGGAGTGTTGCCTCACTTTCTAAATGCTGTCCTTTCAGAGAAAATCACTTTCCTTTGAAAGTGCCTTAACTACTTTCAAGCATTCATAAAAAAACTCACATGCGTTTCTCTGAAAGAGAAGCAGTCTGTTCCAGCACTTCAATTCACTGTGTGAAGTGAATGGAGTGTTGCCTCACTTTCTAAATGCTGTCCTTTCAGAGAAAATCACTTTCCTTTGAAAGTGCCTTAAGCTACTTACAAGCATTCAACAGAAACTCACATGCGTTTCTCTGAAAGAGAAGCAGTCTGTTCCAACACTTCAATTCACTGTGCGAAGTGAATGGAGTGTTGCTTCACTTTCTAAATGCTGTCCTTTCAGAGAAAATCACTTTCCTTTGAAAGTGCCTTAAGCTACTTACAAGCATTCAACAGAAACTCACATGCGTTTCTCTGAAAGAGAAGCAGTCTGTTCCAACACTTCAATTCACTGTGCGAAGTGAATGGAGTGTTGCTTCACTTTCTAAATTATGTCCTTTCAGAGAAAATCACTTTCCTTTGAAAGTGCCTTAAGCAACTTGCAAGCATTCACAAGAAACACTAAGGCGTTTCTATGAAAGAGAAGCACTCTGCTCCAACACTTCAATTCACTGCACGAAGTGAATGGAGTGTTGCTTCACTTTCTAAATGCTGTCCTTTCAGAGAAAATCACTTTCGTTTGAAAGTGCCTTAAGCTACTTACAAGCATTCACCAGAAACTCACATGCGTTTCTCTGAAAGAGAAACAGTCGGTTCCAACACTTCAATTCACTGTGCGAAGTGAATGGAGTGTTGCCTCACTTTCTAAATGCTGTCCTTTCAGAGAAAATCACTTTCCTTTGAAAGTGCCTTAAACTACTTTCAAGCATTCATAAAAAACTCACATGCGTTTCTCTGAAAGAGAAGCAGTCTGTTCCAACACTTCAATTCACTGTGCGAAGTGAATGGAGTGTTGCTTCACCTTCTAAATGCTGTCCTTTCAGAGAAAATCACTTTCCTTTGAAAGTGCCTTAAGCAACTTGCAAGAATTCACAAGAAACTCACATGCGTTTCTATGAAAGAGAAGCAGTCTGTTCCAACACTTCAATTCACTGTGCGAAGTGGATGGAGTGTTGCTTCACTTTCTAAATGCTGTCCTTTCAGAGAAAATCACTTTCCCTTGAAAGTGCCTTAAGCTACTTGCAAGCATTAGGAAGAAACTCACATGCGTTTCTCTGAAAGAGAAGCAGTCTGTTCCAACACTTCAATTCACTGTGCGAAGTGAATGGAGTGTTGCCTCACTTTCTAAATGCTGTCCTTTCAGAGAAAATCACTTTCCTTTGAAAGTGCCTTAAACTACTTTCAAGCATTCATAAAAAACTCACATGCGTTTCTCTGAAAGAGAAGCAGTCTGTTCCAGCACTTCAATTCACTGTGCGAAGTGAATGGAGTGTTGCCTCACTTTCTAAATGCTGTCCTTTCAGAGAAAATCACTTTCCTTTGAAAGTGCCTTAAGCTACTTACAAGCATTCAACAGAAACTCACATGCGTTTCTCTGAAAGAGAAGCAGTCTGTTCCAACACTTCAATTCACTGTGCGAAGTGAATGGAGTGTTGCTTCACTTTCTAAATGCTGTCCTTTCAGAGAAAATCACTTTCCTTTGAAAGTGCCTTAAGCTACTTACAAGCATTGACCAGAAACTCACATGCGTTTCTCTGAAAGAGAAGCAGTCTGTTCCAACACTTCAATTCACTGTGCGAAGTGAATGGAGTGTTGCTTCACTTTCTAAATTATGTCCTTTCAGAGAAAATCACTTTCCTTTGAAAGTACCTTAAGCAACTTGCAAGCATTCACAAGAAACACTAAGGCGTTTCTATGAAAGAGAAGCACTCTGTTCCAACACTTCAATTCACTGCACGAAGTGAATGGAGTGTTGCTTCACTTTCTAAATGCTGTCCTTTCAGAGAACATCACTTTCCTTTGAAAGTGCCTTAAGCTACTTACAAGCATTCACCAGAAACTCACATGCGTTTCTCTGAAAGAGAAGCAGTCGGCTCCAACAGTTCAATACACTGTGCGAAGTGAATGGAGTGTTGCCTCACTTTCTAAATGCTGTCGTTTCAGAGAAAATCACTTTCCTTTGAAAGTGCCTTAAACTACTTTGAAGCATTCATAAAAAACTCACATTCGTTTCTCTGAAAGAGAAGCAGTCTGTTCCAACACTTCAATTCACTGTGCGAAGTGAATGGAGTGTTGCTTCACTTTCTAAATGCTGTCCTCTCAGAGAAAATCACTTTCCTTTGATAGTGCCTTAAGCTACTTGCAAGCATTAGGAAGAAACTCACATGCGTTTCTCTGAAACAGAAGCAGTCTGTTCCAACACTTCAATTCACTGTGTGAAGTGAATAGAGTGTTGCCTCACTTTCTAAATGCTGTCCTTTCAGAGAAAATCACTTTCCTTTGAAAGTGCCTTAAGCTACTTACAAGCATTTAACAGAAACTCACATGCGTTTCTATGAAAGAGAAGCAGTCTGTTCCAACATCAATTCACTGTGCGCAGTGGAGTGTTGCTTCACTTTCTAAATGCTGTTTTTTCAGAGAAAATCACTTTCCTTTGAAAGTGCCTTAAGCTACTTGCAAGCATTAGGAAGAAATTCACATGAGTTTCTCTGAAAGAGAAGCAGTCCGTTCCAACACTTCAATTCACTGTGCGAAGTGAATGGAGTGTTGCCTCACTTTCTAAATGCTGTCCTTTCAGAGAAAATCACTTTCCTTCGAAAGTGCCTTAACTACTTTCAAGCATTCATAAAAAACTCACATGCGTTTCTCTGAAAGAGAAGCAGTCTGTTCCAGCACTTCAATTCACTGTGTGAAGTGAATGGAGTGTTGCCTCACTTTCTAAATGCTGTCCTTTCAGAGAAAATCACTTTCCTTTGAAAGTGCCTTAAGCTACTTACAAGCATTCACCAGAAACTCACATGCGTCTCTCTGAAAGAGAAGCAGTCTGTTCCAACACTTCAATTCACTGTGCGAAGTGAATGGAGTGTTGCCTCACTTTCTAAATGCTGTTTTTTCAGAGAAAATCACTTTCCTTTGAAAGTACCTTAAGCAACTTGCAAGCATTCACAAGAAACACTAAGGCGTTTCTATGAAAGAGAAGCACTCTGCTCCAACACTTCAATTCACTGCACGAAGTGAATGGAGTGTTGCTTCACTTTCTAAATGCTGTCCTTTCAGAGAAAATCACTTTCCTTTGAAAGTGCCTTAAGGTACTTACAAGCATTCACCAGAAACTCACATGCGTTTCTCTGAAAGAGAAGCAGTCGGTTCCAACACTTCAATTCACTGTGCGAAGTGAATGGAGTGTTGCCTCACTTTCTAAATGCTGTCCTTTCAGAGAAAATCACTTTCCTTTGAAAGTGCCTTAAGCTACGTACAAGCATTCAACAGAAACTCACATGCGTTTCTCTGAAAGAGAAGCAGTCTGTTCCAACACTTCAATTCACTGTGCGAAGTGAATGGAGTGTTGCTTCACTTTCTAAATGCTGTCCTTTCAGAGAAAATCACTTTCCTTTGAAAGTGCCTTAAGCTACTTACAAGCATTCACCAGAAACTCACATGCGTTTCTCTGAAAAAGAAGCAGTCTGTTCCAATACTTCAATTCACTCTGCGAAGTGAATGGAGTGTTGCTTCACTTTCTAAATGCTGTCCTTTCAGAGAAAATCACTTTCCTTTGAAAGTGCCTTAAGGTACTTACAAGCATTCACCAGAAACTCACATGCGTTTCTCTGAAAAAGAAGCAGTCTGTTCCAACACTTCAATTCACTGTGCGAAGTGAATGGAGTGTTGCCTCACTTTCTAAATGCTGTCCTTTCAGAGAAAATCACTTTCCTTTGAAAGTGCCTTAACTACTTTCAAGCCTTCATAAAAAACTCACATACGTTTCTCTGAAAGAGTAGTAGTCTGTTCCAGCACTTCAATTCACTGTGTGAAGTGAGTGGAGTGTTGCCTCACTTTCTAAATGCTGTCCTTTCAGAGAAAATCACTTTCCTTTGAAAGTGCCTTAAGCTACTTACAAGCATTCAACAGAAACTCACATGCGTTTCTCTGAAAGAGAAGCAGTCTGTTCCAACACTTCAATTCACTGTGCGAAGTGAATGGAGTGTTGTTTCACTTTCTAAATGCTGTCCTTTCAGAGAAAATCACTTTCCTTTGAAAGTGCCTTAAGCTACTTACAAGCATTCACCAGAAACTCACATGCGTCTCTCTGAAAAAGAAGCAGTCGGTTCCAACACTTCAATTCACTGTGCGAAGTGAATGGAGTGTTGCCTCACTTTCTAAATGCTGTCCTTTCAGAGAAAATCACTTTCCTTTGAAAGTGCCTTAAGCAACTTGCAAGCATTCACAAGAAACACTAAGGCGTTTCTATGAAAGAGAAGCACTCTGCTCCAACACTTCAATTCACTGCACGAAGTGAATGGAGTGTTGCTTCACTTTCTAAATGCTGTCCTTTCAGAGAAAATCACTTTCCTTTGAAAGTGCCTTAAGGTACTTACAAGCATTCACCAGAAACTCACATGCGTTTCTCTGAAAGAGAAGCAGTCGGTTCCAACACTTCAATTCACTGTGCGAAGTGAATGGAGTGTTGCCTCACTTTCTAAATGCTGTCCTTTCAGAGAAAATCACTTTCCTTTGAAAGTGCCTTAAGCTACTTACAAGCATTCAACAGAAACTCACATGCGTTTCTCTGAAAGAGAAGCAGTCTGTTCCAACACTTCAATTCACTGTGCGAAGTGAATGGAGTGTTGCTTCACTTTCTAAATGCTGTCCTTTCAGAGAAAATCACTTTCCTTTGAAAGTGCCTTAAGCTACTTACAAGCATTCACCAGAAACTCACATGCGTTTCTCTGAAAGAGAAGCAGTCTGTTCCAATACTTCAATTCACTCTGCGAAGTGAATGGAGTGTTGCTTCACTTTATAAATGCTGTCCTTTCAGAGAAAATCACTTTCCTTTGAAAGTGCCTTAAGGTACTTACAAGCATTCACCAGAAACTCACATGCTTCTCTGTGAAAAAGAAGCAGTCTGTTCCAACACTTCAATTCACTGTGCGAAGTGAATGGAGTGTTGCCTCACTTTCTAAATGCTGTCCTTTCAGAGAAAATCACTTTCCTTTGAAAGTGCCTTAACTACTTTCAAGCATTAATAAAAAACTCACATGCGTTTCTCTGAAAGAGAAGCAGTCTGTTCCAGCACTTCAATTCACTGTGTGAAGTGAATGGAGTGTTGCCTCACTTTCTAAATGCTGTCCTTTCAGAGAAAATCACTTTCCTTTTAAAGTGCCTTAAGCTACTTACAAGCATTCAACAGAAACTCACATGCGTTTCTCTGAAAGAGAAGCAGTCTGTTCCAACACTTCAATTCACTGTGCGAAGTGAATGGAGTGTTGCTTTACTTTCTAAATTATGTCCTTTCAGAGAAAATCACTTTCCTTTGAAAGTGCCTTAAGCAACTTGCAAGCATTCACAAGAAACACTAAGGCGTTTCTATGAAAGAGAAGCACTCTGCTCCAACACTTCAATTCACTGCACGAAGTGAATGGAGTGTTGCTTCACTTTCTAAATGCTGTCCTTTCAGAGAAAATCACTTTCCTTTGAAAGTGCCTTAAGCTACTTACAAGCATTCACCAGAAACTCACATGCGTTTCTCTGAAAGAGAAGCAGTCGGTTCCAACACTTCAATTCACTGTGCGAAGTGAATGGAGTGTTGCCTCACTTTCTACATGCTGTCCTTTCAGAGAAAATCACTTTCCTTTGAAAGTGCCTTAAACTACTTTCAAGCATTCATAAAAAACTCACATGCGTTTCTCTGAAAGAGAAGCAGTCTGTTCCAACACTTCAATTCACTGTGCGAAGTGAATGGAGTGTTGCTTCACTTTCTAAATGCTGTCCTTTCAGAGAAAATCACTTTCCTTTGATAGTGCCTTAAGCTACTTGCAAGCATTAGGAAAAAACTCACATGCGTTTCTCTGAAAGAGAAGCAGTCTGTTCCAACACTTCAATTCACTGTGTGAAGTGAATAGAGTGTTGCCTCACTTTCTAAATGCTGTCCTTTCAGAGAAAATCACTTTCCTTTGAAAGTGCCTTAAGCTACTTACAAGCATTTAACAGAAACTCACATGCGTTTCTCTGAAAGAGAAGCAGTCCGTTCCAACACTTGAATTCACTGTGTGAAGTGATTGGAGTGTTGCTTCACTTTCTAAATGCTGTCCTTTCAGAGAAAATCACTTTCCTTTGAAAGTGCCTTAAGCTACTTACAAGCATTCAACAGAAACTCACATGCATTTCTCTGAAAGAGAAGCAGTCTGTTCCAACACTTCAATTCACTGTGCGAAGTGAATGGAGTGTTGCTTCACTTTCTAAATGCTGTCCTTTCAGAGAAAATCACTTTCCATTGAAAGTGCCTTAAGCTACTTGCAAGCATTAGGAAGAAACTTACATGCGTTTCTCTGAAAGAGAAGCAGTCTGTTCCAAAACTTCAATTCACTGTGCGAAGTGAATGGAGTGTTGCTTCACTGTCTAAATGCTGTCCTTTCAGAGAAAATCACTTTCCTTTGAAAGTGCCTTAAACTACTTTCAAGCATTCACAAAAAACTCACATGCGTTTCTCTGAAAGAGAAGCAGTCTGTTCCAACACTTCAATTCACTGTGCGAAGTGAATGGAGTGTTGCTTCACTTTCTAAATGCTGTCCTTTCAGAGAAAATCACTTTCCTTTGAAAGTGCCTTAAGCAACTTGCAAGAATTCACAAGAAACTCACATGCGTTTCTATGAAAGAGAAGCACTCTGTTCCAACACTTCAATTCACTGTGCGAAGTGGATGGAGTGTTGCTTCACTTTCTAAATGCTGTCCTTTCAAAGAAAATCACTTTCCCTTGAAAGTGCCTTAAGCTACTTGCAAGCATTAGGAAGAAACTCACATGCGTTTCTCTGAAAGAGAAGCAGTCTGTTCCAACACTTCAATTCACTGTGCGAAGTGAATGGAGTGTTGCCTCACTTTCTAAATGCTGTCCTTTCAGAGAAAATCACTTTCCTTTGAAAGTGCCTTAAACTACTTTCAAGCATTCATAAAAAACTCACATGCGTTTCTCTGAAAGAGAAGCAGTCTGTTCCAGCACTTCAATTCACTGTGTGAAGTGAATGGAGTGTTGCCTCACTTTCTAAATGCTGTCCTTTCAGAGAAAATCACTTTCCTTTGAAAGTGCCTTAAGCTACTTACAAGCATTCAACAGAAACTCACATGCGTTTCTCTGAAAGAGAAGCAGTCTGTTCCAACACTTCAATTCACTGTGCGAAGTGAATGGAGTGTTGCTTCACTTTCTAAATGCTGTCCTTTCAGAGAAAATCACTTTCCTTTGAAAGTGACTTAAGCTACTTACAAGCATTCACCAGAAACTCACATGCGTTTCTCTGAAAGAGAAGCAGTCTGTTCCAACACTTCAATTCACTGTGCGAAGTGAATGGAGTGTTGCTTCACTTTCTAAATTATGTCCTTTCAGAGAAAATCACTTTCCTTTGAAAGTACCTTAAGCAACTTGCAAGCATTCACAAGAAACACTAAGGCGTTTCTATGAAAGAGAAGCACTCTGTTCCAACACTTCAATTCACTGCACGAAGTGAATGGAGTGTTGCTTCACTTTCTAAATGCTGTCCTTTCAGAGAAAATCACTTTCCTTTGAAAGTGCCTTAAGCTACTTAAAAGAATTCACCAGAAACTCACATGCGTTTCTCTGAAAGAGAAGCAGTCGGTTCCAACACTTCAATTCACTGTGCGAAGTGAATGGAGTGTTGCCTCACTTTCTAAATGCTGTCCTTTCAGAGAAAATCACTTTCCTTTGAAAGTGCCTTAAACTACTTTCAAGCATTCATAAAAAACTCACATGCGTTTCTCTGAAAGAGAAGCAGTCTGTTCCAGCACTTCAATTCACTGTGTGAAGTGAATGGAGTGTTGCCTCACTTTCTAAATGCTGTCCTTTCAGAGAAAATCACTTTCCTTTGAAAGTGCCTTAAGCTACTTACAAGCATTCAACAGAAACTCACATGCGTTTCTCTGAAAGAGAAGCAGTCTGTTCCAACACTTCAATTCACTGTGCGAAGTGAATGGAGTGTTGCTTCACTTTCTAAATGCTGTCCTTTCAGAGAAAATCACTTTCCTTTGAAAGTGACTTAAGCTACTTACAAGCATTCACCAGAAACTCACATGCGTTTCTCTGAAAGAGAAGCAGTCTGTTCCAACACTTCAATTCACTGTGCGAAGTGAATGGAGTGTTGCTTCACTTTCTAAATTATGTCCTTTCAGAGAAAATCACTTTCCTTTGAAAGTACCTTAAGCAACTTGCAAGCATTCACAAGAAACACTAAGGCGTTTCTATGAAAGAGAAGCACTCTGTTCCAACACTTCAATTCACTGCACGAAGTGAATGGAGTGTTGCTTCACTTTCTAAATGCTGTCCTTTCAGAGAAAATCACTTTCCTTTGAAAGTGCCTTAAGCTACTTAAAAGAATTCACCAGAAACTCACATGCGTTTCTCTGAAAGAGAAGCAGTCGGTTCCAACACTTCAATTCACTGTGCGAAGTGAATGGAGTGTTGCCTCACTTTCTAAATGCTGTCGTTTCAGAGAAAATCACTTTCCTTTGAAAGTGCCTTAAACTATTTTCAAGCATTCATAAAAAACTCACATGCGTTTCTCTGAAAGAGAAGCAGTGTGTTCCAACACTTCAATTCACTGTGCGAAGTGAATGGAGTGTTGCTTCACTTTCTAAATGCTGTCCTTTCAGAGAAAATCACTTTCCTTTGATAGTGCCTTAAGCTACTTGCAAGCATTAGGAAGAAACTCACATGCGTTTCTCTGAAACAGAAGCAGTCTGTTCCAACACTTCAATTCACTGTGTGAAGTGAATAGAGTGTTGCCTCACTTTCTAAATGCTGTCCTTTCAGAGAAAATCACTTTCCTTTGAAAGTGCCTTAAGCTACTTACAAGCATTCAACAGAAACTCACATGCATTTCTCTGAAAGAGAAGCAGTCTGTTCCAACACTTCAATTCACTGTGCGAAGTGAATGGAGTGTTGCTTCAGTTTCTAAATGATGTCCTTTCAGAGAAAATCACTTTCCTTTGAAAGTGCCTTAAGCTACTTGCAAGCATTAGGAAGAAACTCACATGCGTTTCTCTGAAAGAGAAGCAGTCTGTTCCAACACTTCAATTCACTGTGCGAAGTGAATGGAGTGTTGCTTCACTTTCTATATGCTGTCCTTTCAGAGAAAATCACTTTCCATTGAAAGTGCCTTAAGCTACTTACAAGCATTCAACAGAAACTCACATGCGTTTCTCTGAAAGAGAAGCAGTCTGTTCCAACACTTCAATTCACTGTGCGAAGTGAATGGAGTGTTGCTTCACTTTCTAAATGCTGTCCTTTCAGAGAAAATCACTTTCCTTTGAAAGTGCCTTAAGCTACTTACAAGCATTCACCAGAAACTCACATGCGTCTCTCTGAAAAAGAAGCAGTCGGTTCCAACACTTCAATTCACTGTGCGAAGTGAATGGAGTGTTGCCTCACTTTCTAAATGCTGTCCTTTCAGAGAAAATCACTTTCCTTTGAAAGTGCCTTAAGCAACTTGCAAGCATTCACAAGAAACACTAAGGCGTTTCTATGAAAGAGAAGCACTCTGCTCCAACACTTCAATTCACTGCACGAAGTGAATGGAGTGTTGCTTCACTTTCTAAATGCTGTCCTTTCAGAGAAAATCACTTTCCTTTGAAAGTGCCTTAAGGTACTTACAAGCATTCACCAGAAACTCACATGCGTTTCTCTGAAAGAGAAGCAGTCGGTTCCAACACTTCAATTCACTGTGCGAAGTGAATGGAGTGTTGCCTCACTTTCTAAATGCTGTCCTTTCAGAGAAAATCACTTTCCTTTGAAAGTGCCTTAAGCTACTTACAAGCATTCACCAGAAACTCACATGCGTTTCTCTGAAAGAGAAGCAGTCTGTTCCAATACTTCAATTCACTCTGCGAAGTGAATGGAGTGTTGCTTCACTTTATAAATGCTGTCCTTTCAGAGAAAATCACTTTCCTTTGAAAGTGCCTTAAGGTACTTACAAGCATTCACCAGAAACTCACATGCTTCTCTGTGAAAAAGAAGCAGTCTGTTCCAACACTTCAATTCACTGTGCGAAGTGAATGGAGTGTTGCCTCACTTTCTAAATGCTGTCCTTTCAGAGAAAATCACTTTCCTTTGAAAGTGCCTTAACTACTTTCAAGCATTAATAAAAAACTCACATGCGTTTCTCTGAAAGAGAAGCAGTCTGTTCCAGCACTTCAATTCACTGTGTGAAGTGAATGGAGTGTTGCCTCACTTTCTAAATGCTGTCCTTTCAGAGAAAATCACTTTCCTTTTAAAGTGCCTTAAGCTACTTACAAGCATTCAACAGAAACTCACATGCGTTTCTCTGAAAGAGAAGCAGTCTGTTCCAACACTTCAATTCACTGTGCGAAGTGAATGGAGTGTTGCTTTACTTTCTAAATTATGTCCTTTCAGAGAAAATCACTTTCCTTTGAAAGTGCCTTAAGCAACTTGCAAGCATTCACAAGAAACACTAAGGCGTTTCTATGAAAGAGAAGCACTCTGCTCCAACACTTCAATTCACTGCACGAAGTGAATGGAGTGTTGCTTCACTTTCTAAATGCTGTCCTTTCAGAGAAAATCACTTTCCTTTGAAAGTGCCTTAAGCTACTTACAAGCATTCACCAGAAACTCACATGCGTTTCTCTGAAAGAGAAGCAGTCGGTTCCAACACTTCAATTCACTGTGCGAAGTGAATGGAGTGTTGCCTCACTTTCTACATGCTGTCCTTTCAGAGAAATCACTTTCCTTTGAAAGTGCCTTAAACTACTTTCAAGCATTCATAAAAAACTCACATGCGTTTCTCTGAAAGAGAAGCAGTCTGTTCCAACACTTCAATTCACTGTGCGAAGTGAATGGAGTGTTGCTTCACTTTCTAAATGCTGTCCTTTCAGAGAAAATCACTTTCCTTTGATAGTGCCTTAAGCTACTTGCAAGCATTAGGAAAAAACTCACATGCGTTTCTCTGAAAGAGAAGCAGTCTGTTCCAACACTTCAATTCACTGTGTGAAGTGAATAGAGTGTTGCCTCACTTTCTAAATGCTGTCCTTTCAGAGAAAATCACTTTCCTTTGAAAGTGCCTTAAGCTACTTACAAGCATTTAACAGAAACTCACATGCGTTTCTCTGAAAGAGAAGCAGTCCGTTCCAACACTTGAATTCACTGTGTGAAGTGATTGGAGTGTTGCTTCACTTTCTAAATGCTGTCCTTTCAGAGAAAATCACTTTCCTTTGAAAGTGCCTTAAGCTACTTACAAGCATTCAACAGAAACTCACATGCATTTCTCTGAAAGAGAAGCAGTCTGTTCCAACACTTCAATTCACTGTGCGAAGTGAATGGAGTGTTGCTTCACTTTCTAAATGCTGTCCTTTCAGAGAAAATCACTTTCCATTGAAAGTGCCTTAAGCTACTTGCAAGCATTAGGAAGAAACTTACATGCGTTTCTCTGAAAGAGAAGCAGTCTGTTCCAAAACTTCAATTCACTGTGCGAAGTGAATGGAGTGTTGCTTCACTGTCTAAATGCTGTCCTTTCAGAGAAAATCACTTTCCTTTGAAAGTGCCTTAAACTACTTTCAAGCATTCACAAAAAACTCACATGCGTTTCTCTGAAAGAGAAGCAGTCTGTTCCAACACTTCAATTCACTGTGCGAAGTGAATGGAGTGTTGCTTCACTTTCTAAATGCTGTCCTTTCAGAGAAAATCACTTTCCTTTGAAAGTGCCTTAAGCAACTTGCAAGAATTCACAAGAAACTCACATGCGTTTCTATGAAAGAGAAGCACTCTGTTCCAACACTTCAATTCACTGTGCGAAGTGGATGGAGTGTTGCTTCACTTTCTAAATGCTGTCCTTTCAAAGAAAATCACTTTCCCTTGAAAGTGCCTTAAGCTACTTGCAAGCATTAGGAAGAAACTCACATGCGTTTCTCTGAAAGAGAAGCAGTCTGTTCCAACACTTCAATTCACTGTGCGAAGTGAATGGAGTGTTGCCTCACTTTCTAAATGCTGTCCTTTCAGAGAAAATCACTTTCCTTTGAAAGTGCCTTAAACTACTTTCAAGCATTCATAAAAAACTCACATGCGTTTCTCTGAAAGAGAAGCAGTCTGTTCCAGCACTTCAATTCACTGTGTGAAGTGAATGGAGTGTTGCCTCACTTTCTAAATGCTGTCCTTTCAGAGAAAATCACTTTCCTTTGAAAGTGCCTTAAGCTACTTACAAGCATTCAACAGAAACTCACATGCGTTTCTCTGAAAGAGAAGCAGTCTGTTCCAACACTTCAGTTCACTGTGCGAAGTGAATGGAGTGTTGCTTCACTTTCTAAATGCTGTCCTTTCAGAGAAAATCACTTTCCTTTGATAGTGCCTTAAGCTACTTGCAAGCATTAGGAAGAAACTCACATGCGTTTCTCTGAAACAGAAGCAGTCTGTTCCAACACTTCAATTCACTGTGTGAAGTGAATAGAGTGTTGCCTCACTTTCTAAATGCTGTCCTTTCAGAGAAAATCACTTTCCTTTGAAAGTGCCTTAAGCTACTTACAAGCATTCAACAGAAACTCACATGCATTTCTCTGAAAGAGAAGCAGTCTGTTCCAACACTTCAATTCACTGTGCGAAGTGAATGGAGTGTTGCTTCAGTTTCTAAATGATGTCCTTTCAGAGAAAATCACTTTCCTTTGAAAGTGCCTTAAGCTACTTGCAAGCATTAGGAAGAAACTCACATGCGTTTCTCTGAAAGAGAAGCAGTCTGTTCCAACACTTCAATTCACTGTGCGAAGTGAATGGAGTGTTGCTTCACTTTCTATATGCTGTCCTTTCAGAGAAAATCACTTTCCATTGAAAGTGCCTTAAGCTACTTGCAAGCATTAGGAAGAAACTTACATGCGTTTCTCTGAAAGAGAAGCAGTCTGTTCCAAAACTTCAATTCACTGTGCGAAGTGAATGGAGTGTTGCTTCACTTTCTAAATGCTGTCCTTTCAGAGAAAATCACTTTCCTTTGAAAGTGCCTTAAACTACTTTCAAGCATTCACAAAAAACTCACATGCGTTTCTCTGAAAGAGAAGCAGTCTGTTCCAACACTTCAATTCACTGTGCGAAGTGAATGGAGTGTTGCTTCACTTTCTAAATGCTGTCCTTTCAGAGAAAATCACTTTCCTTTGAAAGTGCCTTAAGCAACTTGCAAGAATTCACAAGAAACTCACATGCGTTTCTATGAAAGAGAAGCAGTCTGTTCCAACACTTCAATTCACTGTGCGAAGTGGATGTAGTGTTGCTTCACTTTCTAAATGCTGTCCTTTCAAAGAAAATCACTTTCCCTTGAAAGTGCCTTAAGCTACTTGCAAGCATTAGGAAGAAACTCACATGCGTTTCTCTGAAAGAGAAGCAGTCTTTTCCAACACTTCAATTCACTGTGCGAAGTGAATGGAGTGTTGCCTCACTTTCTAAATGCTGTCCTTTCAGAGAAAATCACTTTCCTTTGAAAGTGCCTTAAACTACTTTCAAGCATTCATAAAAAACTCACATGCGTTTCTCTGAAAGAGAAGCAGTCTGTTCCAGCACTTCAATTCACTGTGTGAAGTGAATGGAGTGTTGCCTCACTTTCTAAATGCTGTCCTTTCAGAGAAAATCACTTTCCATTGAAAGTGCCTTAAGCTACTTACAAGCATTCAACAGAAACTCACATGCGTTTCTCTGAAAGAGAAGCAGTCTGTTCCAACACTTCAATTCACTGTGCGAAGTGAATGGAGTGTTGCTTCACTTTCTAAATGCTGTCCTTTCAGAGAAAATCACTTTCCTTTGAAAGTGCCTTAAGCTACTTACAAGCATTCACCAGAAACTCACATGCGTTTCTCTGAAAGAGAAGCAGTCTGTTCCAACACTTCAATTCACTGTGCGAAGTGAATGGAGTGTTGCTTCACTTTCTAAATTATGTCCTTTCAGAGAAAATCACTTTCCTTTGAAAGTACCTTAAGCAACTTGCAAGCATTCACAAGAAACACTAAGGCGTTTCTATGAAAGAGAAGCACTCTGTTCCAACACTTCAATTCACTGCACGAAGTGAATGGAGTGTTGCTTCACTTTCTAAATGCTGTCCTTTCAGAGAAAATCACTTTCCTTTGAAAGTGCCTTAAGCTACTTACAAGCATTCACCAGAAACTCACATGCGTTTCTCTGAAAGAGAAGCAGTCGGTTCCAACACTTCAATTCACTGTGCGAAGTGAATGGAGTGTTGCCTCACTTTCTAAATGCTGTCGTTTCAGAGAAAATCACTTTCCTTTGAAAGTGCCTTAAACTACTTTCTTGCATTCATAAAAAACTCACATGCGTTTCTCTGAAAGAGAAGCAGTCTGTTCCAACACTTCAATTCACTGTGCGAAGTGAATGGAGTGTTGCTTCACTTTCTAAATGCTGTCCTTTCAGAGAAAATCACTTTCCTTTGATAGTGCCTTAAGCTACTTGCAAGCATTAGGAAGAAACTCACATGCGTTTCTCTGAAACAGAAGCAGTCTGTTCCAACACTTCAATTCACTGTGTGAAGTGAATAGAGTGTTGCCTCACTTTCTAAATGCTGTCCTTTCAGAGAAAATCACTTTCCTTTGAAAGTGCCTTAAGCTACTTACAAGCATTCAACAGAAACTCACATGCATTTCTCTGAAAGAGAAGCAGTCTGTTCCAACACTTCAATTCACTGTGCGAAGTGAATGGAGTGTTGCTTCACTTTCTAAATGATGTCCTTTCAGAGAAAATCACTTTCCTTTGAAAGTGCCTTAAGCTACTTGCAAGCATTAGGAAGAAACTCACATGCGTTTCTCTGAAAGAGAAGCAGTCTGTTCCAACACTTCAATTCACTGTGCGAAGTGAATGGAGTGTTGCTTCACTTTCTAAATGCTGTCCTTTCAGAGAAAATCACTTTCCATTGAAAGTGCCTTAAGCTACTTGCAAGCATTAGGAAGAAACTTACATGCGTTTCTCTGAAAGAGAAGCAGTCTGTTCCAAAACTTCAATTCACTGTGCGAAGTGAATGGAGTGTTGCTTCACTTTCTAAATGCTGTCCTTTCAGAGAAAATCACTTTCCTTTGAAAGTGCCTTAAACTACTTTCAAGCATTCACAAAAAACTCACATGCGTTTCTCTGAAAGAGAAGCAGTCTGTTCCAACACTTCAATTCACTGTGCGAAGTGAATGGAGTGTTGCTTTACTTTCTAAATTATGTCCTTTCAGAGAAAATCACTTTCCTTTGAAAGTGCCTTAAGCAACTTGCAAGCATTCACAAGAAACACTAAGGCGTTTCTATGAAAGAGAAGCACTCTGCTCCAACACTTCAATTCACTGCACGAAGTGAATGGAGTGTTGCTTCACTTTCTAAATGCTGTCCTTTCAGAGAAAATCACTTTCCTTTGAAAGTGCCTTAAGGTACTTACAAGCATTCACCAGAAACTCACATGCGTTTCTCTGAAAGAGAAGCAGTCGGTTCCAACACTTCAATTCACTGTGCGAAGTGAATGGAGTGTTGCCTCACTTTCTAAATGCTGTCCTTTCAGAGAAAATCACTTTCCTTTGAAAGTGCCTTAAGCTACTTACAAGCATTCAACAGAAACTCACATGCGTTTCTCTGAAAGAGAAGCAGTCTGTTCCAACACTTCAATTCACTGTGCGAAGTGAATGGAGTGTTGCTTCACTTTCTAAATGCTGTCCTTTCAGAGAAAATCACTTTCCTTTGAAAGTGCCTTAAGCTACTTACAAGCATTCACCAGAAACTCACATGCGTTTCTCTGAAAGAGAAGCAGTCTGTTCCAATACTTCAATTCACTCTGCGAAGTGAATGGAGTGTTGCTTCACTTTATAAATGCTGTCCTTTCAGAGAAAATCACTTTCCTTTGAAAGTGCCTTAAGGTACTTACAAGCATTCACCAGAAACTCACATGCTTCTCTGTGAAAAAGAAGCAGTCTGTTCCAACACTTCAATTCACTGTGCGAAGTGAATGGAGTGTTGCCTCACTTTCTAAATGCTGTCCTTTCAGAGAAAATCACTTTCCTTTGAAAGTGCCTTAACTACTTTCAAGCATTAATAAAAAACTCACATGCGTTTCTCTGAAAGAGAAGCAGTCTGTTCCAGCACTTCAATTCACTGTGTGAAGTGAATGGAGTGTTGCCTCACTTTCTAAATGCTGTCCTTTCAGAGAAAATCACTTTCCTTTGAAAGTGCCTTAAGCTACTTACAAGCATTCAACAGAAACTCACATGCGTTTCTCTGAAAGAGAAGCAGTCTGTTCCAACACTTCAATTCACTGTGCGAAGTGAATGGAGTGTTGCTTCACTTTCTAAATGCTGTCCTTTCAGAGAAAATCACTTTCCTTTGAAAGTGCCTTAAGCTACTTACAAGCATTCAACAGAAACTCACATGCGTTTCTCTGAAAGAGAAGCAGTCTGTTCCAACACTTCAATTCACTGTGCGAAGTGAATGGAGTGTTGCTTTACTTTCTAAATTATGTCCTTTCAGAGAAAATCACTTTCCTTTGAAAGTGCCTTAAGCAACTTGCAAGCATTCACAAGAAACACTAAGGCGTTTCTATGAAAGAGAAGCACTCTGCTCCAACACTTCAATTCACTGCACGAAGTGAATGGAGTGTTGCTTCACTTTCTAAATGCTGTCCTTTCAGAGAAAATCACTTTCCTTTGAAAGTGCCTTAAGCTACTTACAAGCATTCACCAGAAACTCACATGCGTTTCTCTGAAAGAGAAGCAGTCGGTTCCAACAGTTCAATTCACTGTGCGAAGTGAATGGAGTGTTGCCTCACTTTCTACATGCTGTCCTTTCAGAGAAAATCACTTTCCTTTGAAAGTGCCTTAAACTACTTTCAAGCATTCATAAAAAACTCACATGCGTTTCTCTGAAAGAGAAGCAGTCTGTTCCAACACTTCAATTCACTGTGCGAAGTGAATGGAGTGTTGCTTCACTGTCTAAATGCTGTCCTTTCAGAGAAAATCACTTTCCTTTGAAAGTGCCTTAAACTACTTTCAAGCATTCATAAAAAACTCACATGCGTTTCTCTGAAAGAGAAGCAGTCTGTTCCAACACTTCAATTCACTGTGCGAAGTGAATGGAGTGTTGCTTCACTTTCTAAATGCTGTCCTTTCAGAGAAAATCACTTTCCTTTGAAAGTGCCTTAAGCAACTTGCAAGAATTCACAAGAAACTCACATGCGTTTCTATGAAAGAGAAGCAGTCTGTTCCAACACTTCAATTCACTGTGCGAAGTGGATGGAGTGTTGCTTCACTTTCTAAATGCTGTCCTTTCAAAGAAAATCACTTTCCCTTGAAAGTGCCTTAAGCTACTTGCAAGCATTAGGAAGAAACTCACATGCGTTTCTCTGAAAGAGAAGCAGTCTGTTCCAACACTTCAATTCACTGTGCGAAGTGAATGGAGTGTTGCCTCACTTTCTAAATGCTGTCCTTTCAGAGAAAATCACTTTCCTTTGAAAGTGCCTTAAACTACTTTCAAGCATTCATAAAAAACTCACATGCGTTTCTCTGAAAGAGAAGCAGTCTGTTCCAGCACTTCAATTCACTGTGTGAAGTGAATGGAGTGTTGCCTCACTTTCTAAATGCTGTCCTTTCAGAGAAAATCACTTTCCTTTGAAAGTGCCTTAAGCTACTTACAAGCATTCAACAGAAACTCACATGCGTTTCTCTGAAAGAGAAGCAGTCTGTTCCAACACTTCAATTCACTGTGCGAAGTGAATGGAGTGTTGCTTCACTTTCTAAATGCTGTCCTTTCAGAGAAAATCACTTTCCTTTGAAAGTGACTTAAGCTACTTACAAGCATTCACCAGAAACTCACATGCGTTTCTCTGAAAGAGAAGCAGTCTGTTCCAACACTTCAATTCACTGTGCGAAGTGAATGGAGTGTTGCTTCACTTTCTAAATTATGTCCTTTCAGAGAAAATCACTTTCCTTTGAAAGTACCTTAAGCAACTTGCAAGCATTCACAAGAAACACTAAGGCGTTTCTATGAAAGAGAAGCACTCTGTTCCAACACTTCAATTCACTGCACGAAGTGAATGGAGTGTTGCTTCACTTTCTAAATGCTGTCCTTTCAGAGAAAATCACTTTCCTTTGAAAGTGCCTTAAGCTACTTAAAAGAATTCACCAGAAACTCACATGCGTTTCTCTGAAAGAGAAGCAGTCGGTTCCAACACTTCAATTCACTGTGCGAAGTGAATGGAGTGTTGCCTCACTTTCTAAATGCTGTCGTTTCAGAGAAAATCACTTTCCTTTGAAAGTGCCTTAAACTATTTTCAAGCATTCATAAAAAACTCACATGCGTTTCTCTGAAAGAGAAGCAGTCTGTTCCAACACTTCAATTCACTGTGCGAAGTGAATGGAGTGTTGCTTCACTTTCTAAATGCTGTCCTTTCAGAGAAAATCACTTTCCTTTGATAGTGCCTTAAGCTACTTGCAAGCATTAGGAAGAAACTCACATGCGTTTCTCTGAAACAGAAGCAGTCTGTTCCAACACTTCAATTCACTGTGTGAAGTGAATAGAGTGTTGCCTCACTTTCTAAATGCTGTCCTTTCAGAGAAAATCACTTTCCTTTGAAAGTGCCTTAAGCTACTTACAAGCATTCAACAGAAACTCACATGCATATCTCTGAAAGAGAAGCAGTCTGTTCCAACACTTCAATTCACTGTGCGAAGTGAATGGAGTGTTGCTTCAGTTTCTAAATGATGTCCTTTCAGAGAAAATCACTTTCCTTTGAAAGTGCCTTAAGCTACTTGCAAGCATTAGGAAGAAACTCACATGCGTTTCTCTGAAAGAGAAGCAGTCTGTTCCAACACTTCAATTCACTGTGCGAAGTGAATGGAGTGTTGCTTCACTTTCTATATGCTGTCCTTTCAGAGAAAATCACTTTCCTTTGATAGTGCCTTAAGCTACTTGCAAGCATTAGGAAGAAACTCACATGCGTTTCTCTGAAAGAGAAGCAGTCTGTTCCAACACTTCAATTCACTGTGTGAAGTGAATAGAGTGTTGCCTCACTTTCTAAATGCTGTCCTTTCAGAGAAAATCACTTTCCTTTGAAAGTGCCTTAAGCTACTTACAAGCATTCAACAGAAACTCACATGCATTTCTCTGAAAGAGAAGCAGTCTGTTCCAACACTTCAATTCACTGTGCGAAGTGAATGGAGTGTTGCTTCAGTTTCTAAATGATGTCCTTTCAGAGAAAATCACTTTCCTTTGAAAGTGCCTTAAGCTACTTGCAAGCATTAGGAAGAAACTCACATGCGTTTCTCTGAAAGAGAAGCAGTCTGTTCCAACACTTCAATTCACTGTGCGAAGTGAATGGAGTGTTGCTTCACTTTCTATATGCTGTCCTTTCAGAGAAAATCACTTTCCATTGAAAGTGCCTTAAGGTACTTGCAAGCATTAGGAAGAAACTTACATGCGTTTCTCTGAAAGAGAAGCAGTCTGTTCCAAAACTTCAATTCACTGTGCGAAGTGAATGGAGTGTTGCTTCACTTTCTAAATGCTGTCCTTTCAGAGAAAATCACTTTCCTTTGAAAGTGCCTTAAACTACTTTCAAGCATTCACAAAAAACTCACATGCGTTTCTCTGAAAGAGAAGCAGTCTGTTCCAACACTTCAATTCACTGTGCGAAGTGAATGGAGTGTTGCTTCACTTTCTAAATGCTGTCCTTTCAGAGAAAATCACTTTCCTTTGAAAGTGCCTTAAGCAACTTGCAAGAATTCACAAGAAACTCACATGCGTTTCTATGAAAAAGAAGCAGTCTGTTCCAACACTTCAATTCACTGTGCGAAGTGGATGGAGTGTTGCTTCACTTTCTAAATGCTGTCCTTTCAAAGAAAATCACTTTCCCTTGAAAGTGCCTTAAGCTACTTGCAAGCATTAGGAAGAAACTCACATGCGTTTCTCTGAAAGAGAAGCAGTCTTTTCCAACACTTCAATTCACTGTGCGAAGTGAATGGAGTGTTGCCTCACTTTCTAAATGCTGTCCTTTCAGAGAAAATCACTTTCCATTGAAAGTGCCTTAAGCTACTTACAAGCATTCAACAGAAACTCACATGCGTTTCTCTGAAAGAGAAGCAGTCTGTTCCAACACTTCAATTCACTGTGCGAAGTGAATGGAGTGTTGCTTCACTTTCGAAATGCTGTCCTTTCAGAGAAAATCACTTTCCTTTGAAAGTGCCTTAAGCTACTTACAAGCATTCACCAGAAACTCACATGCGTTTCTCTGAAAGAGAAGCAGTCTGTTCCAACACTTCAATTCACTGTGCGAAGTGAATGGAGTGTTGCTTCACTTTCTAAATTATGTCCTTTCAGAGAAAATCACTTTCCTTTGAAAGTACCTTAAGCAACTTGCAAGCATTCACAAGAAACACTAAGGCGTTTCTATGAAAGAGAAGCACTCTGTTCCAACACTTCAATTCACTGCACGAAGTGAATGGAGTGTTGCTTCACTTTCTAAATGCTGTCCTTTCAGAGAAAATCACTTTCCTTTGAAAGTGCCTTAAGCTACTTACAAGCATTCACCAGAAACTCACATGCGTTTCTCTGAAAGAGAAGCAGTCGGTTCCAACACTTCAATTCACTGTGCGAAGTGAATGGAGTGTTGCCTCACTTTCTAAATGCTGTCGTTTCAGAGAAAATCACTTTCCTTTGAAAGTGCCTTAAACTACTTTCTTGCATTCATAAAAAACTCACATGCGTTTCTCTGAAAGAGAAGCAGTCTGTTCCAACACTTCAATTCACTGTGCGAAGTGAATGGAGTGTTGCTTCACTTTCTAAATGCTGTCCTTTCAGAGAAAATCACTTTCCTTTGATAGTGCCTTAAGCTACTTGCAAGCATTAGGAAAAAACTCACATGCGTTTCTCTGAAACAGAAGCAGTCTGTTCCAACACTTCAATTCACTGTGTGAAGTGAATAGAGTGTTGCCTCACTTTCTAAATGCTGTCCTTTCAGAGAAAATCACTTTCCTTTGAAAGTGCCTTAAGCTACTTACAAGCATTCAACAGAAACTCACATGCATTTCTCTGAAAGAGAAGCAGTCTGTTCCAACACTTCAATTCACTGTGCGAAGTGAATGGAGTGTTGCTTCACTTTCTAAATGATGTCCTTTCAGAGAAAATCACTTTCCTTTGAAAGTGCCTTAAGCTACTTGCAAGCATTAGGAAGAAACTCACATGCGTTTCTCTGAAAGAGAAGCAGTCTGTTCCAACACTTCAATTCACTGTGCGAAGTGAATGGAGTGTTGCTTCACTTTCTATATGCTGTCCTTTCAGAGAAAATCACTTTCCTTTGATAGTGCCTTAAGCTACTTGCAAGCATTAGGAAGAAACTCACATGCGTTTCTCTGAAAGAGAAGCAGTCTGTTCCAACACTTCAATTCACTGTGTGAAGTGAATAGAGTGTTGCCTCACTTTCTAAATGCTGTCCTTTCAGAGAAAATCACTTTCCTTTGAAAGTGCCTTAAGCTACTTACAAGCATTCAACAGAAACTCACATGCATTTCTCTGAAAGAGAAGCAGTCTGTTCCAACACTTCAATTCACTGTGCGAAGTGAATGGAGTGTTGCTTCAGTTTCTAAATGATGTCCTTTCAGAGAAAATCACTTTCCTTTGAAAGTGCCTTAAGCTACTTGCAAGCATTAGGAAGAAACTCACATGCGTTTCTCTGAAAGAGAAGCAGTCTGTTCCAACACTTCAATTCACTGTGCGAAGTGAATGGAGTGTTGCTTCACTTTCTATATGCTGTCCTTTCAGAGAAAATCACTTTCCATTGAAAGTGCCTTAAGGTACTTGCAAGCATTAGGAAGAAACTTACATGCGTTTCTCTGAAAGAGAAGCAGTCTGTTCCAAAACTTCAATTCACTGTGCGAAGTGAATGGAGTGTTGCTTCACTTTCTAAATGCTGTCCTTTCAGAGAAAATCACTTTCCTTTGAAAGTGCCTTAAACTACTTTCAAGCATTCACAAAAAACTCACATGCGTTTCTCTGAAAGAGAAGCAGCCTGTTCCAACACTTCAATTCACTGTGCGAAGTGAATGGAGTGTTGCTTCACTTTCTAAATGCTGTCCTTTCAGAGAAAATCACTTTCCTTTGAAAGTGCCTTAAGCAACTTGCAAGAATTCACAAGAAACTCACATGCGTTTCTATGAAAGAGAAGCAGTCTGTTCCAACACTTCAATTCACTGTGCGAAGTGGATGGAGTGTTGCTTCACATTCTAAATGCTGTCCTTTCAAAGAAAATCACTTTCCCTTGAAAGTGCCTTAAGCTACTTGCAAGCATTAGGAAGAAACTCACATGCGTTTCTCTGAAAGGGAAGCAGTCTTTTCCAACACTTCAATTCACTGTGCGAAGTGAATGGAGTGTTGCCTCACTTTCTAAATGCTGTCCTTTCAGAGAAAATCACTTTCCATTGAAAGTGCCTTAAGCTACTTACAAGCATTCAACAGAAACTCACATGCGTTTCTCTGAAAGAGAAGCAGTCTGTTCCAACACTTCAATTCACTGTGCGAAGTGAATGGAGTGTTGCTTCACTTTCTAAATGCTGTCCTTTCAGAGAAAATCACTTTCCTTTGAAAGTGCCTTAAGCTACTTACAAGCATTCACCAGAAAC
Source organism: Myodes glareolus (assembly GCF_982192425.1). Lineage (NCBI taxonomy): Eukaryota > Metazoa > Chordata > Mammalia > Rodentia > Cricetidae > Myodes > Myodes glareolus. The sequence continues at coordinate 70,652,472 of NC_142042.1, forward strand.
TCACATGCGTTTCTCTGAAAGAGAAGCAGTCTGTTCCAACACTTCAATTCACTGTGCGAAGTGAATGGAGTGTTGCTTCACTTTCTAAATTATGTCCTTTCAGAGAAAATCACTTTCCTTTGAAAGTACCTTAAGCAACTTGCAAGCATTCACAAGAAACACTAAGGCGTTTCTATGAAAGAGAAGCACTCTGTTCCAACACTTCAATTCACTGCACGAAGTGAATGGAGTGTTGCTTCAGTTTCTAAATGCTGTCCTTTCAGAGAAAATCACTTTCCTTTGAAAGTGCCTTAAGCTACTTGCAAGCATTAGGAAGAAACTCACATGCGTTTCTCTGAAAGAGAAGCAGTCTGTTCCAACACTTCAATTCACTGTGCGAAGTGAATGGAGTGTTGCTTCACTTTCTATATGCTGTCCTTTCAGAGAAAATCACTTTCCTTTGATAGTGCCTTAAGCTACTTGCAAGCATTAGGAAGAAACTCACATGCGTTTCTCTGAAAGAGAAGCAGTCTGTTCCAACACTTCAATTCACTGTGTGAAGTGAATAGAGTGTTGCCTCACTTTCTAAATGCTGTCCTTTCAGAGAAAATCACTTTCCTTTGAAAGTGCCTTAAGCTACTTACAAGCATTCAACAGAAACTCACATGCATTTCTCTGAAAGAGAAGCAGTCTGTTCCAACACTTCAATTCACTGTGCGAAGTGAATGGAGTGTTGCTTCAGTTTCTAAATGATGTCCTTTCAGAGAAAATCACTTTCCTTTGAAAGTGCCTTAAGCTACTTGCAAGCATTAGGAAGAAACTCACATGCGTTTCTCTGAAAGAGAAGCAGTCTGTTCCAACACTTCAATTCACTGTGCGAAGTGAATGGAGTGTTGCTTCACTTTCTATATGCTGTCCTTTCAGAGAAAATCACTTTCCATTGAAAGTGCCTTAAGGTACTTGCAAGCATTAGGAAGAAACTTACATGCGTTTCTCTGAAAGAGAAGCAGTCTGTTCCAAAACTTCAATTCACTGTGCGAAGTGAATGGAGTGTTGCTTCACTTTCTAAATGCTGTCCTTTCAGAGAAAATCACTTTCCTTTGAAAGTGCCTTAAACTACTTTCAAGCATTCACAAAAAACTCACATGCGTTTCTCTGAAAGAGAAGCAGTCTGTTCCAACACTTCAATTCACTGTGCGAAGTGAATGGAGTGTTGCTTCACTTTCTAAATGCTGTCCTTTCAGAGAAAATCACTTTCCTTTGAAAGTGCCTTAAGCAACTTGCAAGAATTCACAAGAAACTCACATGCGTTTCTATGAAAAAGAAGCAGTCTGTTCCAACACTTCAATTCACTGTGCGAAGTGGATGGAGTGTTGCTTCACTTTCTAAATGCTGTCCTTTCAAAGAAAATCACTTTCCCTTGAAAGTGCCTTAAGCTACTTGCAAGCATTAGGAAGAAACTCACATGCGTTTCTCTGAAAGAGAAGCAGTCTTTTCCAACACTTCAATTCACTGTGCGAAGTGAATGGAGTGTTGCCTCACTTTCTAAATGCTGTCCTTTCAGAGAAAATCACTTTCCATTGAAAGTGCCTTAAGCTACTTACAAGCATTCAACAGAAACTCACATGCGTTTCTCTGAAAGAGAAGCAGTCTGTTCCAACACTTCAATTCACTGTGCGAAGTGAATGGAGTGTTGCTTCACTTTCGAAATGCTGTCCTTTCAGAGAAAATCACTTTCCTTTGAAAGTGCCTTAAGCTACTTACAAGCATTCACCAGAAACTCACATGCGTTTCTCTGAAAGAGAAGCAGTCTGTTCCAACACTTCAATTCACTGTGCGAAGTGAATGGAGTGTTGCTTCACTTTCTAAATTATGTCCTTTCAGAGAAAATCACTTTCCTTTGAAAGTACCTTAAGCAACTTGCAAGCATTCACAAGAAACACTAAGGCGTTTCTATGAAAGAGAAGCACTCTGTTCCAACACTTCAATTCACTGCACGAAGTGAATGGAGTGTTGCTTCACTTTCTAAATGCTGTCCTTTCAGAGAAAATCACTTTCCTTTGAAAGTGCCTTAAGCTACTTACAAGCATTCACCAGAAACTCACATGCGTTTCTCTGAAAGAGAAGCAGTCGGTTCCAACACTTCAATTCACTGTGCGAAGTGAATGGAGTGTTGCCTCACTTTCTAAATGCTGTCGTTTCAGAGAAAATCACTTTCCTTTGAAAGTGCCTTAAACTACTTTCTTGCATTCATAAAAAACTCACATGCGTTTCTCTGAAAGAGAAGCAGTCTGTTCCAACACTTCAATTCACTGTGCGAAGTGAATGGAGTGTTGCTTCACTTTCTAAATGCTGTCCTTTCAGAGAAAATCACTTTCCTTTGATAGTGCCTTAAGCTACTTGCAAGCATTAGGAAAAAACTCACATGCGTTTCTCTGAAACAGAAGCAGTCTGTTCCAACACTTCAATTCACTGTGTGAAGTGAATAGAGTGTTGCCTCACTTTCTAAATGCTGTCCTTTCAGAGAAAATCACTTTCCTTTGAAAGTGCCTTAAGCTACTTACAAGCATTCAACAGAAACTCACATGCATTTCTCTGAAAGAGAAGCAGTCTGTTCCAACACTTCAATTCACTGTGCGAAGTGAATGGAGTGTTGCTTCACTTTCTAAATGATGTCCTTTCAGAGAAAATCACTTTCCTTTGAAAGTGCCTTAAGCTACTTGCAAGCATTAGGAAGAAACTCACATGCGTTTCTCTGAAAGAGAAGCAGTCTGTTCCAACACTTCAATTCACTGTGCGAAGTGAATGGAGTGTTGCTTCACTTTCTATATGCTGTCCTTTCAGAGAAAATCACTTTCCTTTGATAGTGCCTTAAGCTACTTGCAAGCATTAGGAAGAAACTCACATGCGTTTCTCTGAAAGAGAAGCAGTCTGTTCCAACACTTCAATTCACTGTGTGAAGTGAATAGAGTGTTGCCTCACTTTCTAAATGCTGTCCTTTCAGAGAAAATCACTTTCCTTTGAAAGTGCCTTAAGCTACTTACAAGCATTCAACAGAAACTCACATGCATTTCTCTGAAAGAGAAGCAGTCTGTTCCAACACTTCAATTCACTGTGCGAAGTGAATGGAGTGTTGCTTCAGTTTCTAAATGATGTCCTTTCAGAGAAAATCACTTTCCTTTGAAAGTGCCTTAAGCTACTTGCAAGCATTAGGAAGAAACTCACATGCGTTTCTCTGAAAGAGAAGCAGTCTGTTCCAACACTTCAATTCACTGTGCGAAGTGAATGGAGTGTTGCTTCACTTTCTATATGCTGTCCTTTCAGAGAAAATCACTTTCCATTGAAAGTGCCTTAAGGTACTTGCAAGCATTAGGAAGAAACTTACATGCGTTTCTCTGAAAGAGAAGCAGTCTGTTCCAAAACTTCAATTCACTGTGCGAAGTGAATGGAGTGTTGCTTCACTTTCTAAATGCTGTCCTTTCAGAGAAAATCACTTTCCTTTGAAAGTGCCTTAAACTACTTTCAAGCATTCACAAAAAACTCACATGCGTTTCTCTGAAAGAGAAGCAGTCTGTTCCAACACTTCAATTCACTGTGCGAAGTGAATGGAGTGTTGCTTCACTTTCTAAATGCTGTCCTTTCAGAGAAAATCACTTTCCTTTGAAAGTGCCTTAAGCAACTTGCAAGAATTCACAAGAAACTCACATGCGTTTCTATGAAAGAGAAGCAGTCTGTTCCAACACTTCAATTCACTGTGCGAAGTGGATGGAGTGTTGCTTCACATTCTAAATGCTGTCCTTTCAAAGAAAATCACTTTCCCTTGAAAGTGCCTTAAGCTACTTGCAAGCATTAGGAAGAAACTCACATGCGTTTCTCTGAAAGGGAAGCAGTCTTTTCCAACACTTCAATTCACTGTGCGAAGTGAATGGAGTGTTGCCTCACTTTCTAAATGCTGTCCTTTCAGAGAAAATCACTTTCCATTGAAAGTGCCTTAAGCTACTTACAAGCATTCAACAGAAACTCACATGCGTTTCTCTGAAAGAGAAGCAGTCTGTTCCAACACTTCAATTCACTGTGCGAAGTGAATGGAGTGTTGCTTCACTTTCTAAATGCTGTCCTTTCAGAGAAAATCACTTTCCTTTGAAAGTGCCTTAAGCTACTTACAAGCATTCACCAGAAACTCACATGCGTTTCTCTGAAAGAGAAGCAGTCTGTTCCAACACTTCAATTCACTGTGCGAAGTGAATGGAGTGTTGCTTCACTTTCTAAATTATGTCCTTTCAGAGAAAATCACTTTCCTTTGAAAGTACCTTAAGCAACTTGCAAGCATTCACAAGAAACACTAAGGCGTTTCTATGAAAGAGAAGCACTCTGTTCCAACACTTCAATTCACTGCACGAAGTGAATGGAGTGTTGCTTCACTTTCTAAATGCTGTCCTTTCAGAGAAAATCACTTTCCTTTGAAAGTGCCTTAAGCTACTTACAAGCATTCACCAGAAACTCACATGCGTTTCTCTGAAAGAGAAGCAGTCGGTTCCAACACTTCAATTCACTGTGCGAAGTGAATGGAGTGTTGCCTCACTTTCTAAATGCTGTCGTTTCAGAGAAAATCACTTTCCTTTGAAAGTGCCTTAAACTACTTTCTTGCATTCATAAAAAACTCACATGCGTTTCTCTGAAAGAGAAGCAGTCTGTTCCAACACTTCAATTCACTGTGCGAAGTGAATGGAGTGTTGCTTCACTTTCTAAATGCTGTCCTTTCAGAGAAAATCACTTTCCTTTGAGAGTGCCTTAAGCTACTTGCAAGCATTAGGAAGAAACTCACATGCGTTTCTCTGAAACAGAAGCAGTCTGTTCCAACACTTCAATTCACTGTGTGAAGTGAATAGAGTGTTGCCTCACTTTCTAAATGCTGTCCTTTCAGAGAAAATCACTTTCCTTTGAAAGTGCCTTAAGCTACTTACAAGCATTCAACAGAAACTCACATGCATTTCTCTGAAAGAGAAGCAGTCTGTTCCAACACTTCAATTCACTGTGCGAAGTGAATGGAGTGTTGCTTCACTTTCTAAATGATGTCCTTTCAGAGAAAATCACTTTCCTTTGAAAGTGCCTTAAGCTACTTGCAAGCATTAGGAAGAAACTCACATGCGTTTCTCTGAAAGAGAAGCAGTCTGTTCCAACACTTCAATTCACTGTGCGAAGTGAATGGAGTGTTGCTTCACTTTCTAAATGCTGTCCTTTCAGAGAAAATCACTTTCCATTGAAAGTGCCTTAAGCTACTTGCAAGCATTAGGAAGAAACTTACATGCGTTTCTCTGAAAGAGAAGCAGTCTGTTCCAAAACTTCAATTCACTGTGCGAAGTGAATGGAGTGTTGCTTCACTTTCTAAATGCTGTCCTTTCAGAGAAAATCACTTTCCTTTGAAAGTGCCTTAAACTACTTTCAAGCATTCACAAAAAACTCACATGCGTTTCTCTGAAAGAGAAGCAGTCTGTTCCAACACTTCAATTCACTGTGCGAAGTGAATGGAGTGTTGCTTTACTTTCTAAATTATGTCCTTTCAGAGAAAATCACTTTCCTTTGAAAGTGCCTTAAGCAACTTGCAAGCATTCACAAGAAACACTAAGGCGTTTCTATGAAAGAGAAGCACTCTGCTCCAACACTTCAATTCACTGCACGAAGTGAATGGAGTGTTGCCTCACTTTCTAAATGCTGTCCTTTCAGAGAAAATCACTTTCCTTTGAAAGTGCCTTAAGCTACTTACAAGCATTCAACAGAAACTCACATGCGTTTCTCTGAAAGAGAAGCAGTCTGTTCCAACACTTCAATTCACTGTGCGAAGTGAATGGAGTGTTGCTTCACTTTCTAAATGCTGTCCTTTCAGAGAAAATCACTTTCCTTTGAAAGTGCCTTAAGCTACTTACAAGCATTCACCAGAAACTCACATGCGTTTCTCTGAAAAAGAAGCAGTCTGTTCCAATACTTCAATTCACTCTGAGAAGTGAATGGAGTGTTGCTTCACTTTCTAAATGCTGTCCTTTCAGAGAAAATCACTTTCCTTTGAAAGTGCCTTAAGGTACTTACAAGCATTCACCAGAAACTCACATGCGTTTCTCTGAAAAAGAAGCAGTCTGTTCCAACACTTCAATTCACTGTGCGAAGTGAATGGAGTGTTGCCTCACTTTCTAAATGCTGTCCTTTCAGAGAAAATCACTTTCCTTTGAAAGTGCCTTAACTACTTTCAAGCATTCATAAAAAACTCACATGCGTTTCTCTGAAAGAGAAGCAGTCTGTTCCAGCACTTCAATTCACTGTGTGAAGTGAATGGAGTGTTGCCTCACTTTCTAAATGCTGTCCTTTCAGAGAAAATCACTTTCCTTTTAAAGTGCCTTAAGCTACTTACAAGCATTCAACAGAAACTCACATGCGTTTCTCTGAAAGAGAAGCAGTCTGTTCCAACACTTCAATTCACTGTGCGAAGTGAATGGAGTGTTGCTTCACTTTCTAAATGCTGTCCTTTCAGAGAAAATCACTTTCCTTTGAAAGTGCCTTAAGCTACTTACAAGCATTCACCAGAAACTCACATGCGTCTCTCTGAAAAAGAAGCAGTCGGTTCCAACACTTCAATTCACTGTGCGAAGTGAATGGAGTGTTGCCTCACTTTCTAAATGCTGTCCTTTCAGAGAAAATCACTTTCCTTTGAAAGTGCCTTAAGCAACTTGCAAGCATTCACAAGAAACACTAAGGCGTTTCTATGAAAGAGAAGCACTCTGCTCCAACACTTCAATTCACTGCACGAAGTGAATGGAGTGTTGCTTCACTTTCTAAATGCTGTCCTTTCAGAGAAAATCACTTTCCTTTGAAAGTGCCTTAAGGTACTTACAAGCATTCACCAGAAACTCACATGCGTTTCTCTGAAAGAGAAGCAGTCGGTTCCAACACTTCAATTCACTGTGCGAAGTGAATGGAGTGTTGCCTCACTTTCTAAATGCTGTCCTTTCAGAGAAAATCACTTTCCTTTGAAAGTGCCTTAAGCTACTTACAAGCATTCAACAGAAACTCACATGCGTTTCTCTGAAAGAGAAGCAGTCTGTTCCAACACTTCAATTCACTGTGCGAAGTGAATGGAGTGTTGCTTCACTTTCTAAATGCTGTCCTTTCAGAGAAAATCACTTTCCTTTGAAAGTGCCTTAAGCTACTTACAAGCATTCACCAGAAACTCACATGCGTTTCTCTGAAAGAGAAGCAGTCTGTTCCAATACTTCAATTCACTCTGCGAAGTGAATGGAGTGTTGCTTCACTTTCTAAATGCTGTCCTTTCAGAGAAAATCACTTTCCTTTGAAAGTGCCTTAAGGTACTTACAAGCATTCACCAGAAACTCACATGCTTCTCTCTGAAAAAGAAGCAGTCTGTTCCAACACTTCAATTCACTGTGCGAAGTGAATGGAGTGTTGCCTCACTTTCTAAATGCTGTCCTTTCAGAGAAAATCACTTTCCTTTGAAAGTGCCTTAACTACTTTCAAGCATTCATAAAAAACTCACATGCGTTTCTCTGAAAGAGAAGCAGTCTGTTCCAGCACTTCAATTCACTGTGTGAAGTGAATGGAGTGTTGCCTCACTTTCTAAATGCTGTCCTTTCAGAGAAAATCACTTTCCTTTGAAAGTGCCTTAAGCTACTTATAAGCATTCAACAGAAACTCACATGCGTTTCTCTGAAAGAGAAGCAGTCTGTTCCAACATTTCAATTCACTGTGTGAAGTGAATGGAGTGTTGCTTCACTTTCTAAATGCTGTCCTTTCAGAGAAAATCACTTTCCTTTGAAAGTGCCTTAAGCTACTTACAAGCATTCAACAGAAACTCACATGCGTTTCTCTGAAAGAGAAGCAGTCTGTTCCAACACTTCAATTCACTGTGCGAAGTGAATGGAGTGTTGCTTCACTTTCTAAATTATGTCCTTTCAGAGAAAATCACTTTCCTTTGAAAGTGCCTTAAGCAACTTGCAAGCATTCCCAAGAAACACTAAGGCGTTTCTATGAAAGAGAAGCACTCTGCTCCAACACTTCAATTCACTGCACGAAGTGAATGGAGTGTTGCTTCACTTTCTAAATGCTGTCCTTTCAGAGAAAATCACTTTCCTTTGAAAGTGCCTTAAACTACTTTCAAGCATTCACAAAAAACTCACATGCGTTTCTCTGAAAGAGAAGCAGTCTGTTCCAACACTTCAATTCACTGTGCGAAGTGAATGGAGTGTTGCTTTACTTTCTAAATTATGTCCTTTCAGAGAAAATCACTTTCCTTTGAAAGTGCCTTAAGCAACTTGCAAGCATTCACAAGAAACACTAAGGCGTTTCTATGAAAGAGAAGCACTCTGCTCCAACACTTCAATTCACTGCACGAAGTGAATGGAGTGTTGCTTCACTTTCTAAATGTTGTCCTTTCAGAGAAAATCACTTTCCTTTGAAAGTGCCTTAAGGTACTTACAAGCATTCACCAGAAACTCACATGCGTTTCTCTGAAAGAGAAGCAGTCGGTTCCAACACTTCAATTCACTGTGCGAAGTGAATGGAGTGTTGCCTCACTTTCTAAATGCTGTCCTTTCAGAGAAAATCACTTTCCTTTGAAAGTGCCTTAAGCTACTTACAAGCATTCAACAGAAACTCACATGCGTTTCTCTGAAAGAGAAGCAGTCTGTTCCAACACTTCAATTCACTGTGCGAAGTGAATGGAGTGTTGCTTCACTTTCTAAATGCTGTCCTTTCAGAGAAAATCACTTTCCTTTGAAAGTGCCTTAAGCTACTTACAAGCATTCACCAGAAACTCACATGCGTTTCTCTGAAAAAGAAGCAGTCTGTTCCAATACTTCAATTCACTCTGCGAAGTGAATGGAGTGTTGCTTCACTTTCTAAATGCTGTCCTTTCAGAGAAAATCACTTTCCTTTGAAAGTGCCTTAAGGTACTTACAAGCATTCACCAGAAACTCACATGCGTTTCTCTGAAAAAGAAGCAGTCTGTTCCAACACTTCAATTCACTGTGCGAAGTGAATGGAGTGTTGCCTCACTTTCTAAATGCTGTCCTTTCAGAGAAAATCACTTTCCTTTGAAAGTGCCTTAACTACTTTCAAGCATTCATAAAAAACTCACATGCGTTTCTCTGAAAGAGAAGCAGTCTGTTCCAGCACTTCAATTCACTGTGTGAAGTGAATGGAGTGTTGCCTCACTTTCTAAATGCTGTCCTTTCAGAGAAAATCACTTTCCTTTGAAAGTGCCTTAAGCTACTTACAAGCATTCAACAGAAATTCACATGCGTTTCTCTGAAAGAGAAGCAGTCTGTTCCAACACTTCAATTCACTGTGCGAAGTGAATGGAGTGTTGCTTCACTTTCTAAATGCTGTCCTTTCAGAGAAAATCACTTTCCTTTGAAAGTGCCTTAAGCTACTTACAAGCATTCACCAGAAACTCACATGCGTCTCTCTGAAAAAGAAGCAGTCGGTTCCAACACTTCAATTCACTGTGCGAAGTGAATGGAGTGTTGCCTCACTTTCTAAATGCTGTCCTTTCAGAGAAAATCACTTTCCTTTGAAAGTGCCTTAAGCAACTTGCAAGCATTCACAAGAAACACTAAGGCGTTTCTATGAAAGAGAAGCACTCTGCTCCAACACTTCAATTCACTGCACGAAGTGAATGGAGTGTTGCTTCACTTTCTAAATGCTGTCCTTTCAGAGAAAATCACTTTCCTTTGAAAGTGCCTTAAGCTACTTACAAGCATTCACCAGAAACTCACATGCGTTTCTCTGAAAGAGAAGCAGTCTGTTCCAATACTTCAATTCACTCTGCGAAGTGAATGGAGTGTTGCTTCACTTTCTAAATGCTGTCCTTTCAGAGAAAATCACTTTCCTTTGAATGTGCCTTAAGGTACTTACAAGCATTCACCAGAAACTCACATGCTTCTCTCTGAAAAAGAAGCAGTCTGTTCCAACACTTCAATTCACTGTGCGAAGTGAATGGAGTGTTGCCTCACTTTCTAAATGCTGTCCTTTCAGAGAAAATCACTTTCCTTTGAAAGTGCCTTAAGCTACTTACAAGCATTCAACAGAAACTCACATGCGTTTCTCTGAAAGAGAAGCAGTCTGTTCCAACATTTCAATTCACTGTGTGAAGTGAATGGAGTGTTGCTTCACTTTCTAAATGCTGTCCTTTCAGAGAAAATCACTTTCCTTTGAAAGTGCCTTAAGCTACTTACAAGCATTCAACAGAAACTCACATGCGTTTCTCTGAAAGAGAAGCAGTCTGTTCCAACACTTCAATTCACTGTGCGAAGTGAATGGAGTGTTGCTTCACTTTCTAAATTATGTCCTTTCAGAGAAAATCACTTTCCTTTGAAAGTGCCTTAAGCAACTTGCAAGCATTCCCAAGAAACACTAAGGCGTTTCTATGAAAGAGAAGCACTCTGCTCCAACACTTCAATTCACTGCACGAAGTGAATGGAGTGTTGCTTCACTTTCTAAATGCTGTCCTTTCAGAGAAAATCACTTTCCTTTGAAAGTGCCTTAAGCTACTTACAAGCATTCACCAGAAACTCACATGCGTTTCTCTGAAAGAGAAGCAGTCGGTTCCAACACTTCAATTCACTGTGCAAAGTGAATGGAGTGTTGCCTCACTTTCTAAATGCTGTCCTTTCAGAGAAAATCACTTTCCTTTGAAAGTGCCTTAAACTACTTTCAAGCATTCATAAAAAACTCACATGCGTTTCTCTGAAAGAGAAGCAGTCTGTTCCTACACTTCAATTCACTGTGCGAAGTGAATGGAGTGTTGCTTCACTTTCTAAATGCTGTCCTTTCAGAGAAAATCACTTTCCTTTGATAGTGCCTTAAGCTACTGGCAAGCATTAGGAAAAAACTCACATGCGTTTCTCTGAAAGAGAAGCAGTCGGTTCCAACACTTCAATTCACTGTGCGAAGTGAATGGAGTGTTGCTTCACTTTCTAAATGCTGTCCTTTCAGAGAAAATCACTTTCCTTTGAAAGTGCCTTAAGCAACTTGTAAGAATTCACAAGAAACTCACATGCGTTTCTATGAAAGAGAAGCAGTCTGTTCCAACACTTCAATTCACTGTGCGAAGTGGATGGAGTGTTGCTTCACTTTCTAAATGCTGTCCTTTCAAAGAAAATCACTTTCCCTTGAAAGTGCCTTAAGCTACTTGCAAGCATTAGGAAGAAACTCACATGCGTTTCTCTGAAAGAGAAGCAGTCTTTTCCAACACTTCAATTCACTGTGCGAAGTGAATGGAGTGTTGCTTCACTTTCTAAATGCTGTCCTTTCAGAGAAAATCACTTTCCTTTGAAAGTGCCTTAAGCTACTTACAAGCATTCACCAGAAACTCACATGCGTTTCTCTGAAAAAGAAGCAGTCTGTTCCAATACTTCAATTCACTCTGCGAAGTGAATGGAGTGTTGCTTCACTTTCTAAATGCTGTCCTTTCAGAGAAAATCACTTTCCTTTGAAAGTGCCTTAAGGTACTTACAAGCATTCACCAGAAACTCACATGCGTTTCTCTGAAAAAGAAGCAGTCTGTTCCAACACTTCAATTCACTGTGCGAAGTGAATGGAGTGTTGCCTCACTTTCTAAATGCTGTCCTTTCAGAGAAAATCACTTTCCTTTGAAAGTGCCTTAACTACTTTCAAGCATTCATAAAAAACTCACATGCGTTTCTCTGAAAGAGAAGCAGTCTGTTCCAGCACTTCAATTCACTGTTTGAAGTGAATGGAGTGTTGCCTCACTTTCTAAATGCTGTCCTTTCAGAGAAAATCACTTTCCTTTGAAAGTGCCTTAAGCTACTTACAAGCATTCAACAGAAACTCACATGCGTTTCTCTGAAAGAGAAGCAGTCTGTTCCAACACTTCAATTCACTGTGCGAAGTGAATGGAGTGTTGCTTCACTTTCTAAATGCTGTCCTTTCAGAGAAAATCACTTTCCTTTGAAAGTGCCTTAAGCTACTTACAAGCATTCACCAGAAACTCACATGCGTCTCTCTGAAAAAGAAGCAGTCGGTTCCAACACTTCAATTCACTGTGCGAAGTGAATGGAGTGTTGCCTCACTTTCTAAATGCTGTCCTTTCAGAGAAAATCACTTTCCTTTGAAAGTGCCTTAAGCAACTTGCAAGCATTCACAAGAAACACTAAGGCGTTTCTATGAAAGAGAAGCACTCTGCTCCAACACTTCAATTCACTGCACGAAGTGAATGGAGTGTTGCTTCACTTTCTAAATGCTGTCCTTTCAGAGAAAATCACTTTCCTTTGAAAGTGCCTTAAGCTACTTACAAGCATTCACCAGAAACTCACATGCGTTTCTCTGAAAGAGAAGCAGTCTGTTCCAATACTTCAATTCACTCTGCGAAGTGAATGGAGTGTTGCTTCACTTTCTAAATGCTGTCCTTTCAGAGAAAATCACTTTCCTTTGAAAGTGCCTTAAGCTACTTACAAGCATTCACCAGAAACTCACATGCTTCTCTCTGAAAAAGAAGCAGTCTGTTCCAACACTTCAATTCACTGTGCGAAGTGAATGGAGTGTTGCCTCACTTTCTAAATGCTGTCCTTTCAGAGAAAATCACTTTCCTTTGAAAGTGCCTTAACTACTTTCAAGCATTCATAAAAAACTCACATGCGTTTCTCTGAAAGAGAAGCAGTCTGTTCCAGCACTTCAATTCACTGTGTGAAGTGAATGGAGTGTTGCCTCACTTTCTAAATGCTGTCCTTTCAGAGAAAATCACTTTCCTTTGAAAGTGCCTTAAGCTACTTACAAGCATTCAACAGAAACTCACATGCGTTTCTCTGAAAGAGAAGCAGTCTGTTCCAACACTTCAATTCACTGTGCGAAGTGAATGGAGTGTTGCCTCACTTTCTAAATGCTGTCCTTTCAGAGAAAATCACTTTCCCTTGAAAGTGCCTTAAGCTACTTACAAGCATTCAACAGAAACTCACATGCGTTTCTCTGAAAGAGAAGCAGTCTGTTCCAACACTTCAATTCACTGTGCGAAGTGAATGGAGTGTTGCTTCACTTTCTAAATTATGTCCTTTCAGAGAAAATCACTTTCCTTTGAACGTGCCTTAAGCAACTTGCAAGCATTCACAAGAAACACTAAGGCGTTTCTATGAAAGAGAAGCACTCTGCTCCAACACTTCAATTCACTGCACGAAGTGAATGGAGTGTTGCTTCACTTTCTAAATGCTGTCCTTTCAGAGAAAATCACTTTCCTTTGAAAGTGCCTTAAGCTACTTACAAGCATTCACCAGAAACTCACATGCGTTTCTCTGAAAGAGAAGCAGTCGGTTCCAACACTTCAATTCACTGTGCGAAGTGAATGGAGTGTTGCCTCACTTTCTAAATGCTGTCCTTTCAGAGAAAATCACTTTCCTTTGAAAGTGCCTTAAACTACTTTCAAGCATTCATAAAAAACTCACATGCGTTTCTCTGAAAGAGAAGCAGTCTGTTCCAACACTTCAATTCACTGTGCGAAGTGAATGGAGTGTTGCTTCACTTTCTAAATGCTGTCCTTTCAGAGAAAATCACTTTCCTTTGAAAGTGCCTTAAGCTACTTGCAAGCATTAGGAAAAAACTCACATGCGTTTCTCTGAAAGAGAAGCAGTCTGTTCCAACACTTCAATTCACTGTGTGAAGTGAATAGAGTGTTGCCTCACTTTCTAAATGCTGTCCTTTCAGAGAAAATCACTTTCCTTTGAAAGTGCCTTAAGCTACTTACAAGCATTTAACAGAAACTCACATGCGTTTCTCTGAAAGAGAAGCAGTCCGTTCCAACACTTGAATTCACTGTGTGAAGTGATTGGAGTGTTGCTTCACTTTCTAAATGCTGTCCTTTCAGAGAAAATCACTTTCCTTTGAAAGTGCCTTAAGCTACTTACAAGCATTCAACAGAAACTCACATGCATTTCTCTGAAAGAGAAGCAGTCTGTTCCAACACTTCAATTCACTGTGCGAAGTGAATGGAGTGTTGCTTCACTTTCTAAATGATGTCCTTTCAGAGAAAATCACTTTCCTTTGAAAGTGCCTTAAGCTACTTGCAAGCATTAGGAAGAAACTCACATGCGTTTCTCTGAAAGAGAAGCAGTCTGTTCCAACACTTCAATTCACTGTGCGAAGTGAATGGAGTGTTGCTTCACTTTCTAAATGCTGTCCTTTCAGAGAAAATCACTTTCCATTGAAAGTGCCTTAAGCTACTTGCAAGCATTAGGAAGAAACTTACATGCGTTTCTCTGAAAGAGAAGCAGTCTGTTCCAAAACTTCAATTCACTGTGCGAAGTGAATGGAGTGTTGCTTCACTTTCTAAATGCTGTCCTTTCAGAGAAAATCACTTTCCTTTGAAAGTGCCTTAAACTACTTTCAAGCATTCACAAAAAACTCACATGCGTTTCTCTGAAAGAGAAGCAGTTTGTTCCAACACTTCAATTCACTGTGCGAAGTGAATGGAGTGTTGCTTCACTTTCTAAATGCTGTCCTTTCAGAGAAAATCACTTTCCTTTGAAAGTGCCTTAAGCAACTTGCAAGAATTCACAAGAAACTCACATGCGTTTCTATGAAAGAGAAGCAGTCTGTTCCAACACTTCAATTCACTGTGCGAAGTGGATGGAGTGTTGCTTCACTTTCTAAATGCTGTCCTTTCAAAGAAAATCACTTTCCCTTGAAAGTGCCTTAAGCTACTTGCAAGCATTAGGAAGAAACTCAAATGCGTTTCTCTGAAAGAGAAGCAGTCTTTTCCAACACTTCAATTCACTGTGCGAAGTGAATGGAGTGTTGCCTCACTTTCTAAATGCTGTCCTTTCAGAGAAAATCACTTTCCTTTGAAAGTGCCTTAAACTACTTTCAAGCATTCATAAAAAATTCACATGCGTTTCTCTGAAAGAGAAGCAGTCTGTTCCAGCACTTCAATTCACTGTGTGAAGTGAATGGAGTGTTGCCTCACTTTCTAAATGCTGTCCTTTCAGAGAAAATCACTTTCCTTTGAAAGTGCCTTAAGCTACTTACAAGCATTCAACAGAAACTCACATGAGTTTCTCTGAAAGAGAAGCAGTCTGTTCCAACACTTCAATTCACTGTGCCAAGTGAATGGAGTGTTGCTTCACTTTCTAAATGCTGTCCTTTCAGAGAAAATCACTTTCCTTTGAAAGTGCCTTAAGCTAATTACAAGCATTCACCAGAAACTCACATGCGTTTCTCTGAAAGAGAAGCAGTCTGTTCCAACACTTCAATTCACTGTGCAAAGTGAATGGAGTGTTGCTTCACTTTCTAAATTATGTCCTTTCAGAGAAAATCACTTTCCTTTGAAAGTACCTTAAGCAACTTGCAAGCATTCACAAGAAACACTAAGGCGTTTCTATGAAAGAGAAGCACTCTGTTCCAACACTTCAATTCACTGCACGAAGTGAATGGAGTGTTGCTTCACTTTCTAAATGCTGTCCTTTCAGAGAAAATCACTTTCCTTTGAAAGTGCCTTAAGCTACTTACAAGCATTCACCAGAAACTCACATGCGTTTCTCTGAAAGAGAAGCAGTCGGTTCCAACACTTCACTTCACTGTGCGAAGTGAATGGAGTGTTGCCTCACTCTCTAAATGCTGTCGTTTCAGAGAAAATCACTTTCCTTTGAAAGTGCCTTAAACTATTTTCAAGCATTCATAAGAAACTCACATGCGTTTCTCTGAAAGAGAAGCAGTCTGTTCCAACACTTCAATTCACTGTGCGAAGTGAATGGAGTGTTGCTTCACTTTCTAAATGCTGTCCTTTCAGAGAAAATCACTTTCCTTTGATAGTGCCTTAAGCTACTTGCAAGCATTAGGAAGAAACTCACATGCGTTTCTCTGAAACAGAAGCAGTCTGTTCCAACACTTCAATTCACTGTGTGAAGTGAATAGAGTGTTGCCTCACTTTCTAAATGCTGTCCTTTCAGAGAAAATCACTTTCCTTTGAAAGTGCCTTAAGCTACTTACAAGCATTCAACAGAAACTCACATGCATTTCTCTTAAAGAGAAGCAGTCTGTTCCAACACTTCAATTCACTGTGCGAAGTGAATGGAGTGTTGCTTCACTTTCTAAATGATGTCCTTTCAGAGAAAATCACTTTCCTTTGAAAGTGCCTTAAGCTACTTGCAAGCATTAGGAAGAAACTCACATGCGTTTCTCTGAAAGAGAAGCAGTCTGTTCCAACACTTCAATTCACTGTGCGAAGTGAATGGAGTGTTGCTTCACTTTCTAAATGCTGTCCTTTCAGAGAAAATCACTTTCCATTGAAAGTGCCTTAAGCTACTTGCAAGCATTAGGAAGAAACTTACATGCGTTTCTCTGAAAGAGAAGCAGTCTGTTCCAACACTTCAATTCACTGTGCGAAGTGAATGGAGTGTTGCTTCACTTTCTAAATGCTGTCCTTTCAGAGAAAATCACTTTCCTTTGAAAGTGCCTTAAGCAACTTGCAAGAATTCACAAGAAACTCACATGCGTTTCTATGAAAGAGAAGCAGTCTGTTCCAACACTTCAGTTCACTGTGCGAAGTGAATGGAGTGTTGCTTCACTTTCTAAATGCTGTCCTTTCAGAGAAAATCACTTTCCTTTGAAAGTGCCGTAAACTACTTTCAAGCATTCATAAAAAACTCACATGCATTTCTCTGAAAGAAAAGCAGTCTGTTCCAACACCTCAATTCACTGTGCGAAGTGAATGGAGTGTTGCTTCACTTTCTAAATGCTGTCCTTTCAGAGAAAATCACTTTCCTTTGATAGTGCCTTAAGCTACTTGCAAGAATTAGGAAGAAACTCACATGCGTTTCTCTGAAACAGAAGCAGTCTGTTCCAACACTTCAATTCACTGTGTGAAGTGAATAGAGTGTTGCCTCACTTTCTAAATGCTGTCCTTTCAGAGAAAATCACTTTCCTTTGAAAGTGCATTAAGCTACTTACAAGCATTCAACAGAAACTCACATGCGTTTCTCTGAAAGAGAAGCAGTCTGTTCCAACACTTCAATTCACTGTGCGAAGTGAATGGAGTGTTGCTTCACTTTCTAAATGCTGTCCTTTCAGAGAAAATCACTTTCCTTTGAAAGTGCCTTAAGCTACTTACAAGCATTCAACAGAAACTCACATGCGTTTCTCTGAAAGAGAAGCAGTCTGTTCCAACACTTCAATTCACTGTGCGAAGTGAATGGAGTGTTGCTTTACTTTCTAAATTATGTCCTTTCAGAGAAAATCACTTTCCTTTGAAAGTGCCTTAAGCAACTTGCAAGCATTCACAAGAAACACTAAGGCGTTTCTATGAAAGAGAAGCACTCTGCTCTAACACTTCAATTCACTGCACGAAGTGAATGGAGTGTTGCTTCACTTTCTAAATGCTGTCCTTTCAGAGAAAATCACTTTCCTTTGAAAGTGCCTTAAGGTACTTACAAGCATTCACCAGAAACTCACATGCGTTTCTCTGAAAGAGAAGCAGTCGGTTCCAACACTTCAATTCACTGTGCGAAGTGAATGGAGTGTTGCCTCACTTTCTAAATGCTGTCCTTTCAGAGAAAATCCCTTTCCTTTGAAAGTGCCTTAAGCTACGTACAAGCATTCAACAGAAACTCACATGCGTTTCTCTGAAAGAGAAGCAGTCTGTTCCAACACTTCAATTCACTGTGCGAAGTGAATGGAGTGTTGCTTCACTTTCTAAATGCTGTCCTTTCAGAGAAAATCACTTTCCTTTGAAAGTGCCTTAAGCTACTTACAAGCATTCACCAGAAACTCACATGCGTTTCTCTGAAAAAGAAGCAGTCTGTTCCAATACTTCAATTCACTCTGCGAAGTGAATGGAGTGTTGCTGCACTTTCTAAATGCTGTCCTTTTAGAGAAAATCACTTTCCTTTGAAAGTGCCTTAAGGTACTTACAAGCATTCACCAGAAACTCACATGCGTTTCTCTGAAAAAGAAGCAGTCTGTTCCAACACTTCAATTCACTGTGCGAAGTGAATGGAGTGTTGCCTCACTTTCTAAATGCTGTCCTTTCAGAGAAAATCACTTTCCATTGAAAGTGCCTTAACTACTTTCAAGCATTCATAAAAAACTCACATGCGTTTCTCTGAAAGAGAAGCAGTCTGTTCCAGCACTTCAATTCACTGTGTGAAGTGAATGGAGTGTTGCCTCACTTTCTAAATGCTGTCCTTTCAGAGAAAATCACTTTCCTTTGAAAGTGCCTTAAGCTACTTACAAGCATTCAACAGAAACTCACATGCGTTTCTCTGAAAGAGAAGCAGTCTGTTCCAACACTTCAATTCACTGTGCGAAGTTAATGGAGTGTTGCTTCACTTTCTAAATGCTGTCCTTTCAGAGAAAATCACTTTCCTTTGAAAGTGCCTTAAGCTACTTACAAGCATTCAACAGAAACTCACATGCGTTTCTCTGAAAGAGAAGCAGTCTGTTCCAACACTTCAATTCACTGTGCGAAGTGAATGGAGTGTTGCTTCACTTTCTAAATTATGTCCTTTCAGAGAAAATCACTTTCATTTGAAAGTGCCTTAAGCAACTTGCAAGCATTCACAAGAAACACTAAGGCGTTTCTATGAAAGAGAAGCACTCTGCTCCAACACTTCAATTCACTGCACGAAGTGAATGGAGTGTTGCTTCACTTTCTAAATGCTGTCCTTTCAGAGAAAATCACTTTCCTTTGAAAGTGCCTTAAGCTACTTACAAGCATTCACCAGAAACTCACATGCGTTTCTCTGAAAGAGAAGCAGTCCGTTCCAACACTTCAATTCACTGTGCGAAGTGAATGGAGTGTTGCCTCACTTTCTAAATGCTGTCCTTTCAGAGAAAATCACTTTCCTTTGAAAGTGCCTTAAACTACTTTCAAGCATTCATAAAAAACTCACATGCGTTTCTCTGAAAGAGAAGCAGTCTGTTCCAACACTTCAATTCACTGTGCGAAGTGAATGGAGTGTTGCTTCACTTTCTAAATGCTGTCCTTTCAGAGAAAATCACTTTCCTTTGATAGTGCCTTAAGCTAATTGCAAGCATTAGGAAAAAACTCACATGCGTTTCTCTGAAAGAGAAGCAGTCTGTTCCAACACTTCAATTCACTGTGTGAAGTGAATAGAGTGTTGCCTCACTTTCTAAATGCTGTCCTTTCAGAGAAAATCACTTTCCTTTGAAAGTGCCTTAAGCTACTTACAAGCATTTAACAGAAACTCACATGCGTTTCTCTGAAAGAGAAGCAGTCCGTTACAACACTTCAATTCACTGTGCGAAGTGATTGGAGTGTTGCTTCACTTTCTAAATGCTGTCCTTTCAGAGAAAATCACTTTCCTTTGAAAGTGCCTTAAGCTACTTACAAGCATTCAACAGAAACTCACATGCATTTCTCTGAAAGAGAAGCAGTCTGTTCCAACACTTCAATTCACTGTGCGAAGTGAATGGAGTGTTGCTTCACTTTCTAAATGATGTCCTTTCAGAGAAAATCACTTTCCTTTGAAAGTGCCTTAAGCTACTTGCAAGCATTAGGAAGAAACTCACATGCGTTTCTCTGAAAGAGAAGCAGTCTGTTCCAACACTTCAATTCACTGTGCGAAGTGAATGGAGTGTTGCTTCACTTTCTAAATGCTGTCCTTTCAGAGAAAATCACTTTCCATTGAAAGTGCCTTAAGCTACTTGCAAGCATTAGGAAGAAACTTACATGCGTTTCTCTGAAAGAGAAGCAGTCTGTTCCAAAACTTCAATTCACTGTGCGAAGTGAATGGAGTGTTGCTTCACTTTCTAAATGCTGTCCTTTCAGAGAAAATCACTTTCCTTTGAAAGTGCCTTAAACTACTTTCAAGCATTCACAAAAAACTCACATGCGTTTCTCTGAAAGAGAAGCACTCTGTTCCAACACTTCAATTCACTGTGCGAAGTGAATGTAGTGTTGCTTCACTTTCTAAATGCTGTCCTTTCAGAGAAAATCTCTTTCCTTTGAAAGTGCCTTAAGCTACTTACAAGCATTCAACAGAAACTCACATGCGTTTCTCTGAAAGAGAAGCAGTCTGTTCCAACACTTCAATTCACTGTGCGAAGTGAATGGAGTGTTGCTTTACTTTCTAAATTATGTAGTTTCAGAGAAAATCACTTTCCTTTGAAAGTGCCTTAAGCAACTTGCAAGCATTCAGAAGAAACACTAAGGCGTTTCTATGAAAGAGAAGCACTCTGCTCCAACACTTCAATTCACTGCACGAAGTGAATGGAGTGTTGCTTCACTTTCTAAATGCTGTCCTTTCAGAGAAAATCACTTTCCTTTGAAAGTGCCTTAAGGCACTTACAAGCATTCACCAGAAACTCACATGCGTTTCTCTGAAAGAGAAGCAGTCGGTTCCAACACTTCAATTCACTGTGCGAAGTGAATGGAGTGTTGCCTCACTTTCTAAATGCTGTCCTTTCAGAGAAAATCCCTTTCCTTTGAAAGTGCCTTAAGCTACGTACAAGCATTCAACAGAAACTCACATGCGTTTCTCTGAAAGAGAAGCAGTCTGTTCCAACACTTCAATTCACTGTGCGAAGTGAATGGAGTGTTGCTTCACTTTCTAAATGCTGTCCTTTCAGAGAAAATCACTTTCCTTTGAAAGTGCCTTAAGGTACTTACAAGCATTCACCAGAAACTCACATGCGTTTCTCTGAAAAAGAAGCAGTCTGTTCCAACACTTCAATTCACTGTGCGAAGTGAATGGAGTGTTGCCTCACTTTCTAAATGCTGTCCTTTCAGAGAAAATCCCTTTCCTTTGAAAGTGCCTTAAGCTACGTACAAGCATTCAACAGAAACTCACATGCGTTTCTCTGAAAGAGAAGCAGTCTGTTCCAACACTTCAATTCACTGTGCGAAGTGAATGGAGTGTTGCTTCACTTTCTAAATGCTGTCCTTTCAGAGAAAATCACTTTCCTTTGAAAGTGCCTTAAGGTACTTACAAGCATTCACCAGAAACTCACATGCGTTTCTCTGAAAAAGAAGCAGTCTGTTCCAACACTTCAATTCACTGTGCGAAGTGAATGGAGTGTTGCCTCACTTTCTAAATGCTGTCCTTTCAGAGAAAATCACTTTCCTTTGAAAGTGCCTTAACTACTTTCAAGCATTCATAAAAAACTCACATGCGTTTCTCTGAAAGAGAAGCAGTCTGTTCCAGCACTTCAATTCACTGTGTGAAGTGAATGGAGTGTTGCCTCACTTTCTAAATGCTGTCCTTTCAGAGAAAATCACTTTCCTTTGAAAGTGCCTTAAGCTACTTATAAGAATTCAACAGAAACTCACATGCGTTTCTCTGAAAGAGAAGCAGTCTGTTCCAACACTTCAATTCACTGTGCGAAGTGAATGGAGTGTTGCTTCACTTTCTAAATGCTGTCCTTTCAGAGAAAATCACTTTCCTTTGAAAGTGCCTTAAGCTACTTACAAGCATTCAACAGAAACTCACTTGCGTTTCTCTGAAAGAGAAGCAGTCTGTTCCAACACTTCAATTCACTGTGCGAAGTGAATGGAGTGTTGCTTCACTTTCTAAATTATGTCCTTTCAGAGAAAATCACTTTCCTTTGAAAGTGCCTTAAGCAACTTGCAAGCATTCACAAGAAACACTAAGGCGTTTCTATGAAAGAGAAGCACTCTGCTCCAACACTTCAATTCACTCCACGAAGTGAATGGAGTGTTGCTTCACTTTCTAAATGCTGTCCTTTCAGAGAAAATCACTTTCCTTTGAAAGTGCCTTAAGCTACTTACAAGCATTCAACAGAAACTCACATGCGTTTCTCTGAAAGAGAAGCAGTCGGTTCCAACACTTCAATTCACTGTGCGAAGTGAATGGAGTGTTGCCTCACTTTCTAAATGCTGTCCTTTCAGAGAAAATCACTTTCCTTTGAAAGTGCCTTAAACTACTTTCAAGCATTCATAAAAAACTCACATGCGTTTCTCTGAAAGAGAAGCAGTCTGTTCCAACACTTCAATTCACTGTGCGAAGTGAATGGAGTGTTGCTTCACTTTCTAAATGCTGTCCTTTCAGAGAAAATCACTTTCCTTTGATAGTGCCTTAAGCTACTTGCAAGCATTAGGAAAAAACTCACATGCGTTTCTCTGAAAGAGAAGCAGTCTGTTCCAACACTTCAATTCACTGTGTGAAGTGAATAGAGTGTTGCCTCACTTTCTAAATGCTGTCCTTTCAGAGAAAATCACTTTCCTTTGAAAGTGCCTTAAGCTACTTACAAGCATTTAACAGAAACTCACATGCGTTTCTCTGAAAGAGAAGCAGTCCGTTCCAACACTTCAATTCACTGTGCGAAGTGATTGGAGTGTTGCTTCACTTTCTAAATGCTGTCCTTTCAGAGAAAATCACTTTCCTTTGAAAGTGCCTTAAGCTACTTACAAGCATTCAACAGAAACTCACATGCATTTCTCTGAAAGAGAAGCAGTCTGTTCCAACACTTCAATTCACTGTGCGAAGTGAATGGAGTGTTGCTTCACTTTCTAAATGATGTCCTTTCAGAGAAAATCACTTTCCTTTGAAAGTGCCTTAAGCTACTTGCAAGCATTAGGAAGACACTCACATGCGTTTCTCTGAAAGAGAAGCAGTCTGTTCCAACACTTCAATTCACTGTGCGAAGTGAATGGAGTGTTGCTTCACTTTCTAAATGCTGTCCTTTCAGAGAAAATCACTTTCCTTTGAAAGTGCCTTAAGCAACTTGCAAGAATTCACAAGAAACTCACATGCGTTTCTATGAAAGAGAAGCAGTCTGTTCCAACACTTCAATTCACTGTGTGAAGTGAATAGAGTGTTGCCTCACTTTCTAAATGCTGTCCTTTCAGAGAAAATCACTTTCCTTTGAAAGTGCCTTAAGCTACTTACAAGCATTTAACAGAAACTCACATGCGTTTCTCTGAAAGAGAAGCAGTCCGTTCCAACACTTCAATTCACTGTGCGAAGTGATTGGAGTGTTGCTTCACTTTCTAAATGCTGTCCTTTCAGAGAAAATCACTTTCCTTTGAAAGTGCCTTAAGCTACTTACAAGCATTCAACAGAAACTCACATGCATTTCTCTGAAAGAGAAGCAGTCTGTTCCAAAACTTCAATTCACTGTGCGAAGTGAATGGAGTGTTGCTTCACTTTCTAAATGATGTCCTTTCAGAGAAAATCACTTTCCTTTGAAAGTGCCTTAAGCTACTTGCAAGCATTAGGAAGAAACTCACATGCGTTTCTCTGAAAGAGAAGCAGTCTGTTCCAACACTTCAATTCACTGTGCGAAGTGAATGGAGTGTTGCTTCACTTTCTAAATGCTGTCCTTTCAGAGAAAATCACTTTCCATTGAAAGTGCCTTAAGCTACTTGCAAGCATTAGGAAGAAACTTACATGCGTTTCTCTGAAAGAGAAGCAGTCTGTTCCAAAACTTCAATTCACTGTGCGAAGTGAATGGAGTGTTGCTTCACTTTCTAAATGCTGTCCTTTCAGAGAAAATCACTTTCCTTTGAAAGTGCCTTAAACTACTTTCAAGCATTCACAAAAAACTCACATGCGTTTCTCTGAAAGAGAAGCACTCTGTTCCAACACTTCAATTCACTGTGCGAAGTGAATGGAGTGTTGCTTCACTTTCTAAATGCTGTCCTTTCAGAGAAAATCTCTTTCCTTTGAAAGTGCCTTAAGCTACTTACAAGCATTCAACAGAAACTCACATGCGTTTCTCTGAAAGAGAAGCAGTCTGTTCCAACACTTCAATTCACTGTGCGAAGTGAATGGAGTGTTGCTTTACTTTCTAAATTATGTAGTTTCAGAGAAAATCACTTTCCTTTGAAAGTGCCTTAAGCAACTTGCAAGCATTCAGAAGAAACACTAAGGCGTTTCTATGAAAGAGAAGCACTCTGCTCCAACACTTCAATTCACTGCACGAAGTGAATGGAGTGTTGCTTCACTTTCTAAATGCTGTCCTTTCAGAGAAAATCACTTTCCTTTGAAAGTGCCTTAAGGCACTTACAAGCATTCACCAGAAACTCACATGCGTTTCTCTGAAAGAGAAGCAGTCGGTTCCAACACTTCAATTCACTGTGCGAAGTGAATGGAGTGTTGCCTCACTTTCTAAATGCTGTCCTTTCAGAGAAAATCCCTTTCCTTTGAAAGTGCCTTAAGCTACGTACAAGCATTCAACAGAAACTCACATGCGTTTCTCTGAAAGAGAAGCAGTCTGTTCCAACACTTCAATTCACTGTGCGAAGTGAATGGAGTGTTGCTTCACTTTCTAAATGCTGTCCTTTCAGAGAAAATCACTTTCCATTGAAAGTGCCTTAAGGTACTTACAAGCATTCACCAGAAACTCACATGCGTTTCTCTGAAAAAGAAGCAGTCTGTTCCAACACTTCAATTCAATGTGCGAAGTGAATGGAGTGTTGCCTCACTTTCTAAATGCTGTCCTTTCAGAGAAAATCACTTTCCTTTGAAAGTGCCTTAACTACTTTCAAGCATTCATAAAAAACTCACATGCGTTTCTCTGAAAGAGAAGCAGTCTGTTCCAGCACTTCAATTCACTGTGTGAAGTGAATGGAGTGTTGCCTCACTTTCTAAATGCTGTCCTTTCAGAGAAAATCACTTTCCTTTGAAAGTGCCTTAAGCTACTTATAAGAATTCAACAGAAACTCACATGCGTTTCTCTGAAAGAGAAGCAGTCTGTTCCAACACTTCAAATCACTGTGCGAAGTGAATGGAGTGTTGCTTCACTTTCTAAATGCTGTCCTTTCAGAGAAAATCACTTTCCTTTGAAAGTGCCTTAAGCTACTTACAAGCATTCAACAGAAACTCACTTGCGTTTCTCTGAAAGAGAAGCAGTCTGTTCCAACACTTCAATTCACTGTGCGAAGTGAATGGAGTGTTGCTTCACTTTCTAAATTATGTCCTTTCAGAGAAAATCACTTTCCTTTGAAAGTGCCTTAAGCAACTTGCAAGCATTCACAAGAAACACTAAGGCGTTTCTATGAAAGAGAAGCACTCTGCTCCAACACTTCAATTCACTCCACGAAGTGAATGGAGTGTTGCTTCACTTTCTAAATGCTGTCCTTTCAGAGAAAATCACTTTCCTTTGAAAGTGCCTTAAGCTACTTACAAGCATTCAACAGAAACTCACATGCGTTTCTCTGAAAGAGAAGCAGTCGGTTCCAACACTTCAATTCACTGTGCGAAGTGAATGGAGTGTTGCCTCACTTTCTAAATGCTGTCCTTTCAGAGAAAATCACTTTCCTTTGAAAGTGCCTTAAACTACTTTCAAGCATTCATAAAAAACTCACATGCGTTTCTCTGAAAGAGAAGCAGTCTGTTCCAACACTTCAATTCACTGTGCGAAGTGAATGGAGTGTTGCTTCACTTTCTAAATGCTGTCCTTTCAGAGAAAATCACTTTCCTTTGATAGTGCCTTAAGCTACTTGCAAGCATTAGGAAAAAACTCACATGCGTTTCTCTGAAAGAGAAGCAGTCTGTTCCAACACTTCAATTCACTGTGTGAAGTGAATAGAGTGTTGCCTCACTTTCTAAATGCTGTCCTTTCAGAGAAAATCACTTTCCTTTGAAAGTGCCTTAAGCTACTTACAAGCATTTAACAGAAACTCACATGCGTTTCTCTGAAAGAGAAGCAGTCCGTTCCAACACTTCAATTCACTGTGCGAAGTGATTGGAGTGTTGCTTCACTTTCTAAATGCTGTCCTTTCAGAGAAAATCACTTTCCTTTGAAAGTGCCTTAAGCTACTTACAAGCATTCAACAGAAACTCACATGCATTTCTCTGAAACAGAAGCAGTCTGTTCCAACACTTCAATTCACTGTGCGAAGTGAATGGAGTGTTGCTTCACTTTCTAAATGATGTCCTTTCAGAGAAAATCACTTTCCTTTGAAAGTGCCTTAAGCTACTTGCAAGCATTAGGAAGAAACTCACATGCGTTTCTCTGAAAGAGAAGCAGTCTGTTCCAACACTTCAATTCACTGTGCGAAGTGAATGGAGTGTTGCTTCACTTTCTAAATGCTGTCCTTTCAGAGAAAATCACTTTCCTTTGAAAGTGCCTTAAGCAACTTGCAAGAATTCACAAGAAACTCACATGCGTTTCTATGAAAGAGAAGCAGTCTGTTCCAACACTTCAATTCACTGTGCGAAGTGGATGGAGTGTTGCTTCACTTTCTAAATGCTGTCCTTTCAGAGAAAATCACTTTCCCTTGAAAGTTCCTTAAGCTACTTGCAAGCATTAGGAAGAAACTCACATGCGTTTCTCTGAAAGAGAAGCAGTCTGTTCCAACACTTCAATTCACTGTGCGAAGTGAATGGAGTATTGCCTCAATTTCTAAATGCTGTCCTTTCAGAGAAAATCACTTTCCATTGAAAGTGCCTTAAACTACTTTCAAGCATTCATAAAAAACTCACATGCGTTTCTCTGAAAGAGAAGCAGTCTGTTCCAGCACTTCAATTCACTGTGTGAAGTGAATGGAGTGTTGCCTCACTTTCTAAATGCTGTCCTTTCAGAGAAAATCACTTTCCTTTGAAAGTGCCTTAAGCTACTTACAAGCATTCAACAGAAACTCACATGCGTTTCTCTGAAAGAGAAGCAGTCTGTTCCAACACTTCAATTCACTGTGCGAAGTGAATGGAGTGTTGCTTCACTTTCTAAATGCTGTCCTTTCAGAGAAAATCACTTTCCTTTGAAAGTGCCTTAAGCTACTTACAAGCATTCAACAGAAACTCACATGCGTTTCTCTGAAAGAGAAGCAGTCTGTTCCAACACTTCAATTCACTGTGCGAAGTGAATGGAGTGCTGTTTCACTTTCTAAATTATGTCCTTTCAGAGAAAATCACTTTCCTTTGAAAGTACCTTAAGCAACTTGCAAGCATTCACAAGAAACACTAAGGCGTTTCTATGAAAGAGAAGCACTCTGTTCCAACACTTCAATTCACTGCACGAAGTGAATGGAGTGTTGCTTCACTTTCTAAATGCTGTCTTTTCAGAGAAAATCACTTTCCTTTGAAAGTGCCTTAAGCTACTTACAAGCATTCACCAGAAACTCACATGCGTTTCTCTGAAAGAGAAGCAGTCGGTTCCAACACTTCAATTCACTGTGCGAAGTGAATGGAGTGTTGCTTCTCTTTCTAAATGCTGTCCTTTCAGAGAAAATCACTTTCCTTTGAAAGTGCCTTAAACTACTTTCAAGCATTCACAAAAAACTCACATGCGTTTCTCTGAAAGAGAAGCAGTCTGTTCCAACACTTCAATTCACTGTGCGAAGTGAATGGAGTGTTGCTTCACTTTCTAAATGCTGTCCTTTCAGAGAAAATCACTTTCCTTTGAAAGTGCCTTAAGCAACTTGCAAGAATTCACAAGAAACTCACATGCGTTTCTCTGAAAGAGAAGCAGTCGGTTCCAACACTTCAATTCACTGTGCGAAGTGGATGGAGTGTTGCTTCACTTTCTAAATGCTGTCCTTTCAGAGAAAATCACTTTCCCTTGAAAGTGCCTTAAGCTACTTGCAAGCATTAGGAAGAAACTCACATGCGTTTCTCTGAAAGAGAAGCAGTCCGTTCCAACACTTCAATTCAGTGTGCGAAGTGAATGGAGTGTTGCTTCACTTTCTAAATGCTGTCCTTTCAGAGAAAATCACTTTCCTTTGAAAGTGCCTTAAGCTGCTTGCAAGCATTAGGAAGAAACTCACATGCATTTCTCTGAAAGAGAAGCAGTCTGTTCCAACACTTCAATTCACTGTGCGAAGTGAAGGGAGTGTTGCCTCACTTTCTAAATGCTGTCCTTTCAGAGAAAATCACTTTCCATTGAAAGTGCCTTAAACTACTTTCAAGCATTCACAAAAAACTCACATGCGTTTCTCTGAAAGAGAAGCACTCTGTTCCAACACTTCAATTCACTGTGCGAAGTGAATGGAGTGTTGCTTCACTTTCTAAATGCTGTCCTTTCAGAGAAAATCACTTTCATTTGAAAGTGCCTTAAGCTACTTACAAGCATTCAACAGAAACTCACATGCGTTTCTCTGAAAGAGAAGCAGTCTGTTCCAACACTTCAATTCACTGTGCGAAGTGAATGGAGTGTTGCTTCACTTTCTAAATGCTGTCCTTTCAGAGAAAATCACTTTCCTTTGAAAGTGCCTTAAGCTACTTACAAGCATTCAACAGAAACTCACATGCGTTTCTCTGAAAGAGAAGCAGTCTGTTCCAACACTTCAATTCACTGTGCGAAGTGAATGGAGTGTTGCTTCACTTTCTAAATTATGTCCTTTCAGAGAAAATCACTTTCCTTTGAAAGTGCCTTAAGCAACTTGCAAGCATTCACAAGAAACACTAAGGCGTTTCTATGAAAGAGAAGCACTCTGCTCCAACACTTCAATTCACTGCACGAAGTGAATGGAGTGTTGCTTCACTTTCTAAATGCTGTCCTTTCAGAGAAAATCACTTTCCTTTGAAAGTGCCTTAAGCTACTTACAAGCATTCAACAGAAACTCACATGCGTTTCTCTGAAAGAGAAGCAGTCGGTTCCAACACTTCAATTCACTGTGCGAAGTGAATGGAGTGTTGCCTCACTTTCTAAATGCTGTCCTTTCAGAGAAAATCACTTTCCTTTGAAAGTGCCTTAAACTACTTTCAAGCATTCATAAAAAACTCACATGCGTTTCTCTGAAAGAGAAGCAGTCTGTTCCAACACTTCAATTCACTGTGCGAAGTGAATGGAGTGTTGCTTCACGTTCTAAATGCTGTCCTTTCAGAGAAAATCACTTTCCTTTGATAGTGCCTTAAGCTACTTGCAAGCATTAGGAAAAAACTCACATGCGTTTCTCTGAAAGAGAAGCAGTCTGTTCCAACACTTCAATTCACTGTGTGAAGTGAATAGAGTGTTGCCTCACTTTCTAAATGCTGTCCTTTCAGAGAAAATCACTTTCATTTGAAAGTGCCTTAAGCTACTTACAAGCATTTAACAGAAACTCACATGCGTTTCTCTGAAAGAGAAGCAGTCCGTTCCAACACTTCAATTCACTGTGCGAAGTGATTGGAGTGTTGCTTCACTTTCTAAATGCTGTCCTTTCAGAGAAAATCACTTTCCTTTGAAAGTGCCTTAAGCTACTTACAAGCATTCAACAGAAACTCACATGCATTTCTCTGAAAGAGAAGCAGTCTGTTCCAACACTTCAATTCACTGTGCGAAGTGAATGGAGTGTTGCTTCACTTTCTAAATGATGTCCTTTCAGAGAAAATCACTTTCCTTTGAAAGTGCCTTAAGCTACTTGCAAGCATTAGGAAGAAACTCACATGCGTTTCTCTGAAAGAGAAGCAGTCTGTTCCAACACTTCAATTCACTGTGCAAAGTGAATGGAGTGTTGCTTCACTTTCTAAATGCTGTCCTTTCAGAGAAAATCACTTTCCTTTGAAAGTGCCTTAAGCAACTTGCAAGAATTCACAAGAAACTCACATGCGTTTCTATGAAAGAGAAGCAGTCTGTTCCAACACTTCAATTCACTGTGCGAAGTGGATGGAGTGTTGCTTCACTTTCTAAATGCTGTCCTTTCAGAGAAAATCACTTTCCCTTGAAAGTTCCTTAAGCTACTTGCAAGCATTAGGAAGAAACTCACATGCGTTTCTCTGAAAGAGAAGCAGTCTGTTCCAACACTTCAATTCACTGTGCGAAGTGAATGGAGTGTTGCCTCACTTTCTAAATGCTGTCCTTTCAGAGAAAATCACTTTCCTTTGAAAGTGCCTTAAACTACTTTCAAGCATTCATAAAAAACTCACATGCGTTTCTCTGAAAGAGAAGCAGTCTGTTCCAGCACTTCAATTCACTGTGTGAAGTGAATGGAGTGTTGCCTCACTTTCTAAATGCTGTCCTTTCAGAGAAAATCACTTTCCTTTGAAAGTGCCTTAAGCTACTTACAAGCATTCAACAGAAACTCACATGCGTTTCTCTGAAAGAGAAGCAGTCTGTTCCAACACTTCAATTCACTGTGCGAAGTGAATGGAGTGTTGCTTCACTTTCTAAATGCTGTCCTTTCAGAGAAAATCACTTTCCTTTGAAAGTGCCTTAAGCTACTTACAAGCATTCAACAGAAACTCACATGCGTTTCTCTGAAAGAGAAGCAGTCTGTTCCAACACTTCAATTCACTGTGCGAAGTGAATGGAGTGCTGTTTCACTTTCTAAATTATGTCCTTTCAGAGAAAATCACTTTCCTTTGAAAGTACCTTAAGCAACTTGCAAGCATTCACAAGAAACACTAAGGCGTTTCTATGAAAGAGAAGCACTCTGTTCCAACACTTCAATTCACTGCACGAAGTGAATGGAGTGTTGCTTCACTTTCTAAATGCTGTCTTTTCAGAGAAAATCACTTTCCTTTGAAAGTGCCTTAAGCTACTTACAAGCATTCACCAGAAACTCACATGCGTTTCTCTGAAAGAGAAGCAGTCGGTTCCAACACTTCAATTCACTGTGCGAAGTGAATGGAGTGTTGCTTCACTTTCTAAATGCTGTCCTTTCAGAGAAAATCACTTTCCTTTGAAAGTGCCTTAAACTACTTTCAAGCATTCACAAAAAACTCACATGCGTTTCTCTGAAAGAGAAGCAGTCTGTTCCAACACTTCAATTCACTGTGCGAAGTGAATGGAGTGTTGCTTCACTTTCTAAATGCTGTCCTTTCAGAGAAAATCACTTTCCTTTGAAAGTGCCTTAAGCAACTTGCAAGAATTCACAAGAAACTCACATGCGTTTCTCTGAAAGAGAAGCAGTCGGTTCCAACACTTCAATTCACTGTGCGAAGTGAATGGAGTGTTGCTTCACTTTCTAAATGCTGTCCTTTCAGAGAAAATCACTTTCCCTTGAAAGTGCCTTAAGCTACTTGCAAGCATTAGGAAGAAACTCACATGCGTTTCTCTGAAAGAGAAGCAGTCCGTTCCAACACTTCAATTCAGTGTGCGAAGTGAATGGAGTGTTGCTTCACTTTCTAAATGCTGTCCTTTCAGAGAAAATCACTTTCCTTTGAAAGTGCCTTAAGCTGCTTGCAAGCATTAGGAAGAAACTCACATGCATTTCTCTGAAAGAGAAGCAGTCTGTTCCAACACTTCAATTCACTGTGCGAAGTGAAGGGAGTGTTGCCTCACTTTCTAAATGCTGTCCTTTCAGAGAAAATCACTTTCCATTGAAAGTGCCTTAAACTACTTTCAAGCATTCACAAAAAACTCACATGCGTTTCTCTGAAAGAGAAGCAGTCTGTTCCAACACTTCAATTCACTGTGCTAAGTGAATGGAGTGTTGCTTCACGTTCTAAATGCTGTCCTTTCAGAGAAAATCCCTTTCCTTTGAATGTGACTTTAGCTACTTGCAAGCATTCAACAGAAACTCACATGCATTTCTCTGAAAGAGAACCAATCTGTTCCAACACTTCAATTCTCTGTGCGAAGGGAATGGAGTGTTGCTTCACTTTCTAAATGCTGTCCTTTCAGAGAAAATCACTTTCCTTTGAAAGTGCCTTAAGCTACTTACAAGCATTCACCAGAAACTCACATGTGTTTCTCTGAAGAAGAAGCAGTCTGTTCCAACACTTCAATTCACTGTGCGAAGTGAATGGAGTGTTGCCTCACTTTCTAAATGCTGTCGTTTCATAGAAAATCACTTTCCATTGAAAGTGCCTGAAACTACTTTGAAGCATTCATAAAAAGCTCACATGCGTTTCTCTGAAAGAGAAGCAGTCTGTTCCAACACTTCAATTCACTGTGCGAAGTGAATGGAGTGTTGCTTCACTTTCTAAATGCTGTCCTTTCAGAGAAAATCACTTTCCTTTGAAAGTGCCTTAAGCTACTTGCAAGCATTAGGAAGAAATTTACATGCGTTTCTCTGAAAGAGAAGCAGTCTGTTCCAACACTTCAATTCACTGTGCGAAGTGAATGGAGTGTTGCTTCACTTTCTAAATGCTGTCCTTTCAGAGAAAATCACTTTCCTTTGAAAATGCCTTAAGCTACTTGCAAGCATTAGGAAGAAACTCACATGCGTTTCTCTGAAAGAGAAGCAGTCCGTTCCAACACTTCAATTCACTGTGCGAAGTGAATGGAGTGTTGCTTCACTTTCTAAATGCTGTCCTTTCAGAGAAAATCACTTTCCTTTGATAGTGCCTTAAGCTACTTGCAAGCATTAGGAAAAAACTCACATGCGTTTCTCTGAAAGAGAAGCAGTCTGTTCCAACACTTCAATTCACTGTGTGAAGTGAATAGAGTGTTGCCTCACTTTCTAAATGCTGTCCTTTCAGAGAAAATCACTTTCCTTTGAAAGTGCCTTAAGCTACTTACAAGCATTTAACAGAAACTCACATGCGTTTCTCTGAAAGAGAAGCAGTCCATTCCAACACTTCAATTCTCTGTGCGAAGTGATTGGAGTGTTGCTTCACTTTCTAAATGCTGTCCTTTCAGAGAAAATCACTTTCCTTTGAAAGTGCCTTAAGCTACTTACAAGCATTCAACAGAAACTCACATGCATTTCTCTGAAAGAGAAGCAGTCTGTTCCAACACTTCAATTCACTGTGCGAAGTGAATGGAGTGTTGCTTCACTTTCTAAATGATGTCCTTTCAGAGAAAATCACTTTCCTTTGAAAGTGCCTTAAGCTACTTGCAAGCATTAGGAAGAAACTCACATGCGTTTCTCTGAAAGAGAAGCAGTCGGTTCCAACACTTCAATTCACTGTGCGAAGTGGATGGAGTGTTGCTTCACTTTCTAAATGCTGTCCTTTCAGAGAAAATCACTTTCCCTTGAAAGTGCCTTAAGCTACTTGCAAGCATTAGGAAGAAACTCACATGCGTTTCTCTGAAAGAGAAGCAGTCCGTTCCAACACTTCAATTCAGTGTGCGAAGTGAATGGAGTGTTGCTTCACTTTCTAAATGCTGTCCTTTCAGAGAAAATCACTTTCCTTTGAAAGTGCCTTAAGCTGCTTGCAAGCATTAGGAAGAAACTCACATGCATTTCTCTGAAAGAGAAGCAGTCTGTTCCAACACTTCATTTCACTGTGCGAAGTGAAGGGAGTGTTGCCTCACTTTCTAAATGCTGTCCTTTCAGAGAAAATCACTTTCCATTGAAAGTGCCTTAAAGTACTTTCAAGCATTCACAAAAAACTCACATGCGTTTCTCTGAAAGAGAAGCACTCTGTTCCAACACTTCAATTCACTGTGCGAAGTGAATGGAGTGTTGCTTCACTTTCTAAATGCTGTCCTTTCAGAGAAAATCACTTTCCTTTGAAAGTGCCTTAAGCTACTTACAAGCATTCAACAGAAACTCACATGCATTTCTCTGAAAGAGAAGCAGTCTGTTCCAACACTTCAATTCACTGTGCGAAGTGAATGGAGTGTTGCTTCACTTTCTAAATGATGTCCTTTCAGAGAAAATCACTTTCCTTTGAAAGTGCCTTAAGCTACTTGCAAGCATTAGGAAGAAACTCACATGCGTTTCTCTGAAAGAGAAGCAGTCGGTTCCAACACTTCAATTCACTGTGCGAAGTGGATGGAGTGTTGCTTCACTTTCTAAATGCTGTCCTTTCAGAGAAAATCACTTTCCCTTGAAAGTGCCTTAAGCTACTTGCAAGCATTAGGAAGAAACTCACATGCGTTTCTCTGAAAGAGAAGCAGTCCGTTCCAACACTTCAATTCAGTGTGCGAAGTGAATGGAGTGTTGCTTCACTTTCTAAATGCTGTCCTTTCAGAGAAAATCACTTTCCTTTGAAAGTGCCTTAAGCTGCTTGCAAGCATTAGGAAGAAACTCACATGCATTTCTCTGAAAGAGAAGCAGTCTGTTCCAACACTTCAATTCACTGTGCGAAGTGAAGGGAGTGTTGCCTCACTTTCTAAATGCTGTCCTTTCAGAGAAAATCACTTTCCATTGAAAGTGCCTTAAAGTACTTTCAAGCATTCACAAAAAACTCACATGCGTTTCTCTGAAAGAGAAGCACTCTGTTCCAACACTTCAATTCACTGTGCGAAGTGAATGGAGTGTTGCTTCACTTTCTAAATGCTGTCCTTTCAGAGAAAATCACTTTCATTTGAAAGTGCCTTAAGCTACTTACAAGCATTCAACAGAAACTCACATGCGTTTCTCTGAAAGAGAAGCAGTCTGTTCCAACACTTCAATTCACTGTGCGAAGTGAATGGAGTGTTGCTTCACTTTCTAAATGCTGTCCTTTCAGAGAAAATCACTTTCCTTTGAAAGTGCCTTAAGCTACTTACAAGCATTCAACAGAAACTCACATGCGTTTCTCTGAAAGAGAAGCAGTCTGTTCCAACACTTCAATTCACTGTGCGAAGTGAATGGAGTGTTGCTTCACTTTCTAAATTATGTCCTTTCAGAGAAAATCACTTTCCTTTGAAAGTGCCTTAAGCAACTTGCAAGCATTCACAAGAAACACTAAGGCGTTTCTATGAAAGAGAAGCACTCTGCTCCAACACTTCAATTCACTGCACGAAGTGAATGGAGTGTTGCTTCACTTTCTAAATGCTGTCCTTTCAGAGAAAATCACTTTCCTTTGAAAGTGCCTTAAGCTACTTACAAGCATTCAACAGAAACTCACATGCGTTTCTCTGAAAGAGAAGCAGTCGGTTCCAACACTTCAATTCACTGTGCGAAGTGAATGGAGTGTTGCCTCACTTTCTAAATGCTGTCCTTTCAGAGAAAATCACTTTCCTTTGAAAGTGCCTTAAACTACTTTCAAGCATTCATAAAAAACTCACATGCGTTTCTCTGAAAGAGAAGCAGTCTGTTCCAACACTTCAATTCACTGTGCGAAGTGAATGGAGTGTTGCTTCACGTTCTAAATGCTGTCCTTTCAGAGAAAATCACTTTCCTTTGATAGTGCCTTAAGCTACTTGCAAGCATTAGGAAAAAACTCACATGCGTTTCTCTGAAAGAGAAGCAGTCTGTTCCAACACTTCAATTCACTGTGTGAAGTGAATAGAGTGTTGCCTCACTTTCTAAATGCTGTCCTTTCAGAGAAAATCACTTTCATTTGAAAGTGCCTTAAGCTACTTACAAGCATTTAACAGAAACTCACATGCGTTTCTCTGAAAGAGAAGCAGTCCGTTCCAACACTTCAATTCACTGTGCGAAGTGATTGGAGTGTTGCTTCACTTTCTAAATGCTGTCCTTTCAGAGAAAATCACTTTCCTTTGAAAGTGCCTTAAGCTACTTACAAGCATTCAACAGAAACTCACATGCATTTCTCTGAAAGAGAAGCAGTCTGTTCCAACACTTCAATTCACTGTGCGAAGTGGATGGAGTGTTGCTTCACTTTCTAAATGCTGTCCTTTCAGAGAAAATCACTTTCCCTTGAAAGTTCCTTAAGCTACTTGCAAGCATTAGGAAGAAACTCACATGCGTTTCTCTGAAAGAGAAGCAGTCTGTTCCAACACTTCAATTCACTGTGCGAAGTGAATGGAGTGTTGCCTCACTTTCTAAATGCTGTCCTTTCAGAGAAAATCACTTTCCTTTGAAAGTGCCTTAAACTACTTTCAAGCATTCATAAAAAACTCACATGCGTTTCTCTGAAAGAGAAGCAGTCTGTTCCAGCACTTCAATTCACTGTGTGAAGTGAATGGAGTGTTGCCTCACTTTCTAAATGCTGTCCTTTCAGAGAAAATCACTTTCCTTTGAAAGTGCCTTAAGCTACTTACAAGCATTCAACAGAAACTCACATGCGTTTCTCTGAAAGAGAAGCAGTCTGTTCCAACACTTCAATTCACTGTGCGAAGTGAATGGAGTGTTGCTTCACTTTCTAAATGCTGTCCTTTCAGAGAAAATCACTTTCCTTTGAAAGTGCCTTAAGCTACTTACAAGCATTCAACAGAAACTCACATGCGTTTCTCTGAAAGAGAAGCAGTCTGTTCCAACACTTCAATTCACTGTGCGAAGTGAATGGAGTGCTGTTTCACTTTCTAAATTATGTCCTTTCAGAGAAAATCACTTTCCTTTGAAAGTACCTTAAGCAACTTGCAAGCATTCACAAGAAACACTAAGGCGTTTCTATGAAAGAGAAGCACTCTGTTCCAACACTTCAATTCACTGCACGAAGTGAATGGAGTGTTGCTTCACTTTCTAAATGCTGTCTTTTCAGAGAAAATCACTTTCCTTTGAAAGTGCCTTAAGCTACTTACAAGCATTCACCAGAAACTCACATGCGTTTCTCTGAAAGAGAAGCAGTCGGTTCCAACACTTCAATTCACTGTGCGAAGTGAATGGAGTGTTGCTTCACTTTCTAAATGCTGTCCTTTCAGAGAAAATCACTTTCCTTTGAAAGTGCCTTAAACTACTTTCAAGCATTCACAAAAAACTCACATGCGTTTCTCTGAAAGAGAAGCAGTCTGTTCCAACACTTCAATTCACTGTGCGAAGTGAATGGAGTGTTGCTTCACTTTCTAAATGCTGTCCTTTCAGAGAAAATCACTTTCCTTTGAAAGTGCCTTAAGCAACTTGCAAGAATTCACAAGAAACTCACATGCGTTTCTCTGAAAGAGAAGCAGTCGGTTCCAACACTTCAATTCACTGTGCGAAGTGAATGGAGTGTTGCTTCACTTTCTAAATGCTGTCCTTTCAGAGAAAATCACTTTCCCTTGAAAGTGCCTTAAGCTACTTGCAAGCATTAGGAAGAAACTCACATGCGTTTCTCTGAAAGAGAAGCATTCCGTTCCAACACTTCAATTCAGTGTGCGAAGTGAATGGAGTGTTGCTTCACTTTCTAAATGCTGTCCTTTCAGAGAAAATCACTTTCCTTTGAAAGTGCCTTAAGCTGCTTGCAAGCATTAGGAAGAAACTCACATGCATTTCTCTGAAAGAGAAGCAGTCTGTTCCAACACTTCAATTCACTGTGCGAAGTGAAGGGAGTGTTGCCTCACTTTCTAAATGCTGTCCTTTCAGAGAAAATCACTTTCCATTGAAAGTGCCTTAAACTACTTTCAAGCATTCACAAAAAACTCACATGCGTTTCTCTGAAAGAGAAGCAGTCTGTTCCAACACTTCAATTCACTGTGCTAAGTGAATGGAGTGTTGCTTCACGTTCTAAATGCTGTCCTTTCAGAGAAAATCCCTTTCCTTTGAATGTGACTTTAGCTACTTGCAAGCATTCAACAGAAACTCACATGCATTTCTCTGAAAGAGAAGCAGTCTGTTCC
Source organism: Myodes glareolus (assembly GCF_982192425.1). Classification (NCBI taxonomy): domain Eukaryota; kingdom Metazoa; phylum Chordata; class Mammalia; order Rodentia; family Cricetidae; genus Myodes; species Myodes glareolus. The sequence continues at coordinate 70,689,621 of NC_142042.1, forward strand.
AACACTTCAATTCACTGTGCGAAGTGAATGGAGTGTTGCCTCACTTTCTAAATGCTGTCGTTTCATAGAAAATCACTTTCCATTGAAAGTGCCTGAAACTACTTTGAAGCATTCATAAAAAGCTCACATGCGTTTCTCTGAAAGAGAAGCAGTCTGTTCCAACACTTCAATTCACTGTGCGAAGTGAATGGAGTGTTGCTTCACTTTCTAAATGCTGTCCTTTCAGAGAAAATCACTTTCCATTGAAAGTGCCTTAAGCTACTTGCAAGCATTAGGAAGAAACTTACATGCGTTTCTCTGAAAGAGAAGCAGTCTGTTCCAAAACTTCAATTCACTGTGCGAAGTGAATGGAGTGTTGCTTCACTTTCTAAATGCTGTCCTTTCAGAGAAAATCACTTTCCTTTGAAAGTGCCTTAAACTACTTTCAAGCATTCACAAAAAACTCACATGCGTTTCTCTAAAAGAGAAGCAGTCTGTTCCAACACTTCAATTCACTGTGCGAAGTGAATGGAGTGTTGCTTCACTTTCTAAATGCTGTCCTTTCAGAGAAAATCACTTTCCTTTGAAAGTGCCTTAAGCAACTTGCAAGAATTCACAAGAAACTCACATGCGTTTCTCTGAAAGAGAAGCAGTCTGTTCCAACACTTCAATTCACTGTGCGAAGTGGATGGAGTGTTGCCTCACTTTCTAAATGCTGTCCTTTCAGAGAAAATCACTTTCCTTTGAAAGTGCCTTAAGCTACTTACAAGCATTCAACAGAAACTCACATGCGTTTCTCTGAAAGAGAAGCAGTCTGTTCCAACACTTCAATTCACTGTGCGAAGTGAATGGAGTGTTGCTTCACTTTCTAAATGCTGTCCTTTCAGAGAAAATCACTTTCCTTTGAAAGTGCCTTAAGCTACTTACAAGCATTCAACAGAAACTCACATGCGTTTCTCTGAAAGAGAAGCAGTCTGTTCCAACACTTCAATTCACTGTGCGAAGTGAATGGAGTGCTGTTTCACTTTCTAAATTATGTCCTTTCAGAGAAAATCACTTTCCTTTGAAAGTACCTTAAGCAACTTGCAAGCATTCACAAGAAACACTAAGGCGTTTCTATGAAAGAGAAGCACTCTGTTCCAACACTTCAATTCACTGCACGAAGTGAATGGAGTGTTGCTTCACTTTCTAAATGCTGTCTTTTCAGAGAAAATCACTTTCCTTTGAAAGTGCCTTAAGCTACTTACAAGCATTCACCAGAAACTCACATGCGTTTCTCTGAAAGAGAAGCAGTCGGTTCCAACACTTCAATTCACTGTGCGAAGTGAATGGAGTGTTGCTTAACTTTCTAAATGCTGTCCTTTCAGAGAAAATCACTTTCCTTTGAAAGTGCCTTAAACTACTTTCAAGCATTCACAAAAAACTCACATGCGTTTCTCTGAAAGAGAAGCAGTCTGTTCCAACACTTCAATTCACTGTGCGAAGTGAATGGAGTGTTGCTTCACTTTCTAAATGCTGTCCTTTCAGAGAAAATCACTTTCCTTTGAAAGTGCCTTAAGCAACTTGCAAGAATTCACAAGAAACTCACATGCGTTTCTCTGAAAGAGAAGCAGTCGGTTCCAACACTTCAATTCACTCTGCGAAGTGGATGGAGTGTTGCTTCACTTTCTAAATGCTGTCCTTTCAGAGAAAATCACTTTCCCTTGAAAGTGCCTTAAGCTACTTGCAAGCATTAGGAAGAAACTCACATGCGTTTCTCTGAAAGAGAAGCAGTCCGTTCCAACACTTCAATTCACTGTGCGAAGTGAATGGAGTGTTGCTTCACTTTCTAAATGCTGTCCTTTCAGAGAAAATCACTTTCCTTTGAAAGTGCCTTAAGCTGCTTGCAAGCATTAGGAAGAAACTCACATGCATTTCTCTGAAAGAGAAGCAGTCTGTTCCAACACTTCAATTCACTGTGCGAAGTGAAGGGAGTGTTGCTTCACTTTCTAAATGCTGTCCTTTCAGAGAAAATCACTTTCCATTGAAAGTGCCTTAAACTACTTTCAAGCATTCACAAAAAACTCACATGCGTTTCTCTGAAAGAGTAGCAGTCTGTTCCAACACTTCAATTCACTGTGCTAAGTGAATGGAGTGTTGCTTCACGTTCTAAATGCTGTCCTTTCAGAGAAAATCCCTTTCCTTTGAATGTGACTTAAGCTACTTGCAAGCATTCAACAGAAACTCACATGCATTTCTCTGAAAGAGAAGCAATCTGTTCCAACACTTCAATTCTCTGTGCGAAGGGAATGGAGTGTTGCTTCACTTTCTAAATGCTGTCCTTTCAGAGAAAATCACTTTCCTTTGAAAGTGCCTTAAGCTACTTACAAGCATTCACCAGAAACTCACATGTGTTTCTCTGAAGAAAAAGCAGTCGGTTCCAACACTTCAATTCACTGTGCGAAGTGAATGGAGTGTTGCCTCACTTTCTAAATGCTGTCGTTTCAGAGAAAATCACTTTCCTTTGAAAATGCCTGAAACTACTTTCAAGCATTCATAAAAAGCTCACATGCGTTTCTCTGAAAGAGAAGCAGTCTGTTCCAACACTTCAATTCACTCTGCGAAGTGAATGGAGTGTTGCTTCACTTTCTAAATGCTGTCCTTTCAGAGAAAATCATTTCCTTTGAAAGTGCCTTAAGCTACTTGCAAGCATTAGGAAGAAATTTACATGCGTTTCTCTGAAAGAGAAGCAGTCTGTTCCAACACTTCAATTCACTGTGCGAAGTGAATGGAGTGTTGCTTCACTTTCTAAATGCTGTCCTTTCAGAGAAAATCACTTTCCTTTGAAAATGCCTTAAGCTACTTGCAAGCATTAGGAAGAAACTCACATGCGTTTCTCTGAAAGAGAAGCAGTCCGTTCCAACACTTCAATTCACTGTGCGAAGTGAATGGAGTGTTGCTTCACTTTCTAAATGCTGTCCTTTCAGAGAAAATCACTTTCCTTTGAAAGTGCCTTAAGCTACTTACAAGCATTCAACAGAAACTCACATGCATTTCTCTGAAAGAGAAGCAGTCTGTTCCAACACTTCAATTCACTGTGCGAAGTGAATGGAGTGTTGCTTCACTTTCTAAATGCTGTCCTTTCAGAGAAAATCACTTTCCTTTGAAAGTGCCTTAAGCAACTTACAAGCATTCACAAGAAACACTAATGCGTTTCTATGATAGAGAAGCACTCTGTTCCAACACTTCAATTCACTGCACGAAGGGAATGGAGTGTTGTTTCACTTTCTAAATGCTGTCCTTTCAGAGAAAATCACTTTCCTTTGAAAGTGCCTTAAGCTACTTACAAGCATTCAACAGAAACTTACATGCGTTTCTCTGAAAGAGAAGCAGTCTGTTCCAACACTTCAATTCACTGTGCGAAGTGAATGGAGTGTTGCTTCACTTTCTAAATGCTGTCCTTTCAGAGAAAATCACTTTCCTTTGAAAGTGCCTTAAGCTACTTACAAGCATTCACCAGAAACTCACATGCGTTTCTCTGAAAAAGAAGCAGTCTGTTCCAATACTTCAATTCACTCTGCGAAGTGAATGGAGTGTTGCTTCACTTTCTAAATGCTGTCCTTTCAGAGAAAATCACTTTCCTTTGAAGGAGCCTTAAGGTACTTACAAGCATTCACCAGAAACTCACATGCGTTTCTCTGAAAGAGAAGCAGTCTATTCCAACACTTCAATTCACTGTGCGAAGTGAATGGAGTGTTGCCTCACTTTCTAAATGCTGTCCTTTCAGAGAAAATCACTTTCCTTTGAAAGTGCCTTAAACTACTTTCAAGCGTTCATAAAAAACTCACATGCGTTTCTCTGAAGGAGAAGCAGTCTGTTCCAGCACTTCAATTCACTGTGTGAAGTGAATGGAGTGTTGCCTCACTTTCTAAATGCTGTCCTTTCAGAGAAAATCACTTTCCTTTGAAAGTGCCTTAAGCTACTTACAAGCATTCAACAGAAACTCACATGCGTTTCTCTGAAAAAGAAGCAGTCTGTTCCAATACTTCAATTCACTCTGCGAAGTGAATGGAGTGTTGCTTCACTTTCTAAATGCTGTCCTTTCAGAGAAAATCACTTTCCTTTGAAAGTGCCTTAAGGTACTTACAAGCATTCACCAGAAACTCACATGCGTTTCTGTGAAAAAGAAGCAGTCTGTTCCAACACTTCAATTCACTGTGCGAAGTGAATGGAGTGTTGCCTCACTTTCTAAATGCTGTCCTTTCAGAGAAAATCACTTTCCTTTGAAAGTTCCTTAAACTACTTTCAAGCATTCATAAAAAACTCACATGCGTTTCTCTGAAAGAGAAGCAGTCTGTTCTAGCACTTCAATTCACTGTGTGAAGTGAATGGAGTGTTGCCTCACTTTCTAAATGCTGTCCTTTCAGAGAAAATCACTTTCATTTGAAAGTGCCTTAAGCTACTTACAAGCATTCAACAGAAACTCACATGCGTTTCTCTGAAAGAGAAGCAGTCTGATCCAACACTTCAATTCACTGTGCGAAGTGAATGGAGTGTTGCTTCACTTTCTAAATGCTGTCCTTTCAGAGAAAATCACTTTCCTTTGAAAGTGCCTTAAGCTACTTACAAGCATTCAACAGAAACTCACATGCGTTTCTCTGAAAGAGAAGTAGTCGGTTCCAACACTTCAATTCACTGTGCGAAGTGAATGGAGTGTTGCCTCACTTTCTAAATGCTGTCCTTTCAGAGAAAATCACTTTCCTTTGAAAGTGCCTTAAACTACTTTCAAGCATTCATAAAAAACTCACATGCGTTTCTCTGAAAGAGAAGCAGTCTGTTCCAACACTTCAATTCACTGTGCGAAGTGAATGGAGTGTTGCTTCACTTTCTAAATGCTGTCCTTTCAGAGAAAATCACTTTCCTTTGATAGTGCCTTAAGCTTCTTGCAAGCATTAGGAAAAAACTCACATGCGTTTCTCTGAAAGAGAAGCAGTCTGTTCCAACACTTCAATTCACTGTGTGAAGTGAATAGAGTGTTGCCTCACTTTGTAAATGCTATCCTTTCAGAGAAAATCACTTTCCTTTGAAAGTGCCTTAAGCTACTTACAAGCATTTAACAGAAACTCACATGCGTTTCTCTGAAAGAGAAGCAGTCTGTTCCAACACTTCAATTCACTGTGCGAAGTGAAGGGAGTGTTGCCTCACTTTCTAAATGCTGTCCTTTCAGAGAAAATCACTTTCCTTTGAAAGTGCCTTAAGCTACTTGCAAGCATTTACAAGAAACACTAATGCGTTTCTATGAAAGAGAAGCAGTCTGTTCCAACACTTCAATTCACTGTGCGAAGTGAATGGAGTGTTGCTTCACTTTCTAAATGCTGTCCTTTCAGAGAAAATCACTTTCCTTTGAAAGTGTCTTAAGCAACTTGCAAGAATTCACAAGAAACTCACATGCGTTTCTCTGAAAGAGAAGCAGTCTGTTCCAACACTTCAATTCACTGTGCGAAGTGGATGGAGTGTTGCTTCACTTTCTAAATGCTGTCCTTTCAGAGAAAATCACTTTCCCTAGAAAGTGCCTTAAGCTACGTGCAAGCATTAGGAAGAAACTCACATGCGTTTCTCTGAAAGAGAAGCAGTCTGTTCCAACACTTCAATTCACTGTGCGAAGTGAATGGAGTGTTGCCTCACTTTCTAAATGCTGTCCTTTCAGAGAAAATCACTTTCTTTTGAAAGTGCCTTAAGCTACTTACAAGCATTCAACAGAAACTCACATGCGTTTCTCTGAAAAAGAAGCAGTCTGTTCCAATACTTCAATTCACTCTGCGAAGTCAATGGAGTGTTGCTTCATTTTCTAAATGCTGTCCTTTCAGAGAAAATCACTTTCCTTTGAAAGTGCCTTAAGGTACTTACAAGCATTCACCAGAAACTCACATGCGTTTCTCTGAAAAAGAAGCAGTCTGTTCCAACACTTCAATTCACTGTGCGAAGTGAATGGAGTGTTGCCTCACTTTCTAAATGCTGTCCTTTCAGAGAAAATCACTTTCTTTTGAAAGTGCCTTAAACTACTTTCAAGCATTCATAAAAAACTCACATGCGTTTCTCTGAAAGAGAAGCAGTCTGTTCCAGCACTTCAATTCACTGTGTGAAGTGAATGGAGTGTTGCCTCACTTTCTAAATGCTGTCCTTTCAGAGAAAATCACTTTCCTTTGAAAGTGCCTTAAGCTACTTACAAGCATTCAACAGAAACTCACATGCGTTTCTCTGAAAGAGAAGCAGTCTGTTCCAACACTTCAATTCACTGTGCGAAGTGAATGGAGTGTTGCTTCACTTTCTAAATTCTGTCCTTTCAGAGAAAATCACTTTCCTTTGAAAGTACCTTAAGCAACTTGCAAGCATTCACAAGAAACACTAAGGCGTTTCTATGAAAGAGAAGCACTCTGTTCCAACACTTCAATTCACTGCACGAAGTGAATGGACTGTTGCTTCACTTTCTAAATGCTGTCCTTTCAGAGAAAATCACTTTCCTTTGAAAGTGCCTTAAGCTACTTACAAGCATTCAACAGAAACTCACATGCGTTTCTCTGAAAGAGAAGCAGTCGGTTCCAACACTTCAATTCACTGTGCGAAGTGAATGGAGTGTTGCCTCACTTTCTAAATGCTGTCGTTTCAGAGAAAATCACTTTCCTTTGAAAGTGCCTTAAACTACTTTCAAGCATTCATAAAAAACTCACATGCGTTTCTCTGAAAGAGAAGCAGTCTGTTCCAACACTTCAATTCACTGTGCGAAGTGAATGGAGTGTTGCTTCACTTTCTAAATGCTGTCCTTTCAGAGAAAATCACTTTCCTTTGATAGTGCCTTAAGCTACTTGCAAGCATTAGGAAGAAACTCACATGCATTTTTCTGAAACAGAAGCAGTCTGTTCCAGCACTTCAGTTCACTGTGTGAAGTGAATAGCGTGTTGCCTCACTTTCTAAATGCTGTCCTTTCAGAGAAAATCACTTTCCTTTGAAAGTGCCTTAAGCTACTTACAAGCATTTAACAGAAACTCACATGCGTTTCTCTGAAAGAGAAGCAGTCTGTTCCAACACTTCAATTCACTGTGCGAAGTGAATGGAGTGTTGCTTCACTTTCTAAATGCTGTTCTTTCAGAGAAATCACTTTCCTTTGAAAGTGCCTTAAGCTACTTGCAAGCATTAGGAAGAAACTCACATGCGTTTCTCTGAAAGAGAAGCAGTCTGTTCCAACACTTCAATTCACTGTGCGAAGTGAATGGAGTGTTGCTTCACTTTCTAAATGCTGTCCTTTCAGAGAAAATCACTTTCCTTTGAAAGTACCTTAAGCTACTTGCAAGCATTAGGAAGAATCTCACATGCGTTTCTCTGAAAGAGAAGCAGTCTGTTCCAACACTTCAATTCTCTGTGTGAAGTGAATGGAGTGCTGCCTCACTTTCTAAATGCTGTCCTTTCAGAGAAAATCACTTTCCTTTGAAAGTGCCTTAAGCTACTTGCAAGCATTAGGAAGAAACTCACATGCGTTTCTCTGAAAGAGAAGCAGTCTGTTCCAACACTTCAATTCACTGTGCGAAGTGAATGGAGTGTTGCTTCACTTTCTAAATGCTGTCCTTTCAGAGAAAATCACTTTCCTTTGAAAGTGCCTTAAACTACTTTCAAGCATTCATAAAAAACTCACATGCGTTTCTCTGAAAGAGAAGCAGTCTGTTCCAACAATTCAATTCACTGTGTGAAGTGAATAGAGTGTTGCCTCACTTTCTAAATGCTGTTCTTTCAGAGAAAATCACTTTCCTTTGAAAGTGCCTTAAGCTACTTACAAGCATTTAACAGAAACTCACATGCGTTTCTCTGAAAGAGAAGCAGTCTGTTCCAACACTTCAATTCACTGTGCGAAGTGAATGGAGTGTTGCTTCACTTTCTAACTGCTGTCCTTTCAGAGAAAATCACTTTCCTTTGAAAGTGCCTTAAGCAACTTGCAAGAATTCACAAGAAACTCACATGCGTTTCTCTGAAAGAGAAGCAGTCTGTTCCAACACTTCAATTCACTGTGCGAAGTGGATGGAGTGTTCCTTCACTTTCTAAATGCTGTCCTTTCAGAGAAAATCACTTTCCCTTGAAAGTGCCTTAAGCTACTTGCAAGCATTAGGAAGAAACTCACATGCGTTTCTCTGAAAGAGAAGCAGTCTGTTCCAACACTTCAATTCACTGCACGAAGTGAATGGACTGTTGCTTCACTTTCTAAATGCTGTCCTTTTAGAGAAAATCACTTTCCTTTGAAAGTGCCTTAAGGTACTTACAAGCATTCACCAGAAACTCACATGCGTTTCTCTGAAAGAGAAGCAGTCGGTTCCAACACTTCAATTCACTGTGCGAAGTGAATGGAGTGTTGCCTCACTTTCTAAATGCTGTCGTTTCAGAGAAATCACTTTCCTTTGAAAGTGCCTTAAACTACTTTCAAGCATTCACAAAAAACTCACATGCGTTTCTCTGAAAGAGAAGCAGTCTGTTCCAACACTTCAATTCACTGTGCGAAGTGAATGGAGTGTTGCTTCACTTTCTAAATGCTGTCCTTTCAGAGAAAATCACTTTCCTTTGATAGTGCCTTAAGCTACTTGCAAGCATTAGGAAGAAACTCACATGCGTTTCTCTGAAACAGAAGTAGTCTGTTCCAACACTTCAATTCACTGTGTGAAGTGAATAGAGTGTTGCCTCACTTTCTGAATGCTGTCTTTTCAGAGAAAATCACTTTCCTTTGAAAGTGCCTTAAGCTACTTACAAGCATGTAACAGAAACTCACATGCGTTTCTCTGAAAGAGAAGCAGTCTGTTCCAACACTTCAATTCACTGTGCGAAGTGAATGGAGTGTTGCTTCACTTTCTAAATGCTGTCCTTTCAGAGAAAATCACTTTCCTTTGAAAGTTCCTTAAGATACTTGAAAGCATTAGGAAGAAACTCTCATGCGTTTCTCTGAAAGAGAAGCAGTCTGTTCCAACACTTCAATTCTCTGTGTGAAGTGAATGGAGTGCTGCCTCACTTTCTAAATGCTGTCCTTTCAGAGAAAATCACTTTCCTTTGAAAGTGCCTTAAGCTACTTGCAAGCATTAGGAAGAAACTCACATGCGTTTCTCTGAAAGAGAAGCAGTCTGTTCCAACACTTCAATTCACTGTGCGAAGTGAATGGAGTGTTGCTTCACTTTCTAAATGCTGTCCTTTCAGAGAAAATCACTTTCCTTTGAAAGTGCCTTAAGCTACTTACAAGCATTCACCAGAAACTCACATGCGTTTCTCTGAAAAAGAAGCAGTCTGTTCCAATACTTCAATTCACTCTGCGAAGTGAATGGAGTGTTGCTTCACTTTCTAAATGCTGTCCTTTCAGAGAAAATCACTTTCCTTTGAAAGTGCCTTAAGGTACTTACAAGCATTCACCAGAAACTCACATGCGTTTCTCTGAAAGAGAAGCAGTCTGTTCCAACACTTCAATTCACTGTGCGAAGTGAATGGAGTGTTACCTCACTTTCTAAATGCTGTCCTTTCAGAGAAAATCACTTTCCTTTGAAAGTGCCTTAAACTACTTTCAAGCATTCATAAAAAACTCACATGCGTTTCTCTGAAAGAGAAGCAGTCTGTTCCAGCACTTCAATTCACTGTGTGAAGTGAATGGAGTGTTGCTTCACTTTCTAAATGCTGTCCTTTCAGAGAAAATCACTTTCCTTTGAAAGTGCCTTAAGCTACTTACAAGCATTCAACAGAAACTCACATGTGTTTCTCTGAAAGAGAAGCAGTCTGTTCCAACACTTCAATTCACTGTGCGAAGTGAATGGAGTGCTGCTTTACTTTCTAAATGCTGTCCTTTCAGAGAAAATCACTTTCCTTTGAAAGTGCCTTAAGCTACTTACAAGCATTCACCAGAAACTCACATGCGTTTCTCTGAAAGAGAAGCAGTCTGTTCCTACACTTCAATTCACTGTGCGAAGTGAATGGAGTGTTGCTTCACTTTCTAAATGCTGTCCTTTCAGAGAAAATCACTTTCGTTTGAAAGTGCCTTAAGCTACTTGCAAGCATTAGGAAGAAACTTATATGCGTTTCTCTGAAAGAGAAGCAGTCTGTTCCAACACTTCAATTCACTGTGCGAAGTGAATGGAGTGTTGCTTCACTCTCTAAATGCTGTCCTTTCAGAGAAAATCACTTTCTTTGAAAGTGCCTTAAACTACTTTCAAGCATTCACAAAAAACTCACATGCGTTTCTCTGAAAGAGAAGCAGTCTGTTCTAACACTTCAATTCACTGTGCGAAGTGAATGGAGTGTTGCTTCACTTTCTAACTGCTGTCCTTTCAGAGAAAATCACTTTCCTTTGAAAGTGCCTTAAGCAACTTGCAAGAATTCACAAGAAACTCACATGCGTTTCTCTGAAAGAGAAGCAGTCTGTTCCAACACTTCAATTCACTGTGCGAAGTGGATGGAGTGTTGCTTCACTTTCTAAATGCTGTCCTTTCAGAAAAAATCACTTTCCCTTGAAAGTGCCTTAAGCTACTTGCAAGCATTAGGAAGAAACTCACATGCGTTTCTCTGAAAGAGAAGCAGTCTGTTCCAACACTTCAATTCACTGTGCGAAGTGAATGGAGTGTTGCCTCAGTTTCTAAATGCTGTCCTTTCAGAGAAAATCACTTTCCTTTGAAAGTGCCTTAAGCTACTTACAAGCATTCAACAGAAACTCACATGTGTTTCTCTGAAAAAGAAGCAGTCTGTTCCAATACTTCAATTCACTCTGCGAAGTGAATGGAGTGTTGCTTCACTTTCTAAATGCTGTCCTTTCAGAGAAAATCACTTTCCTTTGAAAGTGCCTTAAGGTACTTACAAGCATTCACCAGAAACTCACATGCGTTTCTCTGAAAAAGAAGCAGTCTGTTCCAACACTTCAATTCACTGTGCGAAGTGAATGGAGTGTTGCCTCACTTTCTAAATGCTGTCCTTTCAGAGAAAATCACTTTCCTTTGAAAGTGCCTTAAACTACTTTCAAGCATTCATAAAAAACTCACATGCGTTTCTCTGAAAGAGAAGCAGTCTGTTCCAGCACTTCAATTCACTGTGTGAAGTGAATGGAGTGTTGCCTCACTTTCCAAATGCTGTCCTTTCAGAGAAAATCACTTTAATTTGAAAGTACCTTAAGCTACTTACAAGCATTCAACAGAAACTCACATGCGTTTCTCTGAAAGAGAAGCAGTCTGTTCCAACACTTCAATTCACTGTGCGAAGTGAATGGAGTGTTGCTTCACTTTCTAAATGCTGTCCTTTCAGAGAAAATCACTTTCCTTTGAAAGTGCCTTAAGCTACTTACAAGCATTTAACAGAAACTCACATGCGTTTCTCTGAAAGAGAAGCAGTCTGTTCCAACACTTCAATTCACTGTGCGAAGTGAATGGAGTGTTGCTTCACTTTCTAAATGCTGTTCTTTCAGAGAAAATCACTTTCCTTTGAAAGTGCCTTAAGCTACTTGCAAGCATTAGGAAGAAACTCACATGCGTTTCTCTGAAAGAGAAGCAGTCTGTTCCAAAACTTCAATTCACTGTGCGAAGTGAATGGAGTGTTGCTTCACTTTCTAAATGCTGTCCTTTCAGAGAAAATCACTTTCCTTTGAAAGTGCCTTAAAATACTTTCAAGCATTCATAAAAAACTCACATGCGTTTCTCTGAAAGAGAAGCAGTCTGTTCTAGCACTTCAATTCACTGTGTGAAGTGAATGGAGTGTTGCCTCACTTTCTAAATGCTGTCCTTACAGAGAAAATCACTTTCCTTTGAAAGTGCCTTAAGCTACTTATAAGCATTTAACAGAAACTCACATGCGTTTCTCTGAAAGAGAAGCAGTCTGTTCCAACACTTCAATTCACTGTGCGAAGTGAATGGAGTGTTGCTTCACTTTCTAAATGCTGTTCTTTCAGAGAAAATCACTTTCCTTTGAAAGTGCCTTAAGCTACTTGCAAGCATTAGGAAGAAACTCACATGCGTTTCTCTGAAAGAGAAGCAGTCCGTTCCAACACTTCAATTCACTGTGCGAAGTGATTGGAGTGTTGCTTCACTTTCTAAGTGCTGTCCTTTTAGAGAAAATCACTTTCCATTGAAAGTGCCTTAAACTACTTTCAAGCATTCACAAAAAACTCACATGCGTTTCTCTGAAAGAGAAGCAGTCTGTTATAACACTTCAATTCACTGTGCGAAGTGAATGGAGTGTTGCTTCACGTTCTAAATGCTGTCCTTTCAGAGTAAATCACTTTCCTTTGAATGTGACTTAAGCTACTTACATGCATTCAACAGAAACTCACATGCATTTCTCTGAAAGAGAAGCAATCTGTTCCAACACTTCAATTCTCTGTGTGAAGGGAATGGAGTGTTGCTTCACTTTCTAAATGCTGTCCTTTCAGAGAAAATCACTTTCCTTTGAAAGTGCCTTAAGCTACTTGCAAGCATTTACAAGAAACACTAATGCGTTTCTATGAAAGAGAAGCAGTCTGTTCCAACACTTCAATTCATTGCGCGAAGGGAATGGAGTGCTGCTTTACTTTCTAAATGCTGTCCTTTCAGAGAAAATCACTTTCCTTTGAAAGTGCCTTAAGCTACTTACAAGCATTCACCAGAAACTCACATGCGTTTCTCTGAAAGATAAGCAGTCTATTCCAACACTTCAATTCACTGTGCGAAGTGAATGGAGTGTTGCTTCACTTTCTAAAGGCTGTCCTTTCAGAGAAAATCACTTTCTTTTGAAAGTGCCTTAAGCTGCTTGCAAGCATTAGGAAGAAACTCACATGCGTTTCTCTGAAAGAGAAGCAGTCTGTTCCAACACTTCAATTCACTGTGCGAAGTGAACGGAGTGTTGCCTCACTTTCTTTATGCTGTCCTTTCAGAGAAAATCACTTTCCATTGAAAGTGCCTTAAACTACTTTCAAGCATTCACAAAAAAGTCACATGCGTTTCTCTGAAAGAGAAGCAGTCTGTTCCAACACTTCAATTAACTGTGCGAAGTGAATGGAGTGTTGCTTCACTTTCTAAATGCTGTCCTTTCAGAGAAAATCTCTTTCCTTTGAATGTGACTTAAGCTACTTACAAGCATTCAACAGAAACTCACATGCATTTCTCTGAAAGAGAAGCAATCTGTTCCAACACTTCAATTCTCTGTGCGAAGGGAATGGAGTGTTGCTTCACTTTCTAAATGCTGTCCTTTCAGAGAAAATCACTTTCCCTTGAAAGTGCCTTAAGCTACTTGCAAGCATTAGGAAGAAACTCACATGCGTTTCTCTGAAAGAGAAGCAGTCTGTTCCAACACTTCAATTCCCTGTGCGAAGTGAATGGAGTGTTGCCTCACTTTCTAAATGCTGTCCTTTCAGAGAAAATCACTTTCCTTTGAAAGTGCCTTAAACTACTTTCAAGCATTCATAAAAAACTCACATGCGTTTCTCTGAAAGAGAAGCAGTCTGTTCTAGCACTTCAATTCACTGTGTGAAGTGAATGGAGTGTTGCCTCACTTTCTAAATGCTGTCCTTTCAGAGAAAATCACTTTAATTTGAAAGTGCCTTAAGCTAGTTACAAGCATTCAACAGAAACTCACATGCGTTTCTCTGAAAGAGAAGCAGTCTGTTCCAACACTTCAATTCACTGTGCGAAGTGAATGGAGTGTTGCTTCACTTTCTAAATGCTGTCCTTTCAGAGAAAATCACTTTCCTTTGAAAGTGCCTTAAGCTACTTACAAGCATTCAACAGAAACTCACATGCGTTTCTCTGAAAGAGAAGCAGTCTGTTCCAACACTTCAATTCACTGTGCGAAGTGAATGGAGTGTTTTTTCACTTTCTAAATTATGTCCTTTCAGAGAAAATCACTTTCCTTTGAAAGTGCCTTAAGCAACTTGCAAGCATTCACAAGAAACACTAAGGCGTTTCTATGAAAGAGAAGCACTCTGTTCCAACACTTCAATTCACTGCACGAAGTGAATGGAGTGTTGCTTCACTTTCTAAATGCTGTCCTTTCAGAGGAAATCACTTTCCTTTGAAAGTGCCTTAAGCTACTTACAAGCATTCACCAGAAACTCACATGCGTTTCTCTGAAAGAGAAGCAGTCGGTTCCAGCACTTCAATTCACTGTGCGAAGTGAATGGAGTGTTGCCTCACTTTCTAAATGCTGTCGTTTCAGAGAAAATCAAATTCCTTTGAAAGTGCCTTAAACTACTTTCAAGCATTCATAAAAAACTCACATGCGTTTCTCTGAAAGAGAAGCAGTCTGTTCCAACACTTCAATTCACTTTGCGAAGTGAATGGAGTGTTGCTTCACTTTCTAAATGCTGTCCTTTCAGAGAAAATCACTTTCCTTTGATAGTGCCTTAAGCTACTTGCAAGCATTAGGAAAAAACTCACATGCGTTTCTCTGAAAGAGAAGCAGTCTGTTCCAACAGTTCAATCCACTGTGTGAAGTGAATAGAGTGTTGCCTCACTTTCTAAATGCTGTCCTTTCAGAGAAAATCACTTTCCTTTGAAAGTGCCTTAAGCTACTTACAAGCATTTAAGAGAAACTCACATGCGTTTCTCTGAAAGAGAAGCAGTCTGTTCCAACACTTCAATTCACTGTGCGAAGTGGAGTGTTGCTTCCCTTTCTAAATGCTGTTCTTTCAGAGAAAATCACTTTCCTTTGAAAGTGCCTTAAGCTACTTGCAAGCATTAGGAAGAAACTCACATGCGTTTCTCTGAAAGAGAAGCAGTCCGTTCCAACACTTCAATTCACTGTGCAAAGTGAATGGAGTGTTGCTTCACTGTCTAAATGCTGTCCTTTCAGAGAAAATCACTTTCCTTTGAAAGTGCCTTAAGCTGCTTGCAAGCATTAGGAAGAAACTCACATGCGTTTCTCTGAAAGAGAAGCAGTCTGTTCCAACACTTCAATTCACTGTGCGAAGTGAACGGAGTGTTGCCTCACTTTCTAAATGCTGTCCTTTCAGAGAAAATCACTTTCCATTGAAAGTGCCTTAAACTACTTTCAAGCATTCACAAAAAACTCACATGCGTTTCTCTGAAAGAGAAGCAGTCTGTTCCAACACTTCAATTAACTGTGCGAAGTGAATGGAGTGTTGCTTCACTTTCTAAATGCTGTCTTTTCAGAGAAAATCCCTTTCCTTTGAATGTGACTTAAGCTACTTACAAGCATTCAACAGAAACTCACATGCATTTCTCTGAAAGAGAAGCAATCTGTTCCAACACTTCAATTCTCTGTGCGAAGGGAATGGAGTGTTGCTTCACTTTCTAAATGCTGTCCTTTCAGAGAAAATCACTTTCCTTTGAAAGTGCCTTAAGCAACTTGCAAGAATTCACAAGAAACTCACATGCGTTTCTCTGAAAGAGAAGCAGTCTGTTCCAACACTTCAATTCACTGTGCGAATGGATGGAGTGTTGCTTCACTTTCTAAATGCTGTCCTTTCAGAGAAAATCACTTTCCCTGGAAAGTGCCTTAAGCTACTTGCAAGCATTAGGAAGAAACTCACATGCGTTTCTCTGAAAGAGAAGCAGTCTGTTCCAACACTTCAATTCACTGTGCGAAGTGGAGTGTTGCTTCCCTTTCTAAATGCTGTTCTTTCAGAGAAAATCACTTTCCTTTGAAAGTGCCTTAAGCTACTTGCAAGCATTAGGAAGAAACTCACATGCGTTTCTCTGAAAGAGAAGCAGTCCGTTCCAACACTTCAATTCACTGTGCGAAGTGAATGGAGTGTTGCTTCACTTTCTAAATGCTGTCCTTTCAGAGAAAATCACTTTCCTTTGAAAGTGCCTTAAGCTACTTACAAGCATTCAACAGAAACTCACATGCGTTTCTCTGAAAGAGAAGCAGTCTGTTCCAACACTTCAATTCACTGTGCGAAGTGAATGGAGTGTTGCTTCACTTTCTAAATGCTGTCCTTTCAGAGAAAATCACTTTCCTTTGAAAGTGCCTTAAACTACTTTCAAGCATTCATAAAAAACTCACATGCGTTTCTCTGAAAGAGAAGCAGTCTGTTCCAGCACTTCAATTCACTGTGTGAAGTGAATGGAGTGTTGCCTCACTTTCTAAATGCTTTCCTTTCAGAGAAAATCACTTTCCTTTGAAAGTGCCTTAAACTACTTTCAAGCATTCATAAAAAACTCACATGCGTTTCTCTGAAAGAGAAGCAGTCTGTTCCAGCACTTCAATTCACTGTGTGAAGTGAATGGAGTGTTGCCTCACTTTCTAAATGCTGTCCTTTCAGAGAAAATCACTTTAATTTGAAAGTGCCTTAAGCTACTTACAAGCATTCAACAGAAACTCACATGCGTTTCTCTGAAAGAGAAGCAGTCTGTTCCAACACTTCAATTCACTGTGCGAAGTGAATGGAGTGTTGCTTCACTTTCTAAATGCTGTCCTTTCAGAGAAAATCACTTTCCTTTGAAAGTGCCTTAAGCTACTCACAAGCATTCAACAGAACTCACATGCGTTTCTCTGAAAGAGAAGCAGTCTGTTCCAACACTTCAATTCACTGTGCGAAGTGAATGGAGTGTTGCTTCACTTTCTAAATGCTGTCCTTTCAGAGAAAATCACTTTCCTTTGAAAGTGCCTTAAGCTACTTACAAGCATTCAACAGAAACTCACATGCGTTTCTGTGAAAGAGAAGCAGTCTGTTCCAACACTTCAATTCACTGTGCGAAGTGAATGGAGTGTTGCTTCACTTTCTAAATGCTGTCCTTTCAGAGAAAATCACTTTCCTTTGAAAGTGCCTTAAGCTACTTACAAGCATTCAACAGAAACTCACATGCGTTTCTCTGAAAGAGAAGCAGTCTGTTAAAACACTTCAATTCACTGTGCGAAGTGAATGGAGTGTTGCTTCACTTTCTAAATGCTGTCCTTTCAGAGAAAATCACTTTCCTTTGAAAGTGCCTTAAGCTACTTACAAGCATTCAACAGAAACTCACATGCGTTTCTCTGAAAGAGAAGCAGTCTGTTCCAACACTTCAATTCACTGTGCGAAGTGAATGGAGTGTTGCTTCACTTTCTAAATGCTGTCCTTTCAGAGAAAATCACTTTCCTTTGAAAGTGCCTTGAGCTACTTACAAGCATTCAACAGAAACTCACATGCGTTTCTCTGAAAGAGAAGCAGTCTGTTCCAACACATCAATTCACTGTGCGAAGTGAATGGAGTGTTGTTTCACTTTCTAAATTATGTCCTTTCAGAGAAAATCACTTTCCTTTGAAAGTGCCTTAAGCAACTTG
Organism: Myodes glareolus; assembly: GCF_982192425.1. Taxonomy (NCBI): domain Eukaryota; kingdom Metazoa; phylum Chordata; class Mammalia; order Rodentia; family Cricetidae; genus Myodes; species Myodes glareolus. The sequence goes on from NC_142042.1 coordinate 70,706,832, forward strand.
CAAGCATTCACAAGAAACACTAAGGCGTTTCTATGAAAGAGAAGCACTCTGTTCCAACACTTCAATTCACTGCACGAAGTGAATGGAGTGTTGCTTCACTTTCTAAATGCTGTCCTTTCAGAGGAAATCACTTTCCTTTGAAAGTGCCTTAAGCTACTTACAAGCATTCAACAGAAACTCACATGCGTTTCTCTGAAAGAGAAGCAGTCTGTTCCAACACTGCAATTCACTGTGCGAAGTGAATGGAGTGTTGCCTCACTTTCTAAATACTGTCGTTTCAGAGAAAATCACTTTCCTTTGAAAGTGCCTTAAACTACTTTCAAGCATTCATAAAAAACTCACATGCGTTTCTCTGAAAGAGAAGCAGTCTGTTCCAACACTTCAATTCACTGTGCGAAGTGAATGGAGTGTTGCTTCACTTTCTAAATGCTGTCCTTTCAGAGAAAATCACTTTCCTTTGATAGTGCCTTAAGCTACTTGCAAGCATTAGGAAAAAACTCACATGCGTTTCTCTGAAAGAGAAGCAGTCTGTTCCAGCACTTCAATTCACTGTGCGAAGTGAATGGAGTGTTGCTTCACTTTCTAAAGGCTGTCCTTTCAGAGAAAATCACTTTCTTTTGAAAGTGCCTTAAGCTGCTTGCAAGTATTAGGAAGAAACTCACATGCGTTTCTCTGAAAGAGAAGCAGTCTGTTCCAACACTTCAATTCACTGTGCGAAGTGGAGTGTTGCTTCACTTTCTAAATCCTGTCCTTTCAGAGAAAATCACTTTCCTTTGAAAGTGCCTTAAGCTACTTACAAGCATTCAACAGAAACTCACATGCGTTTCTCTGAAAGAGAAGCAGTCTATTCCAACACTTCAATTCACTGTGCGAAGTGAATGGAGTGTTGCTTCACTTTCTAAAGGCTGTCCTTTCAGAGAAAATCACTTTCTTTTGAAAGTGCCTTAAGCTGCTTGCAAGCATTAGGAAGAAACTCACATGCGTTTCTCTGAAAGAGAAGCAGTCTGTTCCAACACTTCAATTCACTGTGCGAAGTGGAGTGTTGCTTCCCTTTCTAAATGCTGTTCTTTCAGAGAAAATCACTTTCCTTTGAAAGTGCCTTAAGCTACTTGCAAGCATTAGGAAGAAACTCACATGCGTTTCTCTGAAAGAGAAGCAGTCCGTTCCAACACTTCAATTCACTGTGCGAAGTGAATGGAGTGTTGCTTCACTTTCTAAATGCTGTCCTTTCAGAGAAAATCACTTTCCTTTGAAAGTGCCTTAAGCTACTTACAAGCATTCAACAGAAACTCACATGCGTTTCTCTGAAAGAGAAGCAGTCTGTTCCAACACTTCAATTCACTGTGCGAAGTGAATGGAGTGTTGCTTCACTTTCTAAATGCTGTCCTTTCAGAGAAAATCACTTTCCTTTGAAAGTGCCTTAAACTACTTTCAAGCATTCATAAAAAACTCACATGCGTTTCTCTGAAAGAGAAGCAGTCTGTTCCAGCACTTCAATTCACTGTGTGAAGTGAATGGAGTGTTGCCTCACTTTCTAAATGCTTTCCTTTCAGAGAAAATCACTTTCCTTTGAAAGTGCCTTAAACTACTTTCAAGCATTCATAAAAAACTCACATGCGTTTCTCTGAAAGAGAAGCAGTCTGTTCCAGCACTTCAATTCACTGTGTGAAGTGAATGGAGTGTTGCCTCACTTTCTAAATGCTGTCCTTTCAGAGAAAATCACTTTAATTTGAAAGTGCCTTAAGCTACTTACAAGCATTCAACAGAAACTCACATGCGTTTCTCTGAAAGAGAAGCAGTCTGTTCCAACACTTCAATTCACTGTGCGAAGTGAATGGAGTGTTGCTTCACTTTCTAAATGCTGTCCTTTCAGAGAAAATCACTTTCCTTTGAAAGTGCCTTAAGCTACTCACAAGCATTCAACAGAACTCACATGCGTTTCTCTGAAAGAGAAGCAGTCTGTTCCAACACTTCAATTCACTGTGCGAAGTGGAGTGTTGCTTCCATTTCTAAATGCTGTTCTTTCAGAGAAAATCACTTTCCTTTGAAAGTGCCTTAAGCTACTTGCAAGCATTAGGAAGAAACTCACATGCGTTTCTCTGAAAGAGAAGCAGTCCGTTCCAACACTTCAATTCACTGTGCGAAGTGAATGGAGTGTTGCTTCACTTTCTAAATGCTGTCCTTTCAGAGAAAATCACTTTCCTTTGAAAGTGCCTTAAGCTACTTACAAGAATTCAACAGAAACTCACATGCGTTTCTCTGAAAGAGAAGCAGTCTGTTCCAACACTTCAATTCACTGTGCGAAGTGAATGGAGTGTTGCTTCACTTTCTAAATGCTGTCCTTTAAGAGAAAATCACTTTCCTTTGAAAGTGCCTTAAGCTACTTACAAGCATTCAACAGAAACTCACATGCGTTTCTCTGAAAGAGAAGCAGTCTGTTAAAACACTTCAATTCACTGTGCGAAGTGAATGGAGTGTTGCTTCACTTTCTAAATGCTGTCCTTTCAGAGAAAATCACTTTCCTTTGAAAGTGCCTTAAGCTACTTACAAGCATTCAACAGAAACTCACATGCGTTTCTCTGAAAGAGAAGCAGTCTGTTCCAACACTTCAATTCACTGTGCGAAGTGAATGGAGTGTTGCTTCACTTTCTAAATGCTGTCCTTTCAGAGAAAATCACTTTCCTTTGAAAGTGCCTTGAGCTACTTACAAGCATTCAACAGAAACTCACATGTGTTTCTCTGAAAGAGAAGCAGTCTGTTCCAACACATCAATTCACTGTGCGAAGTGAATGGAGTGTTGTTTCACTTTCTAAATTATGTCCTTTCAGAGAAAATCACTTTCCTTTGAAAGTGCCTTAAGCAACTTGCAAGCATTCACAAGAAACACTAAGGCGTTTCTATGAAAGAGAAGCACTCTGTTCCAACACTTCAATTCACTGCACGAAGTGAATGGAGTGTTGTTTCACTTTCTAAATGCTGTCCTTTCAGAGGAAATCACTTTCCTTTGAAAGTGCCTTAAGCTACTTACAAGCATTCAACAGAAACTCACATGCGTTTCTCTGAAAGAGAAGCAGTCTGTTCCAACACTTCAATTCACTGTGCGAAGTGAATGGAGTGTTGCTTCACTTTCTAAATGCTGTCCTTTCAGAGAAAATCACTTTCCTTTGAAAGTGCCTTAAGCTACTCACAAGCATTCAACAGAACTCACATGCGTTTCTCTGAAAGAGAAGCAGTCTGTTCCAACACTTCAATTCACTGTGCGAAGTGGAGTGTTGCTTCCCTTTCTAAATGCTGTTCTTTCAGAGAAAATCACTTTCCTTTGAAAGTGCCTTAAGCTACTTGCAAGCATTAGGAAGAAACTCACATGCGTTTCTCTGAAAGAGAAGCAGTCCGTTCCAACACTTCAATTCACTGTGCGAAGTGAATGGAGTGTTGCTTCACTTTCTAAATGCTGTCCTTTCAGAGAAAATCACTTTCCTTTGAAAGTGCCTTAAGCTACTTACAAGCATTCAACAGAAACTCACATGCGTTTCTCTGAAAGAGAAGCAGTCTGTTCCAACACTTCAATTCACTGTGCGAAGTGAATGGAGTGTTGCTTCACTTTCTAAATGCTGTCCTTTCAGAGAAAATCACTTTCCTTTGAAAGTGCCTTAAGCTACTTACAAGCATTCAACAGAAACTCACATGCGTTTCTCTGAAAGAGAAGCAGTCTGTTCCAACACTTCAATTCACTGTGCGAAGTGAATGGAGTGTTGCTTCACTTTCTAAATGCTGTCCTTTCAGAGAAAATCACTTTCCTTTGAAAGTGCCTTGAGCTACTTACAAGCATTCAACAGAAACTCACATGTGTTTCTCTGAAAGAGAAGCAGTCTGTTCCAACACATCAATTCACTGTGCGAAGTGAATGGAGTGTTGTTTCACTTTCTAAATTATGTCCTTTCAGAGAAAATCACTTTCCTTTGAAAGTGCCTTAAGCAACTTGCAAGCATTCACAAGAAACACTAAGGCGTTTCTATGAAAGAGAAGCACTCTGTTCCAACACTTCAATTCACTGCACGAAGTGAATGGAGTGTTGCTTCACTTTCTAAATGCTGTCCTTTCAGAGGAAATCACTTTCCTTTGAAAGTGCTTTAAGCTACTTACAAGCATTCACCAGAAACTCACATGCGTTTCTCTGAAAGAGAAGCAGTCTGTTCCAACACTTCAATTCACTGTGCGAAGTGAATGGAGTGTTGCCTCACTTTCTAAATACTGTCTTTTCAGAGAAAATCACTTTCCTTTGAAAGTGCCTTAAACTACTTTCAAGCATTCATAAAAAACTCACATGCGTTTCTCTGAAAGAGAAGCAGTCTGTTCCAACACTTCAATTCACTGTGCGAAGTGAATGGAGTGTTGCTTCACTTTCTAAATGCTGTCCTTTCAGAGAAAATCACTTTCCTTTGATAGTGCCTTAAGCTACTTGCAAGCATTAGGAAAAAACTCACATGCGTTTCTCTGAAAGAGAAGCAGTCTGTTCCAGCACTTCAATTCACTGTGTGAAGTGAATAGAGTGTTGCCTCACTTTCTAAATGCTGTCCTTTCAGAGAAAATCACTTTCCTTTGAAAGTGCCTTAAGCTACTTACAAGCATTCAACAGAAACTCACATGCGTTTCTCTGAAAGAGAAGCAGTCTATTCCAACACTTCAATTCATTGTGCGAAGTGAATGGAGTGTTGCTTCACTTTCTAAAGGCTGTCCTTTCAGAGAAAATCACTTTCTTTTGAAAGTGCCTTAAGCTGCTTGCAAGCATTAGGAAGAAACTCACATGCGTTTCTCTGAAAGAGAAGCAGTCTGTTCCAACACTTCAATTCACTGTGCGAAGTGAACGGAGTGTTGCCTCACTTTCTTTATGCTGTCCTTTCAGAGAAAATCACTTTCCATTGAAAGTGCCTTAAACTACTTTCAAGCATTCACAAAAAAGTCACATGCGTTTCTCTGAAAGAGAAGCAGTCTGTTCCAACACTTCAATTAGCTGTGCGAAGTGAATGGAGTGTTGCTTCACTTTCTAAATGCTGTCCTTTCAGAGAAAATCTCTTTCCTTTGAATGTGACTTAATCTACTTACAAGCATTCAACAGAAACTCACATGCATTTCTCTGAAAGAGAAGCAATCTGTTCCAACACTTCAATTCTCTTTGCGAAGGGAATGGAGGGTTGCTTCACTTTCTAAATGCTGTCCTTTCAGAGAAAATCACTTTCCCTTGAAAGTGCCTTAAGCTACTTGCAAGCATTAGGAAGAAACTCACATGCGTTTCTCTGAAAGAGAAGCAGTCTGTTCCAACACTTCAATTCACTGTGCGAAGTGAATGGAGTGTTGCCTCACTTTCTAAATGCTGTCCTTTCAGAGAAAATCACTTTCCTTTGAAAGTGCCTTAAACTACTTTCAAGCATTCATAAAAAACTCACATGCGTTTCTCTGAAAGAGAAGCAGTCTGTTCTAGCACTTCAATTCACTGTGTGAAGTGAATGGAGTGTTGCCTCACTTTCTAAATGCTGTCCTTTCAGAGAAAATCACTTTAATTTGAAAGTGCCTTAAGCTACTTACAAGCATTCAACAGAAACTCACATGGGTTTCTCTGAAAGAGAAGCAGTCTGTTCCAACACTTCAATTCACTGTGCGAAGTGAATGGAGTGTTGCTTCACTTTCTAAATTCTGTCCTTTCAGAGAAAATCACTTTCCTTTGAAAGTGCCTTAAGCTACTTACAAGCATTCAACAGAAACTCACATGCATTTCTCTGAAAGAGAAGCAGTCTGTTCCAACACTTCAATTCACTGTGCGAAGTGAATGGAGTGTTGTTTCACTTTCTAAATTATGTCCTTTCAGAGAAAATCACTTTCCTTTGAAAGTGCCTTAAGCAACTTGCAAGCATTCACAAGAAACACTAAGGCGTTTCTTTGAAAGAGAAGAACTCTGTTCCAACACTTCAATTCACTGCACGAAGTGAATGGAGTGTTGCTTCACTTTCTAAATGCTGTTCTTTCAGAGGAAATCACTTTCCTTTGAAAGTGCCTTAAGCTACTTACAAGCATTCACCAGAAACTCACATGCGTTTCTCTGAAAGAGAAGCAGTCGGTTCCAACACTTCAATTCACTGTGCGAAGTGAATGGAGTGTTGCCTCACTTTCTAAATGCTGTCGTTTCAGAGAAAATCAAATTCCTTTGAAAGTGCCTTAAACTACTTTCAAGCATTCATAAAAAACTCACATGCGTTTCTCTGAAAGAGAAGCAGTCTGTTCCAACACTTCAATTCACTGTGCGAAGTGAATGGAGTGTTGCTTCACTTTCTAAATGCTGTCCTTTCAGAGAAAATCACTTTCCTTTGATAGTGCCTTAAGCTACTTGCAAGCATTAGGAAAAAACTCACATGCGTTTCTCTGAAAGAGAAGCAGTCTGTTCCAACAGTTCAATCCACTGTGTGAAGTGAATAGAGTGTTGCCTCACTTTCTAAATGCTGTCCTTTCAGAGAAAATCACTTTCCTTTGAAAGTGCCTTAAGCTACTTACAAGCATTTAAGAGAAACTCACATGCGTTTCTCTGAAAGAGAAGCAGTCTGTTCCAACACTTCAATTCACTGTGCGAAGTGGAGTGTTACTTCCCTTTCTAAATGCTGTTCTTTCAGAGAAAATCACTTTCCTTTGAAAGTGCCTTAAGCTACTTGCAAGCATTAGGAAGAAACTCACATGCGTTTCTCTGAAAGAGAAGCAGTCCGTTCCAACACTTCAATTCACTGTGCGAAGTGAATGGAGTGTTGCTTCACTTTCTAAATGCTGTCCTTTCAGAGAAAATCACTTTCCTTTGAAAGTGCCTTAAGCTGCTTGCAAGCATTAGGAAGAAACTCACATGCGTTTCTCTGAAAGAGAAGCAGTCTGTGCCAACACTTCAATTCACTGTGCGAAGTGAACGGAGTGTTGCCTCACTTTCTAAATGCTGTCCTTCCAGAGAAAATCACTTTCCATTGAAAGTGCCTTAAACTACTTTCAAGCATTCACAAAAAACTCACATGCGTTTCTCTGAAAGAGAAGCAGTCTGTTCCAACACTTCAATTAACTGTGCGAAGTGAATGGAGTGTTGCTTCACTTTCTAAATGCTGTCTTTTCAGAGAAAATCCCTTTCCTTTGAATGTGACTTAAGCTACTTACAAGCATTCAACAGAAACTCACATGCATTTCTCTGAAAGAGAAGCAATCTGTTCCAACACTTCAATTCTCTGTGCGAAGGGAATGGAGTGTTGCTTCACTTTCTAAATGCTGTCCTTTCAGAGAAAATCACTTTCCTTTGAAAGTGCCTTAAGCAACTTGCAAGAATTCACAAGAAACTCACATGCGTTTCTCTGAAAGAGAAGCAGTCTGTTCCAACACTTCAATTCACTGTGCGAATGGATGGAGTGTTGCTTCACTTTCTAAATGCTGTCCTTTCAGAGAAAATCACTTTCCCTTGAAAATGCCTTAAGCTACTTGCAAGCATTAGGAAGAAACTCACATGCGTTTCTCTGAAAGAGAAGCAGTCTGTTCCAGCACTTCAATTCACTGTGTGAAGTGAATGGAGTGTTGCCTCACTTTCTAAATGCTGTCCTTTCAGAGAAAATCACTTTAATTTGAAAGTGCCTTAAACTACTTACAAGCATTCAACAGAAACTCACATGCGTTTCTCTGAAAGAGAAGCAGTCTGTTCCAACACTTCAATTCACTGTGCGAAGTGAATGGAGTGTTGCTTCACTTTCTAAATGCTGTCCTTTCAGAGAAAATCACTTTCCTTTGAAAGTGCCTTAAGCTACTTACAAGCATTCAACAGAACTCACATGCGTTTCTCTGAAAGAGAAGCAGTCTGTTCCAACACTTCAATTCACTGTGCGAAGTGGAGTGTTGCTTCCCTTTCTAAATGCTGTTCTTTCAGAGAAAATCACTTTCCTTTGAAAGTGCCTTAAGCTACTTGCAAGCATTAGGAAGAAACTCACATGCGTTTCTCTGAAAGAGAAGCAGTCCGTTCCAACACTTCAATTCACTGTGCGAAGTGAATGGAGTGTTGCTTCACTTTCTAAATGCTGTCCTTTCAGAGAAAATCACTTTCCTTTGAAAGTGCCTTAAGCTACTTACAAGCATTCAACAGAAACTCACATGCGTTTCTCTGAAAGAGAAGCAGTCTGTTCCAACACTTTAATTCACTGTGCGAAGTGAATGGAGTGTTGCTTCACTTTCTAAATGCTGTCCTTTCAGAGAAAATCACTTTCCTTTGAAAGTGCCTTAAGCTACTTACAAGCATTCAACAGAAACTCACATGTGTTTCTCTGAAAGAGAAGCAGTCTGTTAAAACACTTCAATTCACTGTGCGAAGTGAATGGAGTGTTGCTTCCCTTTCTAAATGCTGTCCTTTCAGAGAAAATCACTTTCCTTTGAAAGTGCCTTAAGCTACTTACTAGCATTCAACAGAAACTCACATGCGTTTCTCTGAAAGAGAAGCAGTCTGTTCCAACACATCAATTCACTGTGCGAAGTGAATGGAGCGTTGCTTCACTTTCTAAATGCTGTCCTTTCAGAGAAAATCACTTTCCTTTGAAAGTGCCTTAAGCTACTTACAAGCATTCAACAGAAACTCACATGCGTTTCTCTGAAAGAGAAGCAGTCTGTTCCAACACTTCAATTCACTGTGCGAAGTGAATGGAGTGTTGTTTCACTTTCTAAATGCTGTCCTTTCAGAGAAAATCACTTTCCTTTGAAAGTGCCTTAAGCAACTTGCAAGCATTCACAAGAAACACTAAGGCGTTTCTATGAAAGAGAAGCACTCTGTTCCAACACTTCAATTCACTGCACGAAGTGAATGGAGTGTTGCTTCACTTTCTAAATGCTGTCCTTTCAGAGAAAATCACTTTCCATTGAAAGTGCCTTAAACTACTTTCAAGCATTCACAAAAAACTCACATGCTTTTTTCTGAAAGAGAAGCAGTCTGTTATAACACTTCAATTCACTGTGCGAAGTGAATGGAGTGTTGCTTCACGTTCTAAATGCTGTCCTTTCAGAGAAAATCTCTTTCCTTTGAATGTGACTTAAGCTACTTACAAGCATTCAACAGAAACTCACATGCATTTCTCTGAAAGAGAAGCAATCTGTTCCAACACTTCAATTCTCTGTGCGAAGGGAATGGAGTGTTGCTTCACTTTCTAAATGCTGTCCTTTCAGAGAAAATCACTTTCCTTTGAAAGTGCCTTAAGCTACTTGCAAGCATTTACAAGAAACACTAATGCGTTTCTATGAAAGAGAAGCAGTCTGTTCCAACACTTCAATTCATTGCGCGAAGGGAATGGAGTGTTGCTTTACTTTCTAAATGTTGTCCTTTCAGAGAAAATCACTTTCCTTTGAAAGTGCCTTAAGCTACTTTCAAGCATTCACAAAAAACTCACATGCGTTTCTCTGAAAGAGAAGCAGTCTGTTCCAACACTTCAATTAACTGTGCGAAGTGAATGGAGTGTTGCTTCACTTTCTAAATGCTGTCTTTTCAGAGAAAATCCCTTTCCTTTGGATGTGACTTAAGCTACTTACAAGCATTCAACAGAAACTAACATGCATTTCTCTGCAAGAGAAGCAATCTGTTCCAACACTTCAATTCTCTGTGCGAAGGGAATGGAGTGTTGCTTCACTTTCTAAATGCTGTCCTTTCAGAGAAAATCACTTTCCTTTGAAAGTGCCTTAAGCAACTTGCAAGAATTCACAAGAAACTCACATGCGTTTCTCTGAAAGAGAAGCAGTCTGTTCCAACACTTCAATTCACTGTGCGAATGGATGGAGTGTTGCTTCACTTTCTAAATGCTGTCCTTTCAGAGAAAATCACTTTCCTTTGAAAGTGCCTTAAGCTACTTGCAAGCATTAGGAAGAAACTCACATGCGTTTCTCTGAAAGAGAAGCAGTCTGTTCCAACACTTCAATTCACTGTGCGAAGTGAATGGAATGTTGCCTCACTTTCTAAATGCTTTCCTTTCAGAGAAAATCACTTTCCTTTGAAAGTGCCTTAAACTACTTTCAAGCATTCATAAAAAACTCACATGCGTTTCTCTGAAAGAGAAGCAGTCTGTTCCAGCACTTCAATTCACTGTGTGAAGTGAATGGAGTGTTGCCTCACTTTCTAAATGCTGTCCTTTCAGAGAAAATCACTTTAATTTGAAAGTGCCTTAAGCTACTTACAAGCATTCAACAGAAATTCACATGCGTTTCTCTGAAAGAGAAGCAGTCTGTTCCAACATTTCAATTCACTGTGCGAAGTGAATGGAGTGTTGCTTCACTTTCTAAATGCTGTCCTTTCAGAGAAAATCACTTTCCTTTTAAAGTGCCTTAAGCTACTTACAAGCATTCAACAGAACTCACATGCGTTTCTCTGAAAGAGAAGCAGTCTGTTCCAACACTTCAATTCACTGTGCGAAGTGGAGTGTTGCTTCCCTTTGTAAATGCTGTTCTTTCAGAGAAAATCACTTTCCTTTGAAAGTGCCTTAAGCTACTTGCAAGCATTAGGAAGAAACTCACATGCGTTTCTCTGAAAGAGAAGCCGTCCGTTCCAACACTTCAATTCACTGTGCGAAGTGAATGGAGTGTTGCTTCACTTTCTAAATGCTGTCCTTTCGGAGAAAATCACTTTCCTTTGAAAGTGCCTTAAGCTACTTACAAGCATTCAACAGAAACTCACATGCGTTTCTCTGAAAGAGAAGCAGTCTGTTCCAACACTTCAATTCACTGTGCGAAGTGAATGGAGTGTTGCTTCACTTTCTAAATGCTGTCCTTTCAGAGAAAATCACTTTCCTTTGAAAGTGCCTTAAGCTACTTACAAGCATTCAACAGAAACTCACATGCGTTTCTCTGAAAGAGAAGCAGTCTGTTAAAACACTTCAATTCACTGTGCGAAGTGAATGGAGTGTTGCTTCACTTTCTAAATGCTGTCCTTTCAGAGAAAATCACTTTCCTTTGAAAGTGCCTTAAGCTGCTTACAAGCATTCAACAGAAACTCACATGCGTTTCTCTGAAAGAGAAGCAGTCTGTTCCAACACTTCAATTCACTGTGCGAAGTGAATGGAGTGTTGCTTCACTTTCTAAATGCTGTCCTTTCAGAGAAAATCACTTTCCTTTGAAAGTGCCTTAAGCTACTTACAAGCATTCAACAGAAACTCACATGCGTTTCTCTGAAAGAGAAGCAGTCTGTTCCAACACTTCAATTCACTGTGCGAAGTGAATGGAGTGTTGCTTCACTTTCTAAATGCTGTCCTTTCAGAGAAAATCACTTTCCTTTGAAAGTGCCTTAAGCTACTTACAAGCATTCAACAGAAACTCACATGCGTTTCTCTGAAAGAGAAGCAGTCTGTTCCAACACTTCAATTCACTGTGCGAAGTGAATGGAGTGTTGTTTCACTTTCTAAATGCTGTCCTTTCAGAGAAAATCACTTTCCTTTGAAAGTGCCTTAAGCAACTTGCAAGCATTCACAAGAAACACTAAGGCGTTTCTATGAAAGAGAAGCACTCTGTTCCAACACTTCAATTCACTGCACGAAGTGAATGGAGTGTTGCTTCACTTTCTAAATGCTGTCCTTTCAGAGAAAATCACTTTCCATTGAAAGTGCCTTAAACTACTTTCAAGCATTCACAAAAAACTCACATGCGTTTTTCTGAAAGAGAAGCAGTCTGTTCCAACACTTCAATTCACTGTGCGAAGTGAATGGAGTGTTGCTTCACGTTCTAAATGCTGTCCTTTCAGAGAAAATCCCTTTCCTTTGAATGTGACTTCAGCTACTTACAAGCATTCAACAGAAACTCACATGCATTTCTCTGAAAGAGAAGCAATCTGTTCCAACACTTCAATTCTCTGTGCGAAGGGAATGGAGTGTTGCTTCACTTTCTAAATGCTGTCCTTTCAGAGAAAATCACTTTCCTTTGAAAGTGCCTTAAGCTACTTGCAAGCATTTACAAGAAACACTAATGCGTTTCTATGAAAGAGAAGCAGTCTGTTCCAACACTTCAATTCATTGCGCGAAGGGAATGGAGTGTTGCTTTACTTTCTAAATGTTGTCCTTTCAGAGAAAATCACTTTCCTTTGAAAGTGCCTTAAGCTACTTACAAGCATTCACCAGAGACTCACATGCGTTTCTCTGAAAGAGAAGCAATCTGTTCCAACACTTCAATTCACTGTGTGAAGTGAATGGAGTGTTGCCTCACTTTCTAAATGCTGTCCTTTCAGAGAAAATCACTTTAATTTGAAAGTGCCTTAAGCTACTTACAAGCATTCAACAGAAACTCACATGCGTTTCTCTGAAAGAGAAGGAGTCTGTTAGAACACTTCAATTCACTGTGCGAAGTGAATGGAGTGTTGCTTCACTTTCTAAATGCTGTCCTTTCAGAGAAAATCACTTTCCTTTGAAAGTGCCTTAAGCTACTTACAAGCATTCAACAGAAACTCACATGCGTTTCTCTGAAAGAGATGCAGTCTGTTCCAACACTTCAATTCTCTGTGCGAAGGGAATGGAGTGTTGCTTCACTTTCTAAATGCTGTCCTTTCAGAGAAAATCACTTTCCTTTGAAAGTGCCTTAAGCTACTTGCAAGCATTTACAAGAAACACTAATGCGTTTCTATGAAAGAGAAGCAGTCTGTTCCAACACTTCAATTCATTGCGCGAAGGGAATGGAGTGTTGCTTTACTTTCTAAATGTTGTCCTTTCAGAGAAAATCACTTTCCTTTGAAAGTGCCTTAAGCTACTTTCAAGCATTCACAAAAAACTCACATGCGTTTCTCTGAAAGAGAAGCAGTCTGTTCCAACACTTCAATTAACTGTGCGAAGTGAATGGAGTGTTGCTTCACTTTCTAAATGCTGTCTTTTCAGAGAAAATCCCTTTCCTTTGGATGTGACTTAAGCTACTTACAAGCATTCAACAGAAACTAACATGCATTTCTCTGAAAGAGAAGCAATCTGTTCCAACACTTCAATTCTCTGTGCGAAGGGAATGGAGTGTTGCTTCACTTTCTAAATGCTGTCCTTTCAGAGAAAATCACTTTCCTTTGATAGTGCCTTAAGCAACTTGCAAGAATTCACAAGAAACTCACATGCGTTTCTCTGAAAGAGAAGCAGTCTGTTCCAACACTTCAATTCACTGTGCAAATGGATGGAGTGTTGCTTCACTTTCTAAATGCTGTCCTTTCAGAGAAAATCACTTTCCTTTGAAAGTGCCTTAAGCTACTTGCAAGCATTAGGAAGAAACTCACATGCGTTTCTCTGAAAGAGAAGCAGTCTGTTCCAACACTTCAATTCACTGTGCGAAGTGAATGGAATGTTGCCTCACTTTCTAAATGCTTTCCTTTCAGAGAAAATTACTTTCCTTTGAAAGTGCCTTAAATTACTTTCAAGCATTCATAAAAAACTCACATGCGTTTCTCTGAAAGAGAAGCAGTCTGTTCCAGCACTTCAATTCACTGTGTGAAGTGAATGGAGTGTTGCCTCACTTTCTAAATGCTGTCCTTTCAGAGAAAATCACTTTAATTTGAAAGTGCCTTAAGCTACTTACAAGCATTCAACAGAAATTCACATGCGTTTCTCTGAAAGAGAAGCAGTCTGTTCCAACATTTCAATTCACTGTGCGAAGTGAATGGAGTGTTGCTTCACTTTCTAAATGCTGTCCTTTCAGAGAAAATCACTTTCCTTTGAAAGTGCCTTAAGCTACTTACAAGCATTCAACAGAACTCACATGCGTTTCTCTGAAAGAGAAGCAGTCTGTTCCAACACTTCAATTCACTGTGCGAAGTGGAGTGTTGCTTCCCTTTCTAAATGCTGTTCTTTCAGAGAAAATCACTTTCCTTTGAAAGTGCCTTAAGCTACTTGCAAGCATTAGGAAGAAACTCACATGCGTTTCTCTGAAAGAGAAGCACTCCGTTCCAACACTTCAATTCACTGTGCGAAGTGAATGGAGTGTTGCTTCACTTTCTAAATGCTGTCCTTTCAGAGAAAATCACTTTCCTTTGAAAGTGCCTTAAGCTACTTACAAGCATTCAACAGAAACTCACATGCGTTTCTCTGAAAGAGAAGCAGTCTGTTCCAACACTTCAATTCACTGTGCGAAGTGAATGGAGTGTTGCTTCACTTTCTAAATGCTGTCCTTTCAGAGAAAATCACTTTCCTTTGAAAGTGCCTTAAGCTACTTACAAGCATTCAACAGAAACTCACATGCGTTTCTCTGAAAGAGAAGCAGTCTGTTAAAACACTTCAATTCACTGTGCGAAGTGAATGGAGTGTTGCTTCACTTTCTAAATGCTGTCCTTTCAGAGAAAATCACTTTCCTTTGAAAGTGCCTTAAGCTGCTTACAAGCATTCAACAGAAACTCACATGCGTTTCTCTGAAAGAGAAGCAGTCTGTTCCAACACTTCAATTCACTGTGCGAAGTGAATGGAGTGTTGCTTCACTTTCTAAATGCTGTCCTTTCAGAGAAAATCACTTTCCTTTGAAAGTGCCTTAAGCTACTTACAAGCATTCAACAGAAACTCACATGCGTTTCTCTGAAAGAGAAGCAGTCTGTTCCAACACTTCAATTCACTGTGCGAAGTGAATGGAGTGTTGCTTCACTTTCTAAATGCTGTCCTTTCAGAGAAAATCACTTTCCTTTGAAAGTGCCTTAAGCTACTTGCAAGCATTAGGAAGAAACTCACATGCGTTTCTCTGAAAGAGAAGCAGTCTGTTCCAACACTTCAATTCACTGTGCGAAGTGAATGGAGTGTTGTTTCACTTTCTAAATGCTGTCCTTTCAGAGAAAATCATTTTCCTTTGAAAGTGCCTTAAGCAACTTGCAAGCATTCACAAGAAACACTAAGGCGTTTCTATGAAAGAGAAGCACTCTGTTCCAACACTTCAATTCACTGCACGAAGTGAATGGAGTGTTGCTTCACTTTCTAAATGCTGTCCTTTCAGAGAAAATCACTTTCCATTGAAAGTGCCTTAAACTACTTTCAAGCATTCACAAAAAACTCACATGCGTTTTTCTGAAAGAGAAGCAGTCTGTTCCAACACTTCAATTCACTGTGCGAAGTGAATGGAGTGTTGCTTCACGTTCTAAATGCTGTCCTTTCAGAGAAAATCCCTTTCCTTTGAATGTGACTTCAGCTACTTACAAGCATTCAACAGAAACTCACATGCATTTCTCTGAAAGAGAAGCAATCTGTTCCAACACTTCAATTCTCTGTGCGAAGGGAACGGAGTGTTGCTTCACTTTCTAAATGCTGTCCTTTCAGAGAAAATCACTTTCCTTTGAAAGTGCCTTAAGCTACTTGCAAGCATTTACAAGAAACACTAATGCGTTTCTATGAAAGAGAAGCAGTCTGTTCCAACACTTCAATTCATTGCGCGAAGGGAATGGAGTGTTGCTTTACTTTCTAAATGTTGTCCTTTCAGAGAAAATCACTTTCCTTTGAAAGTGCCTTAAGCTACTTACAAGCATTCACCAGAGACTCACATGCGTTTCTCTGAAAGAGAAGCAATCTGTTCCAACACTTCAATTCACTGTGTGAAGTGAATGGAGTGTTGCCTCACTTTCTAAATGCTGTCCTTTCAGAGAAAATCACTTTAATTTGAAAGTGCCTTAAGCTACTTACAAGCATTCAACAGAAACTCACATGTGTTTCTCTGAAAGAGAAGGAGTCTGTTAGAACACTTCAATTCACTGTGCGAAGTGAATGGAGTGTTGCTTCACTTTCTAAATGCTGTCCTTTCAGAGAAAATCACTTTCCTTTGAAAGTGCCTTAAGCTACTTACAAGCATTCAACAGAAACTCACATGCGTTTCTCTGAAAGAGATGCAGTCTGTTCCAACACTTCAATTCTCTGTGCGAAGGGAATGGAGTGTTGCTTCACTTTCTAAATGCTGTCCTTTCAGAGAAAATCACTTTCCTTTGAAAGTGCCTTAAGCTACTTGCAAGCATTTACAAGAAACACTAATGCGTTTCTATGAAAGAGAAGCAGTCTGTTCCAACACTTCAATTCATTGCGCGAAGGGAATGGAGTGTTGCTTTACTTTCTAAATGTTGTCCTTTCAGAGAAAATCACTTTCCTTTGAAAGTGCCTTAAGCTACTTTCAAGCATTCACAAAAAACTCACATGCGTTTCTCTGAAAGAGAAGCAGTCTGTTCCAACACTTCAATTAACTGTGCGAAGTGAATGGAGTGTTGCTTCACTTTCTAAATGCTGTCTTTTCAGAGAAAATCCCTTTCCTTTGGATGTGACTTAAGCTACTTACAAGCATTCAACAGAAACTAACATGCATTTCTCTGAAAGAGAAGCAATCTGTTCCAACACTTCAATTCTCTGTGCGAAGGGAATGGAGTGTTGCTTCACTTTCTAAATGCTGTCCTTTCAGAGAAAATCACTTTCCTTTGATAGTGCCTTAAGCAACTTGCAAGAATTCACAAGAAACTCACATGCGTTTCTCTGAAAGAGAAGCAGTCTGTTCCAACACTTCAATTCACTGTGCAAATGGATGGAGTGTTGCTTCACTTTCTAAATGCTGTCCTTTCAGAGAAAATCACTTTCCTTTGAAAGTGCCTTAAGCTACTTGCAAGCATTAGGAAGAAACTCACATGCGTTTCTCTGAAAGAGAAGCAGTCTGTTCCAACACTTCAATTCACTGTGCGAAGTGAATGGAATGTTGCCTCACTTTCTAAATGCTTTCCTTTCAGAGAAAATCACTTTCCTTTGAAAGTGCCTTAAATTACTTTCAAGCATTCATAAAAAACTCACATGCGTTTCTCTGAAAGAGAAGCAGTCTGTTCCAGCACTTCAATTCACTGTGTGAAGTGAATGGAGTGTTGCCTCACTTTCTAAATGCTGTCCTTTCAGAGAAAATCACTTTAATTTGAAAGTGCCTTAAGCTACTTACAAGCATTCAACAGAAATTCACATGCGTTTCTCTGAAAGAGAAGCAGTCTGTTCCAACATTTCAATTCACTGTGCGAAGTGAATGGAGTGTTGCTTCACTTTCTAAATGCTGTCCTTTCAGAGAAAATCACTTTCCTTTGAAAGTGCCTTAAGCTACTTACAAGCATTCAACAGAACTCACATGCGTTTCTCTGAAAGAGAAGCAGTCTGTTCCAACACTTCAATTCACTGTGCGAAGTGGAGTGTTGCTTCCCTTTCTAAATGCTGTTCTTTCAGAGAAAATCACTTTCCTTTGAAAGTGCCTTAAGCTACTTGCAAGCATTAGGAAGAAACTCACATGCGTTTCTCTGAAAGAGAAGCACTCCGTTCCAACACTTCAATTCACTGTGCGAAGTGAATGGAGTGTTGCTTCACTTTCTAAATGCTGTCCTTTCAGAGAAAATCACTTTCCTTTGAAAGTGCCTTAAGCTACTTACAAGCATTCAACAGAAACTCACATGCGTTTCTCTGAAAGAGAAGCAGTCTGTTCCAACACTTCAATTCACTGTGCGAAGTGAATGGAGTGTTGCTTCACTTTCTAAATGCTGTCCTTTCAGAGAAAATCACTTTCCTTTGAAAGTGCCTTAAGCTACTTACAAGCATTCAACAGAAACTCACATGCGTTTCTCTGAAAGAGAAGCAGTCTGTTAAAACACTTCAATTCACTGTGCGAAGTGAATGGAGTGTTGCTTCACTTTCTAAATGCTGTCCTTTCAGAGAAAATCACTTTCCTTTGAAAGTGCCTTAAGCTGCTTACAAGCATTCAACAGAAACTCACATGCGTTTCTCTGAAAGAGAAGCAGTCTGTTCCAACACTTCAATTCACTGTGCGAAGTGAATGGAGTGTTGCTTCACTTTCTAAATGCTGTCCTTTCAGAGAAAATCACTTTCCTTTGAAAGTGCCTTAAGCTACTTACAAGCATTCAACAGAAACTCACATGCGTTTCTCTGAAAGAGAAGCAGTCTGTTCCAACACTTCAATTCACTGTGCGAAGTGAATGGAGTGTTGCTTCACTTTCTAAATGCTGTCCTTTCAGAGAAAATCACTTTCCTTTGAAAGTGCCTTAAGCTACTTGCAAGCATTAGGAAGAAACTCACATGCGTTTCTCTGAAAGAGAAGCAGTCTGTTCCAACACTTCAATTCACTGTGCGAAGTGAATGGAGTGTTGTTTCACTTTCTAAATGCTGTCCTTTCAGAGAAAATCATTTTCCTTTGAAAGTGCCTTAAGCAACTTGCAAGCATTCACAAGAAACACTAAGGCGTTTCTATGAAAGAGAAGCACTCTGTTCCAACACTTCAATTCACTGCACGAAGTGAATGGAGTGTTGCTTCACTTTCTAAATGCTGTCCTTTCAGAGAAAATCACTTTCCATTGAAAGTGCCTTAAACTACTTTCAAGCATTCACAAAAAACTCACATGCGTTTTTCTGAAAGAGAAGCAGTCTGTTCCAACACTTCAATTCACTGTGCGAAGTGAATGGAGTGTTGCTTCACGTTCTAAATGCTGTCCTTTCAGAGAAAATCCCTTTCCTTTGAATGTGACTTCAGCTACTTACAAGCATTCAACAGAAACTCACATGCATTTCTCTGAAAGAGAAGCAATCTGTTCCAACACTTCAATTCTCTGTGCGAAGGGAATGGAGTGTTGCTTCACTTTCTAAATGCTGTCCTTTCAGAGAAAATCACTTTCCTTTGAAAGTGCCTTAAGCTACTTGCAAGCATTTACAAGAAACACTAATGCGTTTCTATGAAAGAGAAGCAGTCTGTTCCAACACTTCAATTCATTGCGCGAAGGGAATGGAGTGTTGCTTTAGTTTCTAAATGTTGTCCTTTCAGAGAAAATCACTTTCCTTTGAAAGTGCCTTAAGCTACTTACAAGCATTCACCAGAGACTCACATGCGTTTCTCTGAAAGAGAAGCAATTTGTTCCAACACTTCAATTCACTGTGTGAAGTGAATGGAGTGTTGCCTCACTTTCTAAATGCTGTCCTTTCAGAGAAAATCACTTTAATTTGAAAGTGCCTTAAGCTACTTACAAGCATTCAACAGAAACTCACATGCGTTTCTCTGAAAGAGAAGGAGTCTGTTAGAACACTTCAATTCACTGTGCGAAGTGAATGGAGTGTTGCTTCACTTTCTAAATGCTGTCCTTTCAGAGAAAATCACTTTCCTTTGAAAGTGCCTTAAGCTACTTACAAGCATTCAACAGAAACTCACATGCGTTTCTCTGAAAGAGATGCAGTCTGTTCCAACACATCAATTCACTGTGCGAAGTGAATGGAGTGTTGTTTCACTTTCTAAATTATGTCCTTTCAGAGAAAATCACTTTCCTTTGAAAGTGCCTTAAGCAACTTGCAAGCATTCACAAGAAACACTAAGACGTTTCTATGAAAGAGAAGCACTCTGTTCCAACACTTCAATTCACTGCACGAAGTGAATGGAGTGTTGCTTCACTTTCTAAATGCTGTCCTTTCAGAGGAAATCACTTTCCTTTGAAAGTGCCTTAAGCTACTTACAAGCATTCACCAGAAACTCACATGCGTTTCTCTGAAAGAGAAGCAGTCTGTTCCAACACTTCAATTCACTGTGCGAAGTGAATGGAGTGTTGCCTCACTTTCTAAATACTGTCGTTTCAGAGAAAATCACTTTCCTTTGAAAGTGCCTTAAACTACTTTCAAGCATTCATAAAAAACACACATGCGTTTCTCTGAAAGAGAAGGAGTCTGTTCCAACACTTCAATTCACTGTGCGAAGTGAATGGAGTGCTGCTTCACTTTCTAAATGCTGTCCTTTCAGAGAAAATCACTTTCCTTTGATAGTGCCTTAAGCTACTTGCAAGCATTAGGAAAAAACTCACATGCGTTTCTCTGAAAGAGAAGCAGTCTGTTCCAGCACTTCAATTCACTGTGTGAAGTGAATAGAGTGTTGCCTCACTTTCTAAATGCTGTCCTTTCAGAGAAAATCACTTTCCTTTGAAAGTGCCTTAAGCTACTTGCAAGCATTAGGAAGAAACTCACATGTGTTTCTCTGAAAGAGAAGCAGTCTGTTCCAACACTTCAATTCACTGTGCGAAGTGAATGGAGTGTTGCTTCACTTTCTAAATGCTGTTCTTTCAGAGAAAATCACTTTCTTTTGAAAGTGCCTTAAGCTACTTGCAAGCATTAGGAAGAAACTCACATGCGTTTCTCTGAAAGAGAAGCAGTACGTTCCAACACTTCAATTCACTGTGCGAAGTGAATGGAGTGTTGCTTCACTTTCTAGATACTGTCCTTTCAGAGAAAATCACTTTCCTTTGAAAGTGCCTTAAGCTGCTTGCAAGCATTAGGAAGAAACTCACATGCGTTTCTCTGAAAGAGAAGCAGTCTGTTCCAACACTTCAATTCACTGTGCAAAGTGAAGGGAGTGTTGCCTCACTTTCTAAATGCTGTCCTTTCAGAGAAAATCACTTTCCATTGAAAGTGCCTTAAACTACTTTCAAGCATTCACAAAAAACTCACATGCGTTTCTCTGAAAGAGAAGCAGCCTGTTATAACACTTCAATTCACTGTGCGAAGTGAATGGAGTGTTGCTTCACGTTCTAAATGATGTCCTTTCAGAGAAAATCCCTTTCCTTTGAATGTGACTTAAGCTACTTACAAGCATTCAACAGAAACTCACATGCATTTCTCTGAAAGAGAAGCAATCTGTTCCAACACTTCAATTCTCTGTGCGAAGGGAATGGGGTGTTGCTTCACTTTCTAAATGCTGTCCTTTCAGAGAAAATCACTTTCCTTTGAAAGTGCCTTAAGCTACTTGCAAGCATTTACAAGAAACACTAATGCGTTTCTATGAAAGAGAAGCAGTCTGTTCCAACACTTCAGTTCATTGGCGAAGGGAATGGAGTGTTGCTTTACTTTCTAAATGTTGTCCTTTCAGAGAAAATCACTTTCCTTTGAAAGTGCCTTAAGCTACTTACAAGCATTCACCAGAAACTCACATGCGTTTCTCTGAAAGAGAAGCAATCTGTTCCAACACTTCAATTCACTGTGTGAAGTGAATGGAGTGTTGCCTCACTTTCTAAATGCTGTCCTTTCAGAGAAAATCACTTTAATTTGAAAGTGCCTTAAGCTACTTACAAGCATTCAACAGAAACTCACATGCGTTTCTCTGAAAGAGAAGGAGTCTGTTAGAACACTTCAATTCACTGTGCGAAGTGAATGGAGTGTTGCTTCACTTTCTAAATGCTGTCCTTTCAGAGAAAATCACTCTCCTTTGAAAGTGCCTTAAGCTACTTACAAGCATTCAACAGAAACTCACATGCGTTTCTCTGAAAGAGAAGCAGTCTGTTCCAACACATCAATTCACTGTGCGAAGTGAATGGAGTGTTGTTTCACTTTCTAAATTATGTCCTTTCAGAGAAAATCACTTTCCTTTGAAAGTGCCTTAAGCAACTTGCAAGCATTCACAAGAAACACTAAGGCGTTTCTATGAAAGAGAAGCACTCTGTTCCAACACTTCAATTCACTGCACGAAGTGAATGGAGTGTTGCTTTACTTTCTAAATGCTGTCCTTTCAGAGGAAATCTCTTTCCTTTGAAAGTGCCTTAAACTACTTTCAAGCATTCACCAGAAACTCACATGCGTTTCTCTGAAAGAGAAGCAGTCGGTTTCAACACTTCAATTCACTGTGCGAAGTGAATGGAGTGTTGCCTCACTTTCTAAATACTGTCGTTTCAGAGAAAATCACTTTCCTTTGAAAGTGCCTTAAACTACTTTCAAGCATTCATAAAAAACTCACATGCGTTTCTCTGAAAGAGAAGCAGTCTGTTCCAACACTTCAATTCACTGTGCGAAGTGAATGGAGTGTTGCTTCACTTTCTAAATGCTGTCCTTTCAGAGAAAATCACTTTCCTTTTATAGTGCCTTAAGCTACTTGCAAGCATTAGGAAAAAACTCACATGCGTTTCTCTGAAAGAGAAGCAGTCTGTTCCAGTACTTCAATTCACTGTGTGAAGTGAATAGAGTGTTGCCTCACTTTCTAAATGCTGTCCTTTCAGAGAAAATCACTTTCCTTTGAAAGTGCCTTAAGCTACTTACAAGCATTTAACAGAAACTCACATGCGTTTCTCTGAAAGAGAAGCAGTCTGTTCCAACACTTCAATTCACTGTGCGAAGTGAATGGAGTGTTGCTTCACTTTCTAAATGCTGTTCTTTCAGAGAAAATCACTTTCTTTTGAAAGTGCCTTAAGCTACTTGCAAGCATTAGGAAGAAACTCACATGCGTTTCTCTGAAAGAGAAGCAGTCCGTTCCAACACTTCAATTCACTGTGCGAAGTGAATGGAGTGTTGCTTCACTTTCTAAATGCTGTCCTTTCAGAGAAAATCACTTTCCTTTGAAAGTGCCTTAAGCTGCTTGCAAGCATTAGGACGAAACTCACATGCGTTTCTCTGAAAGAGAAGCAGTCTGTCCAACACTTCAATTCACTGTGCGAAGTGAAGGGAGTGTTGCCTCACTTTCTAAATGCTGTCCTTTCAGAGAAAATCACTTTCCATTGAAAGTGCCTTAAACTACTTTCAAGCATTCACAAAAAACTCACATGCGTTTCTCTGAAAGAGAAGCAGTCGGTTTCAACACTTCAATTCACTGTGCGAAGTGAATGGAGTGTTGCCTCACTTTCTAAATACTGTCGTTTCAGAGAAAATCACTTTCCTTTGAAAGTGCCTTAAACTACTTTCAAGCATTCATAAAAAACTCACATGCGTTTCTCTGAAAGAGAAGCAGTCTGTTCCAACACTTCAATTCACTGTGCGAAGTGAATGGAGTGTTGCTTCACTTTCTAAATGCTGTCCTTTCAGAGAAAATCACTTTCCTTTTATAGTGCCTTAAGCTACTTGCAAGCATTAGGAAAAAACTCACATGCGTTTCTCTGAAAGAGAAGCAGTCTGTTCCAGTACTTCAATTCACTGTGTGAAGTGAATAGAGTGTTGCCTCACTTTCTAAATGCTGTCCTTTCAGAGAAAATCACTTTGCTTTGAAAGTGCCTTAAGCTACTTACAAGCATTTAACAGAAACTCACATGCGTTTCTCTGAAAGAGAAGCAGTCTGTTCCAACACTTCAATTCACTGTGCGAAGTGAATGGAGTGTTGCTTCACTTTCTAAATGCTGTTCTTTCAGAGAAAATCACTTTCTTTTGAAAGTGCCTTAAGCTACTTGCAAGCATTAGGAAGAAACTCACATGCGTTTCTCTGAAAGAGAAGCAGTCCGTTCCAACACTTCAATTCACTGTGCGAAGTGAATCGAGTGTTGCTTCACTTTCTAAATGCTGTCCTTTCAGAGAAAATCACTTTCCTTTGAAAGTGCCTTAAGCTGCTTGCAAGCATTAGGAAGAAACTCACATGCGTTTCTCTGAAAGAGAAGCAGTCTGTCCAACACTTCAATTCACTGTGCAAAGTGAAGGGAGTGTTGCCTCACTTTCTAAATGCTGTCCTTTCAGAGAAAATCACTTTCCATTGAAAGTGCCTTAAACTACTTTCAAGCATTCACAAAAAACTCACATGCGTTTCTCTGAAAGAGAAGCAGTCTGTTATAACACTTCAATTCACTGTGCGAAGTGAATGGAGTGTTGCTTCACGTTCTAAATGCTGTCCTTTCAGAGAAAATCCCTTTCCTTTGAATGTGACTTAAGCTACTTACAAGCATTCAACAGAAACTCACATGCATTTCTCTGAAAGAGAAGCAATCTGTTCCAACACTTCAATTCTCTGTGCGAAGGGAATGGAGTGTTGCTTCACTTTCTAAATGCTGTCCTTTCAGAGAAAATCACTTTCCTTTGAAAGTGCCTTAAGCTACTTGCAAGCATTTACAAGAAACACTAATGCGTTTCTATGAAAGAGAAGCAGTCTGTTCCAACACTTCAATTCATTGCGCGAAGGGAATGGAGTGCTGCTTTACTTTCTAAATTCTGTCCTTTCAGAGAAAATCACTTTCCTTTGAAAGTGCCTTAAGCTACTTACAAGCATTCACCAGAAACTCACATGCGTTTCTCTGAAAGAGAAGCAGTCTGTTCCAACACTTCAATTCACTGTGCGAAGTGAATGGAGTGTTGCTTCACTTTCTAAATGTTGTCCTTTCAGAGAAAATCACTTTCTTTTGAAAGTGCCTTAAGTTACTTGCAAGCATTAGGAAGAAACTTACATGCGTTTCTCTGAAAGAGAAGCAGTCTGTTCCAACACTTCAATTCACTGTGCGAAGTGAATGGAGTGTTGCTTCACTTTCTAAATGCTGTCCTTTCAGAGAAAATCACTTTCCTTTGAAAGTGCCTTAAGCAACTTGCAAGCATTCAGAAGAAACACTAAGGCGTTTCTATGAAAGAGAAGCACTCTCTTCCAACACTTCAATTCACTGCACGAAGTGAATGGAGTGTTGCTTCACTTTCTAAATGCTGTCCTTTCAGAGGAAATCACTTTCCTTTGAAAGTGCCTTAAGCTACTTACAAGCATTCACCAGAAACTCACATGCGTTTCTCTGAAAGAGAAGCAGTCTGTTCCAACACTTCAATTCACTGTGTGAAGTGAATAGAGTGTTGCCTCACTTTCTAAATGCTGTCCTTTCAGAGAAAATCACTTTCCTTTGAAAGTGCCTTAAGCTACTTGCAAGCATTAGGAAGAAACTCACATGCGTTTCTCTGAAAGAGAAGCAGTCTGTTCCAACACTTCAATTCACTGTGCGAAGTGAATGGAGTGTTGCTTCACTTTCTAAATGCTGTTCTTTCAGAGAAAATCACTTTCTTTTGAAAGTGCCTTAAGCTACTTGCAAGCATTAGGAAGAAACTCACATGCGTTTCTCTGAAAGAGAAGCAGTACGTTCCAACACTTCAATTCACTGTGCGAAGTGAATGGAGTGTTGTTTCACTTTCTAAATGCTGTCCTTTCAGAGAAAATCACTTTCCTTTGAAAGTGCCTTAAGCTGCTTGCAAGCATTAGGAAGAAACTCACATGCGTTTCTCTGAAAGAGAAGCAGTCTGTTCCAACACTTCAATTCACTGTGCGAAGTGAAGGGAGTGTTGCCTCACTTTCTAAATGCTGTCCTTTCAGAGAAAATCACTTTCCATTGAAAGTGCCTTAAACTACTTTCAAGCATTCACAAAAAACTCACATGCGTTTCTCTGAAAGAGAAGCAGCCTGTTATAACACTTCAATTCACTGTGCGAAGTGAATGGAGTGTTGCTTCACGTTCTAAATGATGTCCTTTCAGAGAAAATCCCTTTCCTTTGAATGTGACTTAAGCTACTTACAAGCATTCAACAGAAACTCACATGCATTTCTCTGAAAGAGAAGCAATCTGTTCCAACACTTCAATTCTCTGTGCGAAGGGAATGGGGTGTTGCTTCACTTTCTAAATGCTGTCCTTTCAGAGAAAATCACTTTCCTTTGAAAGTGCCTTAAGCTACTTGCAAGCATTTACAAGAAACACTAATGCGTTTCTATGAAAGAGAAGCAGTCTGTTCCAACACTTCAATTCATTGCGCGAAGGGAATGGAGTGTTGCCTCACTTTCTAAATGCTGTCCTTTCAGAGAAAATCACTTTAATTTGAAAGTGCCTTAAGCTACTTACAAGCATTCAACAGAAACACACATGCATTTCTCTGAAAGAGAAGGAGTCTGTTAGAACACTTCAATTCACTGTGCGAAGTGAATGGAGTGTTGCTTCACTTTCTAAATGCTGTCCTTTCAGAGAAAATCACTTTCCTTTGAAAGTGCCTTAAGCTACTTACAAGCATTCAACAGAAACTCACATGCGTTTCTCTGAAAGAGAAGCAGTCTGTTCCAACACATCAATTCACTGTGCGAAGTGAATGGAGTGTTGTTTCACTTTCTAAATTATGTCCTTTCAGAGAAAATCACTTTCCTTTGAAAGTGCCTTAAGCAACTTGCAAGCATTCACAAGAAACACTAAGGCGTTTCTATGAAAGAGAAACACTCTGTTCCAACACTTCAATTCACTGCACGAAGTGAATGGAGTGTTGCTTCACTTTCTAAATGCTGTCCTTTCAGAGGAAATCACTTTCCTTTGAAAGTGCCTTAAGCTACTTACAAGCATTCACCAGAAACTCACATGCGTTTCGCTGAAAGAGAAGCAGTCGGTTTCAACACTTCAATTCACTGTGCGAAGTGAATGGAGTGTTGCCTCACTTTCTAAATACTGTCGTTTCAGAGAAAATCACTTTCCTTTGAAAGTGCCTTAAACTACTTTCAAGCATTCATAAAAAACTCACATGCGTTTCTCTGAAAGAGAAGCAGTCTGTTCCAACACTTCAATTCACTGTACGAAGTGAATGGAGTGTTGCTTCACTTTCTAAATGCTGTCCTTTCAGAGAAAATCACTTTCCTTTGATAGTGCCTTAAGCTACTTGCAAGCATTAGGAAAAAACTCTCATGCGTTTCTCTGAAAGAGAAGCAGTCTGTTCCAGTACTTCAATTCACTGTGTGAAGTGAATAGAGTGTTGCCTCACTTTCTAAATGCTGTCCTTTCAGAGAAAATCACTTTCCTTTGAAAGTGCCTTAAGCTACTTACAAGCATTTAACAGAAACACACATGCGTTTCTCTGAAAGAGAAGCAGTCTGTTCCAACACTTCAATTCACTGTGCGAAGTGAATGGAGTGTTGCTTCACTTTCTAAATGCTGTTCTTTCAGAGAAAATCACTTTCTTTTGAAAGTGCCTTAAGCTACTTGCAAGCATTAGGAAGAAACTCACATGCGTTTCTCTGAAAGAGAAGCAGTCCGTTCCAACACTTCAATTCACTGTGTGAAGTGAATGGAGTGTTGCTTCACTTTCTAAATGCTGTCCTTTCAGAGAAAATCACTTTCCTTTGAAAGTGCCTTAAGCTGCTTGCAAGCATTAGGAAGAAACTCACATGCGTTTCTCTGAAAGAGAAGCAGTCTGTTCCAACACTTCAATTCACTGTGCGAAGTGAAGGGAGTGTTGCCTCACTTTCTAAATGCTGTCCTTTCAGAGAAAATCACTTTCCATTGAAAGTTCCTTAAACTACTTTCAAGCATTCACAAAAAACTCACATGCGTTTCTCTGAAAGAGAAGCAGTCTGTTATAACACTTCAATTCACTGTGCGAAGTGAATGGAGTGTTGCTTCACGTTCTAAATGCTGTCCTTTCAGAGAAAATCCCTTTCCTTTGAATGTGACTTAAGCTACTTACAAGCATTCAACAGAAACTCACATGCATTTCTCTGAAAGAGAAGCAATCTGTTCCAACACTTCAATTCTCTGTGCGAAGGGAATGGAGTGTTGCTTCACTTTCTAAATGCTGTCCTTTCAGAGAAAATCACTTTCCTTTGAAAGTGCCTTAAGCTACTTGCAAGCATTTACAAGAAACACTAATGCGTTTCTATGAAAGAGAAGCAGTCTGTTCCAACACTTCAATTCATTGCGCGAAGGGAATGGAGTGCTGCTTTACTTTCTAAATTCTGTCCTTTCAGAGAAAATCACTTTCCTTTGAAAGTGCCTTAAGCTACTTACAAGCATTCACCAGAAACTCACATGCGTTTCTCTGAAAGAGAAGCAGTCTGTTCCAACACTTCAATTCACTGTGCGAAGTGAATGGAGTGTTGCTTCACTTTCTAAATGTTGTCCTTTCAGAGAAAATCACTTTCCTTTGAAAGTGCCTTAAGCTACTTACAAGCATTCAACAGAAACACACATGCATTTCTCTGAAAGAGAAGGAGTCTGTTAGAACACTTCAATTCACTGTGCGAAGTGAATGGAGTGTTGCTTCACTTTCTAAATGCTGTCCTTTCAGAGAAAATCACTTTCCTTTGAAAGTGCCTTAAGCTACTTACAAGCATTCAACAGAAACTCACATGCGTTTCTCTGAAAGAGAAGCAGTCTGTTCCAACACATCAATTCACTGTGCGAAGTGAATGGAGTGTTGTTTCACTTTCTAAATTATGTCCTTTCAGAGAAAATCACTTTCCTTTGAAAGTGCCTTAAGCAACTTGCAAGCATTCACAATAAACACTAAGGCGTTTCTATGAAAGAGAAACACTCTGTTCCAACACTTCAATTCACTGCACGAAGTGAATGGAGTGTTGCTTCACTTTCTAAATGCTGTCCTTTCAGAGGAAATCACTTTCCTTTGAAAGTGCCTTAAGCTACTTACAAGCATTCACCAGAAACTCACATGCGTTTCTCTGAAAGAGAAGCAGTCGGTTTCAACACTTCAATTCACTGTGCGAAGTGAATGGAGTGTTGCCTCACTTTCTAAATACTGTCGTTTCAGAGAAAATCACTTTCCTTTGAAAGTGCCTTAAACTACTTTCAAGCATTCATAAAAAACTCACATGCGTTTCTCTGAAAGAGAAGCAGTCTGTTCCAACACTTCAATTCACTGTACGAAGTGAATGGAGTGTTGCTTCACTTTCTAAATGCTGTCCTTTCAGAGAAAATCACGTTCCTTTGATAGTGCCTTAAGCTACTTGCAAGCATTAGGAAAAAACTCTCATGCGTTTCTCTGAAAGAGAAGCAGTCTGTTCCAGTACTTCAATTCACTGTGTGAAGTGAATAGAGTGTTGCCTCACTTTCTAAATGCTGTCCTTTCAGAGAAAATCACTTTCCTTTGAAAGTGCCTTAAGCTACTTACAAGCATTTAACAGAAACACACATGCGTTTCTCTGAAAGAGAAGCAGTCTGTTCCAACACTTCAATTCACTGTGCGAAGTGAATGGAGTGTTGCTTCACTTTCTAAATGCTGTTCTTTCAGAGAAAATCACTTTCTTTTGAAAGTGCCTTAAGCTACTTGCAAGCATTAGGAAGAAACTCACATGCGTTTCTCTGAAAGAGAAGCAGTCCGTTCCAACACTTCAATTCACTGTGCGAAGTGAATGGAGTGTTGCTTCACTTTCTAAATGCTGTCCTTTCAGAGAAAATCACTTTCCTTTGAAAGTGCCTTAAGCTGCTTGCAAGCATTAGGAAGAAACTCACATGCGTTTCTCTGAAAGAGAAGCAGTCTGTTCCAACACTTCAATTCACTGTGCGAAGTGAAGGGAGTGTTGCCTCACTTTCTAAATGCTGTCCTTTCAGAGAAAATCACTTTCCATTGAAAGTTCCTTAAACTACTTTCAAGCATTCACAAAAAACTCACATGCGTTTCTCTGAAAGAGAAGCAGTCTGTTATAACACTTCAATTCACTGTGCGAAGTGAATGGAGTGTTGCTTCACGTTCTAAATGCTGTCCTTTCAGAGAAAATCCCTTTCCTTTGAATGTGACTTAAGCTACTTACAAGCATTCAACAGAAACTCACATGCATTTCTCTGAAAGAGAAGCAATCTGTTCCAACACTTCAATTCTCTGTGCGAAGGGAATGGAGTGTTGCTTCACTTTCTAAATGCTGTCCTTTCAGAGAAAATCACTTTCCTTTGAAAGTGCCTTAAGCTACTTGCAAGCATTTACAAGAAACACTAATGCGTTTCTATGAAAGAGAAGCAGTCTGTTCCAACACTTCAATTCATTGCGCGAAGGGAATGGAGTGCTGCTTTACTTTCTAAATTCTGTCCTTTCAGAGAAAATCACTTTCCTTTGAAAGTGCCTTAAGCTACTTACAAGCATTCACCAGAAACTCACATGCGTTTCTCTGAAAGAGAAGCAGTCTGTTCCAACACTTCAATTCACTGTGCGAAGTGAATGGAGTGTTGCTTCACTTTCTAAATGTTGTCCTTTCAGAGAAAATCACTTTCTTTTGAAAGTGCCTTAAGTTACTTGCAAGCATTAGGAAGAAACTTACATGCGTTTCTCTGAAAGAGAAGCAGTCTGTTCCAACACTTCAATTCACTGTGCGAAGTGAATGGAGTGTTGCTTCACTTTCTAAATGCTGTTCTTTCAGAGAAAATCACTTTCCTTTGAAAGTGCCTTAAGCAACTTGCAAGCATTCAGAAGAAACACTAAGGCGTTTCTATGAAAGAGAAGCACTCACTTCCAACACTTCAATTCACTGTGCGAAGTGAATGGAGTGTTGTTTCACTTTCTAAATTATGTCCTTTCAGAGAAAATCACTTTCCTTTGAAAGTGCCTTAAGCTACTTACAAGCATTCACCAGAAACTCACATGCGTTTCTCTGAAAGAGAAGCAGTCGGTTCCAACACTTCAATTCACTGTGCGAAGTGAATGGAGTGTTGCCTCACTTTCTAAATGCTGTCGTTTCAGAGAAAATCAAATTCCTTTGAAAGTGCCTTAAACTACTTTCAAGCATTCATAAAAAACTCACATGCGTTTCTCTGAAAGAGAAGCAGTCTGTTCCAACACTTCAATTCACTGTGCGAAGTGAATGGAGTGTTGCTTCACTTTCTAAATGCTGTCCTTTCAGAGAAAATGACTTTGCTTTGATAGTGCCTTAAACTACTTGCAAGCATTAGGAAAAAACTCACATGCGTTTCTCTGAAAGAGAAGCAGTCTGTTCCAACACTTCAATTCACTGTGCGAAGTGAATGGAGTGTTGCTTCACTTTCTAAATGCTGTTCTTTCAGAGAAAATCACTTTCTTTTGATAGTGCCTTAAGCTACTTGCAAGCATTAGGAAGAAACTCACATGCGTTTCTCTGAAAGAGAAGCAGTCCGTTCGAACACTTCAATTCACTGTGCGAAGTGAATGGAGTGTTGCTTCACTTTCTAAATGCTGTCCTTTCAGAGAAAATCACTTTCCTTTGAAAGTGCCTTAAGCTGCTTTCAAGCATTAGGAAGAAACTCACATGCGTTTCTCTGAAAGAGAAGCAGTCTGTTCCAACACTTCAATTCACTGTGCGAAGTGAAGGGAGTGTTGCCTCACTTTCTAAATGCTGTCCTTTCAGAGAAAATCACTTTCCATTGAAAGTGCCTTAAACTACTTTCAAGCATTCACAAAAAACTCACATGTGTTTCTCTGAAAGAGAAGCAGTCTGTTATAACACTTCAATTCACTGTGCGAAGTGAATGGAGTGTTGCTTCACGTTCTAAATGATGTCCTTTCAGAGAAAATCCCTTTCCTTTGAATGTGACTTAAGCTACTTACAAGCATTCAACAGAAACTCACATGCATTTCTCTGAAAGAGAAGCAATCTGTTCCAACACTTCAATTCTCTGTGCGAAGGGAATGGAGTGTTGCTTCACTTTCTAAACGCTGTCCTTTCAGAGAAAATCACTTTCCTTTGAAAGTGCCTTAAGCTACTTGCAAGCATTTACAAGAAACACTAATGCGTTTCTATGAAAGAGAAGCAGTCTGTTCCAACACTTCAATTCATTGCGCGAAGGGAATGGAGTGTTGCTTTACTTTCTAAATGCTGTCCTTTCAGAGAAAATCACTTTCCTTTGAAAGTGCCTTAAGCTACTTACAAGCATTCACCAGAAACTCACATGCGTTTCTCTGAAAGAGAAGCAGTCTGTTCCAACATTTCAATTCACTGTGCGAAGTGAATGGAGTGTTGCTTCACTTTCTAAATGCTGTCCTTTCAGAGAAAATCACTTTCTTTTGAAAGTGCCTTAAGCTACTTGCAAGCATTAGGAAGAAACTTACATGCGTTTCTCTGAAAGAGAAGCAGTCTGTTCCAACACTTCAATTCACTGTGCGAAGTGAATGGAGTGTTTCTTCACTTTCTAAATGCTGTCTTTCAGAGGAAATCACTTTCCTTTGAAAGTGCCTTAAAGTACTTTCAAGCATTCACAAAAAACTCACATGCGTTTCTCTGAAAGAGAAGCAGTCTGTTCCAACACTTCAATTCACTGTGCGAAGTGAATGGAGTGTTGCTTCACTTTCTAAATGCTGTTCTTTCAGAGAAAATCACTTTCTTTTGAAAGTGCCTTAAGCTACTTGCAAGCATTAGGAAGAAACTCACATGCGTTTCTCTGAAAGAGAAACAGTCCGTTCCAACACTTCAATTCACTGTGCGAAGTGAATGGAGTGTTGCTTCACTTTCTAAATGCTGTCCTTTCAGAGAAAATCACTTTCCTTTGAAAGTGCCTTAAGCTGCTTGCAAGCATTAGGAAGAAACTCACATGCGTTTCTCTGAAAGAGAAGCAGTCTGTTCCAACACTTCAATTCACTGTGCGAAGTGAATGGAGTGTTGTTTCACTTTCTAAATGCTGTCCTTTCAGAGAAAATCACTTTCCTTTGAAAGTGCCTTAAGCAACTTGCAAGAATTCACAAGAAACTCACATGCGTTTCTCTGAAAGAGAAGCAGTCTGTTCCAACACTTCAATTCACTGTGCGAAGTGAATGGAGTGTTGCTCCACTTTCTAAATGCTGTCCTTTCAGAGAAAATCACTTTCCCTTGAAAGTGCCTTAAGCTACTTGCAAGCATTAGGAAGAAACTCACATGCGTTTCTCTGAAGGAGAAGCAGTCTGTTCCGAAACTTCAATTCACTGCACGAAGTGAATGGAGTGTTGCCTCACTTTCTAAATGCTGTCCTTTCAGAGAAAATCACTTTCCTTTGAAAGTGCCTTAAACTACTTTCAAGCATTCATAAAAAACTCACATGCATTTCTCTGAAAGAGAAGCAGTCTGTTCCAGCACTTCAATTCACTGTGTGAAGTTAATGGAGTGTTGCCTCACTTTCTAAATGCTGTCCTTTCAGAGAAAATCACTTTAATTTGAAAGTGCCTTAAGCTACTTACAAGCATTCAACAGAAACTCACATGCGTTTCTCTGAAAGAGAAGCAGTCTGTTCCAACACTTCAATTCACTGTGCGAAGTGAATGGAGTGTTGCTTCACTTTCTAAATGCTGTCCTTTCAGAGAAAATCACTTTCCTTTGAAAGTGCCTTAAGCTACTTACAAGCATTCAACAGAAACTCACATGCGTTTCTCTGAAAGAGAAGCAGTCTGTTCCAACACTTCAATTCACTGTGCGAAGTGAATGGAGTGTTGGTTCACTTTCTAAATTATGTCCTTTCAGAGAAAATCACTTTCCCTTGAAAGTGCCTTAAGCAACTTGCAAGCATTCACAAGAAACACTAAGGCGTTTCTCTGAAAGAGAAGCACTCTGTTCCAACACTTCAATTCACTGCACGAAGTGAATGGAGTGTTGCTTCACTTTCTAAATGCTGTCCTTTCAGAGGAAATCACTTTCCTTTGAAAGTGCCTTAAGCTACTTACAAGCATTCACCAGAAACTCACATGCGTTTCTCTGAAAGAGAAGCAGTCTGTTCCAACACTTCAATTCACTGTGCGAAGTGGAGTGTTGCTTCACTTTCTAAATGCTGTCCTTTCAGAGAAAATCACTTTCCTTTGAAAGTGCCTTAAGCTGCTTGCAAGCATTAGTAAGAAACTCACATGCGTTTCTCTGAAAGAGAAGCAGTCTGTTCCAACACTTCAATTCACTGTGCGAAGTGAATGGAGTGTTGCCTCACTTTCTAAATGCTGTCCTTTCAGAGAAAATCACTTTCCATTGAAAGTGCCTTAAACTACTTTCAAGCATTCACCAAAAACTCACTTGCGTTTCTCTGAAAGAGAAGCAGTCTGTTCCAACACTTCAATTCACTGTGCGAAGTGAATGGAGTGTTGCTTCACTTTCTAAATGCTGTCCTTTCAGAGAAAATCCCTTTCCTTTAAATGTGACTTAAGCTACTTACAAGCATTCAACAGAAACTCACATGCATTTCTCTGAAAGAGAAGCAATCTGTTCCAACACTTCAATTCTCTGTGCGAAGGGAATGGAGTGTTGCTTCACTTTCTAAATGCTGTCCTTTCAGAGAAAATCACTTTCCTTTGAAAGTGCCTTAAGCAACTTGCAAGAATTCACAAGAAACTCACATGCGTTTCTCTGAAAGAGAAGCAGTCTGTTCCAACACTTCAATTCACTGTGCGAAGTGGATGGAGTGTTGCTTCACTTTCTAAATGCTGTCCTTTCAGAGAAAATCACTTTCCCTTGAAAGTGCCTTAAGCTACTTGCAAGCATTAGGAAGAAACTCACATGCGTTTCTCTGAAAGAGAAGCAGTCTGTTCCAACACTTCAATTCACTGTGCGAAGTGAATGGAGTGTTGCCTCACTTTCTAAATGCTGTCCTTTCAGAGAAAATCACTTTCCTTTGAAAGTGCCTTAAACTACTTTCAAGCATTCATAAAAAACTCACATGCGTTTCTCTGAAAGAGAAGCAGTCTGTTCCAGCACTTCAATTCACTGTGTGAAGTGAATGGAGTGTTGCTTCACTTTCTAAATGCTGTCCTTTCAGAGAAAATCACTTTAATTTGAAAGTGCCTTAAGCTACTTACAAGCATTCAACAGAAACTCACATGCGTTTCTCTGAAAGAGAAGCAGTCTGTTCCAACACTTCAATTCACTGTGCGAAGTGAATGGAGTGTTGCTTCACTTTCTAAATGCTGTCCTTTCAGAGAAAATCACTTTCCTTTGAAAGTGCCTTAAGCTACTTACAAGCATTCAACAGAAACTCACATGCGTTTCTCTGAAAGAGAAGCAGTCTGTTCCAACACTTCAATTCACTGTGCGAAGTGAATGGAGTGTTGCCTCACTTTCTAAATGCTGTCCTTTCAGAGAAAATCACTTTCCAATGAAAGTGCCTTAAGCTACTTTCAGGCATTCACAAAAAACTCACATGCGTTTCTCTGAAAGAGAAGCAGTCTGTTGCAACACTTCAATTCACTGTGCGAAGTGAATGGAGTGTTGCTTCACTTTCTAAATGCTGTCCTTTCAGAGAAAATCACTTTCCTTTGAAAGTGCCTTAAGCTACTTGCAAGAATTAGGAAGAAACTTACATGCGTTTCTCTGAAAGAGAAGCAGTCTGTTCCAACACTTCAATTCACTGTGCGAAGTGAATGGAGTGTTGCTTCACTTTCTAAATGCTGTCCTTTCAGAGAAAATCACTTTTCTTTGAAAGTGCCTTAAACTACTTTCAAGCATTCACAAAAAACTCACATGCGTTTCTCTGAAAGAGAAGCAGTTTGTTCCAACACTTCAATTCACTGTGCGAAGTAAATGGAGTGTTGCCTCACTTTCTAAATGCTGTCCTTTCAGAGAAAATCACTTTCCTTTGAAAGTGCCTTAAGCTACTTACAAGCATTCAACAGAAACTCACATGCGTTTCTCTGAAAGAGAAGCAGTCCGTTCCAACACTTCAATTCACTGTGCGAAGTGAATGGAGTGTTGCTTCACTTTCTAAATGCTGTCCTTTCAGAGAAAATCACTTTCCTTTGAACTTGCCTTAAGCTGCTTGCAAGCATTAGGAAGAAACTCACATGCGTTTCTCTGAAAGAGAAGCAGTCTGTTCCAACACTTCAATTCACTGTGCGAAGTGAAGGGAGTGTTGCCTCACTTTCTAAATGCTGTCCTTTCAGAGAAAATCACTTTCCATTGAAAGTGCCTTAAACTACTTTCAAGCATTCACAAAAAACTCACATGCGTTTCTCTGAAAGAGAAGCAGTCTGTTATAACACTTCAATTCACTGTGCGAAGTGAATGGAGTGTTGCTTCACGTTGTAAATGCTGTCCTTTCAGAGAAAATCCCTTTCCTTTGAATGTGACTTAAGCTACGTACAAGCATTCAACAGAAACTCACATGCATTTCTCTGAAAGAGAAGCAATCTGTTCCAACACTTCAATTCTCTGTGCGAAGGGAATGGAGTGTTGCTTCACTTTCTAAATGCTGTCCTTTCAGAGAAAATCACTTTCCTTTGAAAGTGCCTTAAGCTACTTGCAAGCATTTACAAGAAACACTAATGCGTTTCTATGAAAGAGAAGCAGTCTGTTCCAACACTTCAATTCACTGTGCGAAGTGAATGGAGTGTTGCTTCACTTTCTAAATGCTGTCCTTTCAGAGAAAATCACTTTCCTTTGAAAGTGCCTTAAACTACTTTCAAGCATTCACAAAAAACTCACATGCGTTTCTCTGAAAGAGAAGCAGTCTGTTCCAACACTTCAATTCACTGTGCGAAGTGAATGGAGTGTTGCCTCACTTTCTAAATGCTGTCCTTTCAGAGAAAATCACTTTCCTTTGAAAGTGCCTTAAGCTACTTACAAGCATTCAACAGAAAGTCACATGCGTTTCTCTGAAAGAGAAGCAGTCTCTTCCAACACTTCAATTCACTGTGCGAAGTTCATGGAGTGTTGCTTCACTTTCTAAATTATGTCCTTTCAGAGAAAATCACTTTCCTTTGAAAGTGCCTTAAGCAACTTGCAAGCATTCACAAGAAACACTAAGGCATTTCTATGAAAGAGAAGCACTCTGTTCCAACACTTCAATTCACTGCACGAAGTGAATGGAGTGTTGCTTCACTTTCTAAATGCTGTCCTTTCAGAGAAAATCACTTTCCTTTGAAAGTGCCTTAAGCTACTTACAAGCATTCACCAGAAACTCACATGCGTTTCTCTGAAAGAGAAGCAGTCTGTTCCAACACTTCAATTCACTGTGCGAAGTGAATGGAGTGTTGCTTCACTTTCTAAATGCTGTCCTTTCAGAGAAAATCACTTTCCTTTGAAAGTACCTTAAGCTACTTGCAAGCATTAGGAAGAAACTCACATGCGTTTCTCTGAAAGAGAAGCAGTCTGTTCCAACACTTCAATTCACTGTGCGAAGTGAATGGAGTTTTGCTTCACTTTCTAAATGCTGTCCTTTCAGAGAAAATCACTTTCCTTTGATAGTGCCTTAAGCTACTTGCAAGCATTAGGAAAAAACTCACATGCGTTTCTCTGAAAGAGAAGCAGTCTGTCCCAACACTTCAATTCACTGTGTGAAGTGAATAGAGTGTTGCCTCACTTTCTAAATGCTGTCCTTTCAGAGAAAATCCCTTTCCTTTGAAAGTGCCTTAAGCTACTTACAAGCATTTAACAGAAGCTCACATGCGTTTCTCTGAAAGAGAAGCAGTCTGTTCCAACACTTCAATTCACTGTGCGAAGTGAATGGAGTGTTGCTTCACTTTCTAAATGCTGTTCTTTCAGAGAAAATCACTTTCCTTTGAAAGTGCCTTAAGCTACTTGCAAGCATTAGGAAGAAACTCACATGCGTTTCTCTGAAAGAGAAGCAGTCCGTTCCAACACTTCAATTCACTGTGCAAAGTGAATGGAGTGTTGCTTCACTTTCTAAATGCTGTCCTTTCAGAGAAAATCACTTTCCTTTGAAAGTGCCTTAAGCTGCTTGCAAGCATTAAGAAGAAACTCACATGCGTTTCTCTGAAAGAGAAGCAGTCTGTTCCAACACTTCAATTCACTGTGCGAAGTGAATGGAGTGTTGCCTCACTTTCTAAATGCTGTCCTTTCAGAGAAAATCACTTTCCATTGAAAGTGCCTTAAACTACTTTCAAGCATTCACAAAAAACTCACATGCGTTTCTCTGAAAGAGAAGCAGTCTGTTCCAACACTTCAATTCACTGTGCGAAGTGAATGGAGTGTTGCTTCACGTTCTAAATGCTGTCCTTTCAGAGAAAATCCCTTTCCTTTGAATGTGACTTAAGCTACGTACAAGCATTCAACAGAAACTCACATGCATTTCTCTGAAAGAGAAGCAATCTGTTCCAACACTTCAATTCTCTGTGCGAAGGGAATGGAGTGTTGCTTCACTTTCTAAATGCTGTCCTTTCAGAGAAAATCACTTTCCTTTGAAAGTGCCTTAAGCTACTTGCAAGCATTTACAAGAAACACTAATGCGTTTCTATGAAAGAGAAGCAGTCTGTTCCAACACTTCAATTCATTGCGCAAAGGGAATGGAGTGTTGCTTTACTTTCTAAATGCTGTCCTTTCAGAGAAAATCACTTTCCTTTGAAAGTGCCTTAAGCTACTTACAAGCATTCACCAGAAACTCACATGCGTTTCTCTGAAAGAGAAGCAGTCTGTTCCAACACTTCAATTCACTGTGCGAAGTGAATGGAGTGTTGCTTCACTTTCTAAATGCTGTCCTTTCAGAGAAAATCACTTTCTTTTGAAAGTGCCTTAAGCTACTTGCAAGCATTAGGAAGAAACTTACATGCGTTTCTCTGAAAGAGAAGCAGTCTGTTCCAACACTTCAATTCACTGTGCGAAGTGAATGGACTGTTGCTTCACTTTCTAAATGATGTCCTTTCAGAGAAAATCACTTTCCTTTGAAAGTGCCTTAAGAAACTTGCAAGAATTCACAAGAAACTCACATGCGTTTCTCTGAAAGAGAAGCAGTCTGTTCCAACACTTCAATTCACTGTGCGAAGTGGATGGAGTGTTGCTTCACTTTCTAAATGCTGTCCTTTAAGAGAAAATCACTTTCCCTTGAAAGTGCCTTAAGCTACTTGCAAGCATTAGGAAGAAACTCACATGCGTTTCTCTGAAAGAGAAGCAGTCTGTTACAACACTTCAATTCTCTGTGCGAAGTGAATGGAGTGTTGCCTCACTTTCTAAATGCTGTCCTTTCAGAGAAAATCACTTTCCTTTGAAAGTGCCTGAAACTACTTTCAAGCATTCATAAAAAACTCACATGCGTTTCTCTGAAAGAGAAGCAGTCTGTTCCAGCACTTCAATTCACTGTGTGAAGTGAATGGAGTGTTGCCTCACTTTCTAAATGCTGTCCTTTCAAAGAAAATCACTTTAATTTGAAAGTGCCTTAAGCTACTTACAAGCATTCAACAGAAACTCACATGCGTTTCTCTGAAAGAGAAGCAGTCTGTTCCAACACTTCAATTCACTGTGCGAAGTGAATGGAGTGTTGCTTCACTTTCTAAATGCTGTCCTTTCAGAGAAAATCACTTTCCTTTGAAAGTGCCTTAAGCTGCTTAAAAGCATTCAACAGAAACTCACATGCGTTTCTCTGAAAGAGAAGCAGTCTGTTCCAACACTTCAATTCACTGTGCGACGTGAATGGAGTGTTGTTTCACTTTCTAAATTATGTCCTTTCAGAGAAAATCACTTTCCTTTGAAAGTGCCTTAAGCAACTTGCAAGCATTCACAAGAAACACTAAGGCGTTTCTATGAAAGAGAAGCACTCTGTTCCAACACTTCAATTCACTGCACGAAGTGAATGGAGTGTTGCTTCACTTTCTAAATGCTGTCCTTTCAGAGGAAATCACTTTCCTTTGAAAGTGCCTTAAGCTACTTACAAGCATTCACCAGAAACTCACATGCGTTTCTCTGAAAGAGAAGCAGTCGGTTCCAACACTTCAATTCACTGTGCGAAGTTAATGGAGTGTTGCCTCACTTTCTAAATGCTTTCGTTTCAGAGAAAATCAAAATCCTTTGAAAGTGCCTTAAACTACTTTCAAGCATTCATAAAAAACTCACATGCGTTTCTCTGAAAGAGAAGCAGTCTGTTCCAACACTTCAATTCACT
Source organism: Myodes glareolus (assembly GCF_982192425.1). Lineage (NCBI taxonomy): Eukaryota > Metazoa > Chordata > Mammalia > Rodentia > Cricetidae > Myodes > Myodes glareolus. The sequence continues at coordinate 70,746,049 of NC_142042.1, forward strand.
GTGCGAAGTGAATGGAGTGTTGCTTCACTTTCTAAATGCTGTCCTTTCAGAGAAAATGACTTTCCTTTGACAGTGCCTAAAGCTACTTGCAAGCATTAGGAAAAAACTCACATGCGTTTCTCTGAAAGAGAAGCAGTCTGTTCCAACACTTCAATTCACTGTGTGAAGTGAATAGAGTGTTGCCTCACTTTCAAAATGCTGTCCTTTCAGAGAAAATCACTTTCCTTTGAAAGTGCCTTAAGCTACTTACAAGCATTTAACAGAAACTCACATGCGTTTCTCTGAAAGAGAAGCAGTCTGTTCCAACACTTCAATTTTTGTGCGAAGTGGAGTGTTGCTTCACTTTCTAAATGCTGTTCTTTCAGAGAAAATCACTTTCCTTTGAAAGTGCCTTAAGCTACTTGCAAGCATTAGGAAGAAACTCACATGCGTTTCTCTGAAAGAGAAGCAGTCCGTTCCAACACTTCAATTCACTGTGCGAAGTGAATGGAGTGTTGCTTCACTTTCTAAAAGCTGTCCTTTCAGAGAAAATCACTTTCCTTTGAAAGTGCCTTAAGCTGCTTGCAAGCATTAGGAAGAAACTCACATGCGTTTCTCTGAAAGAGAAGCAGTCTGTTCCAACAGTTCAATTCACTGTGCGAAGTGAAGGGAGTGTTGCCTCACTTTCTAAATGCTGTCCTTTCAGAGAAAATCACTTTCCTTTGAAAGTGCCTTAAGCTACTTACAAGCATTTAAAAGAAACTCACATGCGTTTCTCTGAAAGAGAAGCAGTCTGTTCCAACACTTCAATTCACTGTGCGAAGTGAATGGAGTGTTGCTTCACTTTCTAAATGCTGTTCTTTCAGAGAAAATCACTTTCCTTTGAAAGTGCCTTAAGCTACTTGCAAGCATTAGGAAGAAACTCACATGCGTTTCTCTGAAAGAGAAGCAGTCCGTTCCAACACTTCAATTCCCTGTGCGAAGTGAATGGAGTGTTGCTTCACTTTCTAAATGCTGTCCTTTCAGAGAAAATCACTTTCCTTTGAAAGTGCCTTAAGCTGCTTGCAAGCATTAAGAAGAAACTCACATGCGTTTCTCTGAAAGAGGAGCAGTCTGTTCCAACACTTCAATTCACTGTGCGAAGTGAATGGAGTGTTGCCTCACTTTCTAAATGCTGTCCTTTCAGAGAAAATCACTTTCCATTGAAAGTGCCTTAAACTACTTTCAAGCATTCACAAAAAACTCACATGCGTTTCTCTGAAAGAGAAGCAGTCTGTTCCAACACTTCAATTCACTGTGCGAAGTGAATGGAGTGTTGCTTCACGTTCTAAATGCTGTCCTTTCAGAGAAAATCCCTTTCCTTTGAATGTGACTTAAGCTACGTACAAGCATTCAACAGAAACTCACATGCATTTCTCTGAAAGAGAAGCAATCTGTTCCAACACTTCAATTCTCTGTGCGAAGGGAATGGAGTGTTGCTTCACTTTCTAAATGCTGTCCTTTCAGAGAAAATCACTTTCCTTTGAAAGTGCCTTAAGCTACTTGCAAGCATTTACAAGAAACACTAATGCGTTTCTATGAAAGAGAAGCAGTCTGTTCCAACACTTCAATTCATTGCGCGAAGGGAATGGAGTGTTGCTTTACTTTCTAAATGCTGTCCTTTCAGAGAAAATCACTTTCCTTTGAAAGTGCCTTAAGCTACTTACAAGCATTCACCAGAAACTCACATGCGTTTCTCTGAAAGAGAAGCAGTCTGTTCCAACACTTCAATTCACTGTGCGAAGTGAATGGAGTGTTGCCTCACTTTCTAAATGCTGTCCTTTCAGAGAAAATCACTTTCCTTTGAAAGTGCCTTAAACTACTTTCAAGCATTCATAAAAAACTCACATGCGTTTCTCTGAAAGAGAAGCAGTCTGTTCCAGCACTTCAATTCACTGTGTGAAGTGAATGGAGTGTTGCCTCACTTTCTAAATGCTGTCCTTTCAGAGAAAATCACTTTAATTTGAAAGTGCCTTAAACTACTTTCAAGCATTCATAAAAAACTCACATGCGTTTCTCTGAAAGAGAAGCAGTCTGTTCCAACACTTCAATTCACTGTGCGAAGTGAATGGAGTGTTGTTTCACTTTCTAAATTATGTCCTTTCAGAGAAAATCACTTTCCTTTGAAAGTGCCTTAAGCAACTTGCAAGCATTCACAAGAAACACTAAGGCGTTTCTATGAAAGAGAAGCAGTCGGTTCCAACACTTCAATTCACTGTGCGAAGTTAATGGAGTGTTGCCTCACTTTCTAAATGCTTTCGTTTCAGAGAAAATCAAAATCCTTTGAAAGTGCCTTAAACTACTTTCAAGCATTCATAAAAAACTCACATGCGTTTCTCTGAAAGAGAAGCAGTCTGTTCCAACACTTCAATTCACTGTGCGAAGTGAATGGAGTGTTGCTTCACTTTCTAAATGCTGTCCTTTCAGAGAAAATGACTTTCCTTTGACAGTGCCTAAAGCTACTTGTAAGCATTAGGAAAAAACTCACATGCGTTTCTCTGAAAGAGAAGCAGTCTGTTCCAACACTTCAATTCACTGTGTGAAGTGAATAGAGTGTTGCCTCACTTTCAAAATGCTGTCCTTTCAGAGAAAATCACTTTCCTTTGAAAGTGCCTTAAGCTACTTACAAGCATTTAACAGAAACTCACATGCGTTTCTCTGAAAGAGAAGCAGTCTGTTCCAACACTTCAATTTTTGTGCGAAGTGGAGTGTTGCTTCACTTTCTAAATGCTGTCCTTTCAGAGAAAATCACTTTCCTTTGAAAGTGCCTTAAGCTACTTGCAAGCATTTGGAAGAAACTCACATGCGTTTCTCTGAAAGAGAAGCAGTCCGTTCCAACACTTCAATTCCCTGTGCGAAGTGAATGGAGTGTTGCTTCACTTTCTAAAAGCTGTCCTTTCTGAGAAAATCACTTTCCTTTGAAAGTGCCTTAAGCTGCTTGCAAGCATTAGGAAGAAACTCACATGCGTTTCTCTGAAAGAGAAGCAGTCTGTTCCAACAGTTCAATTCACTGTGCGAAGTGAAGGGAGTGTTGCCTCACTTTCTAAATGCTGTCCTTTCAGAGAAAATCACTTTCCATTGAAAGTGCCTTAAACTACTTTCAAGCATTCACAAAAAACTCACATGCGTTTCTCTGAAAGAGAAGCAGTCTGTTCCAACACTTCAATTCACTGTGCGAAGTGAATGGAGTGTTGCTTCACGTTCTAAATGCTGTCCTTTCAGAGAAAATCCCTTTCCTTTGAATGTGACTTAAGCTACTTTCAGCCATTCAACAGAAACTCACATGCATTTCTCTGAAAGAAAAGCAATCTGTTCCAACACTTCAATTCTCTGTGCGAAGGGAATGGAGTGTTGCTTCACTTTCTAAATGCTGTCCTTTCAGAGAAAATCACTTTCCTTTGAAAGTGCCTTAAGCAACTTGCAAGAATTCACAAGAAACTCACATGCGTTTCTCTGAAAGAGAAGCAGTCTGTTCCAACACTTCAATTCACTGTGCGAAGTGGATGGAGTGTTGCTTCACTTTCTAAATGCTGTCCTTTCAGAGAAAATAACTTTCCCTTGAAAGTGCCTTAAGCTACTTGCAAGCATTAGGAAGAAACTCACATGCGTTTCTCTGAAAGAGAAGCAGTCTGTTCCAACACTTCAATTCACTGTGCGAAGTGAATGGAGTGTTGCCTCACTTTCTAAATGCTGTCCTTTCAGAGAAAACCACTTTCCTTTGAAAGTGCCTTAAACTACTTTCAAGCATTCATAAAAAACTCACATGCGTTTCTCTGAAAGAGAAGCAGTCTGTTCCAGCACTTCATTTCACTGTGTGAAGTGAATGGAGTGTTGCCTCACTTTCTAAATGCTGTCCTTTCAGAGAAAATCACTTTAATTTGAAAGTGCCTTAAGCTACTTACAAGCATTCAACAGAAACTCACATGCGTTTCTCTGAAAGAGAAGCAGTCTGTTCCAACACTTCAATTCACTGTGCGAAGTGAATGGAGTGTTGCTTCACTTTCTAAATGCTGTCCTATCAGAGAAAATCACTTTCCTTTGAAAGTGCCTTAAGCAACATGCAAGCATTCACAAGAAACACTAAGGAGTTTCTATGAAAGAGAAGCACTCTGTTCCAACACTTCAATTCACTGCACGAAGTGAATGGAGTGTTGCTTCACTTTCTAAATGCTGTCCTTTCAGAGAAAATCACTTTCCTTTGAAAGTGCCTTAAGCTACTTACAAGCATTCACCAGAAACTCACATGCGTTTCTCTGAAAGAGAAGCAGTCTGTTCCAACACTTCAATTCACTGTGCGAAGTGAATGGAGTGTTGCCTCACTTTCTAAATGCTGTCCTTTCAGAGAAAATCACTTTCCATTGAAAGTGCCTTAAACTACTTTCAAGCATTCACAAAAAACTCACATGCGTTTCTCTGAAAGAGAAGCAGTCTGTTCCAACACTTCAATTCACTGTGCGAAGTGAATGGAGTGTTGCTTCACGTTCTAAATGCTGTCCTTTCAGAGAAAATCCCTTTCCTTTGAATGTGACTTAAGCTACGTACAAGCATTCAACAGAAACTCACATGCATTTCTCTGAAAGAGAAGCAATCTGTTCCAACACTTCAATTCTCTGTGCGAAGGGAATGGAGTGTTGCTTCACTTTCTAAATGCTGTCCTTTCAGAGAAAATCACTTTCCTTTGAAAGTGCCTTAAGCTACTTGCAAGCATTTACAAGAAACACTAATGCGTTTCTATGAAAGAGAAGCAGTCTGTTCCAACACTTCAATTCATTGCGCGAAGGGAATGGAGTGTTGCTTTACTTTCTAAATGCTGTCCTTTCAGAGAAAATCACTTTCCTTTGAAAGTGCCTTAAGCTACTTACAAGCATTCACCAGAAACTCACATGCGTTTCTCTGAAAGAGAAGCAGTCTGTTCCAACACTTCAATTCACTGTGCGAAGTGAATGGAGTGTTGCCTCACTTTCTAAATGCTGTCCTTTCAGAGAAAATCACTTTCCTTTGAAAGTGCCTTAAACTACTTTCAAGCATTCATAAAAAACTCACATGCGTTTCTCTGAAAGAGAAGCAGTCTGTTCCAGCACTTCAATTCACTGTGTGAAGTGAATGGAGTGTTGCCTCACTTTCTAAATGCTGTCCTTTCAGAGAAAATCACTTTAATTTGAAAGTGCCTTAAGCTACTTACAAGCATTCAACAGAAACTCACATGCGTTTCTCTGAAAGAGAAGCAGTCTGTTCCAACACTTCAATTCACTGTGCGAAGTGAATGGAGTGTTGCTTCACTTTCTAAATGCTGTCCTTTCAGAGAAAAACACTTTCCTTTGAAAGTGCCTTAAGCTGCTTAAAAGCATTCAACAGAAACTCACATGCGTTTCTCTGAAAGAGAAGCAGTCTGTTCCAACACTTCAATTCACTGTGCGAAGTGAATGGAGTGTTGTTTCACTTTCTAAATTATGTCCTTTCAGAGAAAATCACTTTCCTTTGAAAGTGCCTTAAGCAACTTGCAAGCATTCACAAGAAACACTAAGGCGTTTCTATGAAAGAGAAGCAGTCGGTTCCAACACTTCAATTCACTGTGCGAAGTTAATGGAGTGTTGCCTCACTTTCTAAATGCTTTCGTTTCAGAGAAAATCAAAATCCTTTGAAAGTGCCTTAAACTACTTTCAAGCATTCATAAAAAACTCACATGCGTTTCTCTGAAAGAGAAGCAGTCTGTTCCAACACTTCAATTCACTGTGCGAAGTGAATGGAGTGTTGCTTCACTTTCTAAATGCTGTCCTTTCAGAGAAAATGACTTTCCTTTGACAGTGCCTAAAGCTACTTGTAAGCATTAGGAAAAAACTCACATGCGTTTCTCTGAAAGAGAAGCAGTCTGTTCCAACACTTCAATTCACTGTGTGAAGTGAATAGAGTGTTGCCTCACTTTCAAAATGCTGTCCTTTCAGAGAAAATCACTTTCCTTTGAAAGTGCCTTAAGCTACTTACAAGCATTTAACAGAAACTCACATGCGTTTCTCTGAAAGAGAAGCAGTCTGTTCCAACACTTCAATTTTTGTGCGAAGTGGAGTGTTGCTTCACTTTCTAAATGCTGTCCTTTCAGAGAAAATCACTTTCCTTTGAAAGTGCCTTAAGCTACTTGCAAGCATTTGGAAGAAACTCACATGCGTTTCTCTGAAAGAGAAGCAGTCCGTTCCAACACTTCAATTCCCTGTTCGAAGTGAATGGAGTGTTGCTTCACTTTCTAAAAGCTGTTCTTTCTGAGAAAATCACTTTCCTTTGAAAGTGCCTTAAGCTGCTTGCAAGCATTAGGAAGAAACTCACATGCGTTTTTCTGAAAGAGAAGCAGTCTGTTCCAACAGTTCAATTCACTGTGCGAAGTGAAGGGAGTGTTGCCTCACTTTCTAAATGCTGTCCTTTCAGAGAAAATCACTTTCCATTGAAAGTGCCTTAAACTACTTTCAAGCATTCACAAAAAACTCACATGCGTTTCTCTGAAAGAGAAGCAGTCTGTTCCAACACTTCAATTCACTGTGCGAAGTGAATGGAGTGTTGCTTCACGTTCTAAATGCTGTCCTTTCAGAGAAAATCCCTTTCCTTTGAATGTGACTTAAGCTACTTTCAGCCATTCAACAGAAACTCACATGCATTTCTCTGAAAGAAAAGCAGTCTGTTCCAACACTTCAATTCTCTGTGCGAAGGGAATGGAGTGTTGCTTCACTTTCTAAATGCTGTCCTTTCAGAGAAAATCACTTTCCTTTGAAAGTGCCTTAAGCAACTTGCAAGAATTCACAAGAAACTCACATGCGTTTCTCTGAAAGAGAAGCAGTCTGTTCCAACACTTCAATTCACTGTGCGAAGTGGATGGAGTGTTGCTTCACTTTCTAAATGCTGTCCTTTCAGAGAAAATAACTTTCCCTTGAAAGTGCCTTAAGCTACTTGCAAGCATTAGGAAGAAACTCACATGCGTTTCTCTGAAAGAGAAGCAGTCTGTTCCAACACTTCAATTCACTGTGCGAAGTGAATGGAGTGTTGCCTCACTTTCTAAATGCTGTCCTTTCAGAGAAAACCACTTTCCTTTGAAAGTGCCTTAAACTACTTTCAAGCATTCATAAAAAACTCACATGCGTTTCTCTGAAAGAGAAGCAGTCTGTTCCAGCACTTCATTTCACTGTGTGAAGTGAATGGAGTGTTGCCTCACTTTCTAAATGCTGTCCTTTCAGAGAAAATCACTTTAATTTGAAAGTGCCTTAAGCTACTTTCAAGCATTCATAAGAAACTCACATGCGTTTCTCTGAAAGAGAAGCAGTCTGTTCCAACACTTCAATTCACTGTGTGAAGTGAATGGAGTGTTGCTTCACTTTCTAAATGCTGTCCTTTCAGAGAAAATCACTTTCGTTTGAAAGTGCCTTAAGCAACTTGCAAGCATTCACAAGAAACACTAAGGCGTTTCTATGAAAGAGAAGCACTCTGTTCCAACACTTCAATTCACTGCACGAAGTGAATGGAGTGTTGCTTCACTTTCTAAATGCTGTCCTTTCAGAGAAAATCACTTTCCTTTGAAAGTGCCTTAAGCTACTTACAAGCATTCACCAGAAACTCACATGCGTTTCTCTGAAAGAGAAGCAGTCTGTTCCAACACTTCAATTCACATTGTGAAGTGAATAGAGTGTTGCCTCACTTTCTAAATGCTGTCCTTTCAGACAAAATCACTTTCCTTTGAAAGTGCCTTAAGCTACTTACAAGCATTTAACAGAAACTCACATGCGTTTCTCTGAAAGAGAAGCAGTCTGTTCCAACACTTCAATTCACTGTGCGAAGTGAATGGAGTGTTGCTTCACTTTCTAAATGCTGTTCTTTCAGAGAAAATCACTTTCTTTTGAAAGTGCCTTAAGCTACTTGCAAGCATTAGGAAGAAACTCACATGCGTTTCTCTGAAAAAGAAGCAGTCCGTTCCAAGACTTCAATTCACTGTGCAAAGTGAATGGAGTGTTGCTTCACTTTCTAAATTCTGTCCTTTCAGAGAAAATCACTTTCCTTTGAAAGTGCCTTAAGCTGCTTGCAAGCATTAGGAAGAAACTCACATGCGTTTCTCTGAAAGAGAAGCAGTCTGTTCCAACACTTCAATTCACTGTGCGAAGTGAAGGGAGTGTTGCCTCACTTTCTAAATGCTGTCCTGTCAGAGAAAATCACTTTCCATTGAAAGTGCCTTAAACTACTTTCAAGCATTCACAAAAAACTCACATGCGTTTCTCTGAAAGAGAAGCAGTCTGTTCCAACACTTCAATTCACTGTGCGAAGTGAATGGAGTGTTGCTTCACGTTCTAAATGCTGTCCTTTAAGAGAAAATCCCTTTCCTTTGAATGTGACTTAAGCTACTTTCAAGCATTCAACAGAAACTCACATGCATTTCTCTGAAAGAGAAGCAATCTGTTCCAACACTTCAATTCTCTGTGCGAAGGGAATGGAGTGTTGCTTCACTTTCTAAATGCTGTCCTTTCAGAGAAAATCACTTTCCTTTGAAAGTGCCTTAAGCAACTTGCAAGCATTCACAAGAAACACTAAGGCGTTTCTATGTAAGAGAAGCACTCTGTTCCAACACTTCAATTCACTGCACGAAGTGAATGGAGTGTTGCTTCACTTTCTAAATGCTGTCCTTTCAGAGAAAATCACTTTCCTTTGAAAGTGCCTTAAGCTACTTACAAGCATTCACCAGAAACTCACATGCGTTTCTCTGAAAGAGAAGCAGTCTGTTCCAACACTTCAATTCACTGTGCGAATTTCATGGAGTGTTGCTTCACTTTCTAAATTATGTCCTTTCAGAGAAAATCACTTTCCTTTGAAAGTGCCTTAAGCAACTTGCAAGCATTCACAAGAAACACTAAGGCGTTTCTATGAAAGAGAAGCACTCTGTTCCAACACTTCAATTCACTGCACGAAGTGAATGGAGTGTTGCTTCACTTTCTAAATGCTGTCCTTTCAGAGAAAATCACTTTCCTTTGAAAGTGCCTTAAGCTACTTACAAGCATTCACCAGAAACTCACATGCGTTTCTCTGAAAGAGAAGCAGTCTGTTCCAACACTTCAATTCACTGTGCGAAGTGAATGGAGTGTTGCTTCACTTTCTAAATGCTGTCCTTTCAGAGAAAATCACTTTCCTTTGAAAGTACCTTAAGCTACTTGCAAGCATTAGGAAGAAACTCACATGCGTTTCTCTGAAAGAGAAGCAGTCTGTTCCAACACTTCAATTCACTGTGCAAAGTGAATGGAGTTTTGCTTCACTTTCTAAATGCTGTCCTTTCAGAGAAAATCACTTTCCTTTGAAAGTGCCTTAAGCTACTTACAAGCATTTAACAGAAATTCACATGCGTTTCTCTGAAAGAGAAGCAGTCTGTTCCAACACTTCAATTCACTGTGCAAAGTTAATGGAGTGTTGCCTCACTTTATAAATGCTTTCGTTTCAGAGAAAATCAAAATCCTTTGAAAGTGCCTTAAACTACTTTCAAGCATTCATAAAAAACTCACATGCGTTTCTCTGAAAGAGAAGCAGTCTGTTCCAACACTTCAATTCACTGTGCGAAGTGAAAGGAGTGTTGCTTCACTTTCTAAATGCTGTCCTTTCAGAGAAAATCACTTTCCTTTGAAAGTGCCTTAAGCAACTTGCAAGCATTCACAAGAAACACTAAGGCGTTTCTATGAAAGAGAAGCACTCTGTTCCAACACTTCAATTCACTGCACGAAGTGAATGGAGTGTTGCTTCACTTTCTAAATGCTGTCCTTTCAGAGAAAATCACTTTCCTTTGAAAGTGCCTTAAGCTACTTACAAGCATTCACCAGAAACTCACATGCGTTTCTCTGAAAGAGAAGCAGTCTGTTCCAACACTTCAATTCACATTGTGAAGTGAATAGAGTGTTGCCTCACTTTCAAAATGCTGTCCTTTCAGACAAAATCACTTTCCTTTGAAAGTGCCTTAAGCTACTTACAAGCATTTAACAGAAACTCACATGCGTTTCTCTGAAAGAGAAGCAGTCTGTTCCAACACTTCAATTCACTGTGCGAAGTGAATGGAGTGTTACTTCACTTTCTAAATGCTGTTCTTTCAGAGAAAATCACTTTCTTTTGAAAGTGCCTTAAGCTACTTGCAAGCATTAGGAAGAAACTCACATGCGTTTCTCTGAAAAAGAAGCAGTCCGTTCCAAGACTTCAATTCACTGTGCAAAGTGAATGGAGTGTTGCTTCACTTTCTAAATTCTGTCCTTTCAGAGAAAATCACTTTCCTTTGAAAGTGCCTTAAGCTGCTTGCAAGCATTAGGAAGAAACTCACATGCGTTTCTCTGAAAGAGAAGCAGTCTGTTCCAACACTTCAATTCACTGTGCGAAGTGAAGGGAGTGTTGCCTCACTTTCTAAATGCTGTTCTGTCAGAGAAAATCACTTTCCATTGAAAGTGCCTTAAACTACTTTCAAGCATTCACAAAAAACTCACATGCGTTTCTCTGAAAGAGAAGCAGTCTGTTCCAACACTTCAATTCACTGTGCGAAGTGAATGGAGTGTTGCTTCACGTTCTAAATGCTGTCCTTTCAGAGAAAATCCCTTTCCTTTGAATGTGACTTAAGCTACTTTCAAGCATTCAACAGAAACTCACATGCATTTCTCTGAAAGAGAAGCAATCTGTTCCAACACTTCAATTCTCTGTGCGAAGGGAATGGAGTGTTGCTTCACTTTCTAAATGCTGTCCTTTCAGAGAAAATCACTTTCCTTTGAAAGTGCCTTAAGCAACTTGCAAGCATTCACAAGAAACACTAAGGCGTTTCTATGAAAGAGAAGCACTCTGTTCCAACACTTCAATTCACTGCACGAAGTGAATGGAGTGTTGCTTCACTTTCTAAATGCTGTCCTTTCAGAGAAAATCACTTTCCTTTGAAAGTGCCTTAAGCTACTTACAAGCATTCAACAGAAACTCACATGCGTTTCTCTGAAAGAGAAGCAGTCTGTTCCAACACTTCAATTCACTGTGCGAATTTCATGGAGTGTTGCTTCACTTTCTAAATTATGTCCTTTCAGAGAAAATCACTTTCCTTTGAAAGTGCCTTAAGCAACTTGCAAGCATTCACAAGAAACACTAAGGCGTTTCTATGAAAGAGAAGCACTCTGTTCCAACACTTCAATTCACTGCACGAAGTGAATGGAGTGTTGCTTCACTTTCTAAATGCTGTCCTTTCAGAGAAAATCACTTTCCTTTGAAAGTGCCTTAAGCTACTTACAAGCATTCACCAGAAACTCACATGCGTTTCTCTGAAAGAGAAGCAGTCTGTTCCAACACTTCAATTCACTGTGCGAAGTGAATGGAGTGTTGCTTCACTTTCTAAATGCTGTCCTTTCAGAGAAAATCACTTTCCTTTGATAGTGCCTTAAGCTACTTTCAAGCATTCATAAAAAACTCACATGCGTTTCTCTGAAAGAGAAGCAGTCTGTCCCAACACTTCAATTCACTGTGTGAAGTGAATAGAGTGTTGCCTCACTTTCTAAATGCTGTCCTTTCAGAGAAAATCACTTTCCTTTGAAAGTGCCTTAAGCTACTTACAAGCATTTAACAGAAACTCACATGCGTTTCTCTGAAAGAGAAGCAGTCTGTTCCAACACTTCAATTCACTGTGCGAAGTGAATGGAGTGTTGCTTCACTTTCTAAATGCTGTTCTTTCAGAGAAAATCACTTTCCTTTGAAAGTGCCTTAAGCTACTTGCAAGCATTAGGAAGAAACTCACATGCGTTTCTCTGAAAGAGAAGCAGTCCGTTCCAACACTTCAATTCACTGTGCGAAGTGAATGGAGTGTTGCTTCACTTTCTAAATGCTGTCCTTTCAGAGAAAATCACTTTCCTTTGAAAGTGCCTTAAGCTGCTTGCAAGCATTAAGAAGAAACTCACATGCGTTTCTCTGAAAGAGAAGCAGTCTGTTCCAACACTTCAATTCACTGTGCGAAGTGAATGGAGTGTTGCCTCACTTTCTAAATGCTGTCCTTTCAGAGAAAATCACTTTCCATTGAAAGTGCCTTAAACTACTTTCAAGCATTCACAAAAAACTCACATGCGTTTCTCTGAAAGAGAAGCAGTCTGTTCCAACACTTCAATTCACTGTGCGAAGTGAATGGAGTGTTGCTTCACGTTCTAAATGCTGTCCTTTCAGAGAAAATCCCTTTCCTTTGAATGTGACTTAAGCTACGTACAAGCATTCAACAGAAACTCACATGCATTTCTCTGAAAGAGAAGCAATCTGTTCCAACACTTCAATTCTCTATGCGAAGGGAATGGAGTGTTGCTTCACTTTCTAAATGCTGTCCTTTCAGAGAAAATCACTTTCCTTTGAAAGTGCCTTAAGCTACTAGCAAGCATTTACAAGAAACACTAATGCGTTTCTATGAAAGAGAAGCAGTCTGTTCCAACACTTCAATTCATTGCGCGAAGGGAATGGAGTGTTGCTTCACTTTCTAAATGCTGTCCTTTCAGAGAAAATCACTTTCCTTTGAAAGTGCCTTAAGCTACTTACAAGCATTCACCAGAAACTCACATGCGTTTCTCTGAAAGAGAAGCAGTCTGTTCCAACACTTCAATTCACTGTGCGAAGTGAATGGAGTGTTGCTTCACTTTCTAAATGCTGTCCTTTCAGAGAAAATCACTTTCCTTTGAAAGTACCTTAAGCTACTTGCAAGCATTAGGAAGAAACTCACATGCGTTTCTCTGAAAGAGAAGCAGTCTGTTCCAACACTTCAATTCACTGTGCGAAGTGAATGGAGTTTTGCTTCACTTTCTAAATGCTGTCCTTTCAGAGAAAATCACTTTCCTTTGATAGTGCCTTAAACTACTTTCAAGCATTCACAAAAAACTCACATGCGTTTCTCTGAAAGAGAAGCAGTCTGTTCCAACACTTCAATTCACTGTGCGAAGTGAATGGAGTGTTGCTTCACTTTCTAAATGCTGTCCTTTCAGAGAAAATCACTTTCCTTTGAAAGTGCCTTAAGAAACTTGCAAGAATTCACAAGAAACTCACATGCGTTTCTCTGAAAGAGAAGCAGTCTGTTACAACACTTCAATTCACTGTGCGAAGTGGAAGGAGTGTTGCTTCACTTTCTAAATCCTGTCCTTTCAGAGAAAATCACTTTCCCTTGAAAGTGCCTTAAGCTACTTGCAAGCATTAGGAAGAAACTCACATGCGTTTCTCTGAAAGAGAAGCAGTCTGTTACAACACTTCAATTCACTGTGCGAAGTGAATGGAGTGTTGCCTCACTTTCTAAATGCTGTCCTTTCAGAGAAAATCACTTTCCTTTGAAAGTGCCTTAAACTACTTTCAAGCATTCATAAAAAACTCACATGCGTTTCTCTGAAAGAGAAGCAGTCTGTTCCAGCACTTCAAAACACTGTGTGAAGTGAATGGAGTGTTGCCTCACTTTCTAAATGCTGTCCTTTCAGAGAAAATCACTTTAATTTGAAAGTGCCTTAAGCTACTTACAAGCATTCAACAGAAACTCACATGCGTTTCTCTGAAAGAGAAGCAGTCTGTTCCAACACTTCAATTCACTGTGCAAAGTGAATGGAGTGTTGCTTCACTTTCTAAATGCTGTCCTTTCAGAGAAAATCACTTTCCTTTGAAAGTGCCTTAAGCTGCTTAAAAGCATTCAACAGAAACTCACATGCGTTTCTCTGAAAGAGAAGCAGTCTGTTCCAACACTTCAATTCACTGTGCGAAGTGAATGGAGTGTTGTTTCACTTTCTAAATTTTGTCCTTTCAGAGAAAATCACTTTCCTTTAAAAGTGCCTTAAGCAACTTGCAAGCATTCACAAGAAACACTAAGGCGTTTCTATGAAAGAGAAGCACTCTGTTCCAACACTTCAATTCACTGCACGAAGTGAATGGAGTGTTGCTTCACTTTCTAAATGCTGTCCTTTCAGAGGAAATCACTTTCCTTTGAAAGTGCCTTAAGCTACTTACAAGCATTCACCAGAAACTCACATGCGTTTCTCTGAAAGAGAAGCAGTCGGTTCCAACACTTCAATTCACTGTGCGAAGTTAATGGAGTGTTGCCTCACTTTCTAAATGCTTTCGTTTCAGAGAAAATCAAAATCCTTTGAAAGTGCCTTAAACTACTTTCAAGCATTCATAAAAAACTCACATGCGTTTCTCTGAAAGAGAAGCAGTCTGTTCCAACACTCCAATTCACTGTGCGAAGTGAATGGAGTGTTGCTTCACTTTCGAAATGCTGTCCTTTCAGAGAAAATGACTTTCCTTTGACAGTGCCTAAAGCTACTTGCAAGCATTAGGAAAAAACTCACATGCGTTTCTCTGAAAGAGAAGCAGTCTGTTCCAACACTTCAATTCACTGTGTGAAGTGAATAGAGTGTTGCCTCACTTTCAAAATGCTGTCCTTTCAGAGAAAATCACTTTCCTTTGAAAGTGCCTTAAGCTACTTACAAGCATTTAACAGAAACTCACATGCGTTTCTCTGAAAGAGAAGCAGTCTGTTCCAACACTTCAATTTTTGTGCGAAGTGGAGTGTTGCTTCACTTTCTAAATGCTGTTCTTTCAGAGAAAATCACTTTCCTTTGAAATTGCCTTAAGCTACTTGCAAGCATTAGGAAGAAACTCACATGCGTTTCTCTGAAAGAGAAGCAGTCCGTTCCAACACTTCAATTCACTGTGCGAAGTGAATGGAGTGTTGCTTCACTTTCTAAAAGCTGTCCTTTCAGAGAAAATCACTTTCCTTTGAAAGTGCCTTAAGCTGCTTGCAAGCATTAGGAAGAAACTCACATGCGTTTCTCTGAAAGAGAAGCAGTCTGTTCCAACAGTTCAATTCACTGTGCGAAGTGAAGGGAGTGTTGCCTCACTTTCTAAATGCTGTCCTTTCAGAGAAAATCACTTTCCATTGAAAGTGCCTTAAACTACTTTCAAGCATTCACAAAAAACTCACATGCGTTTCTCTGAAAGAGAAGCAGTCTGTTCCAACACTTCAATTCACTGTGCGAAGTGAATGGAGTGTTGCTTCACGTTCTAAATGCTGTCCTTTCAGAGAAAATCCCTTTCCTTTGAATGTGACTTAAGCTACTTTCAGCCATTCAACAGAAACTCACATGCATTTCTCTGAAAGAAAAGCAATCTGTTCCAACACTTCAATTCTCTGTGCGAAGGGAATGGAGTGTTGCTTCACTTTCTAAATGCTGTCCTTTCAGAGAAAATCACTTTCCTTTGAAAGTGCCTTAAGCAACTTGCAAGAATTCACAAGAAACTCACATGCGTTTCTCTGAAAGAGAAGCAGTCTGTTCCTACACTTCTATTCACTGTGCGAACTGGATGGAGTGTTGCTTCACTTTCTAAATGCTGTCCTTTCAGAGAAAATAACTTTCCCTTGAAAGTGCCTTAAGCTACTTGCAAGCATTAGGAAGAAACTCACATGCGTTTCTCTGAAAGAGAAGCAGTCTGTTCCAACACTTCAATTCACTGTGCGAAGTGAATAGAGTGTTGCCTCACTTTCTAAATGCTGTCTTTCAGAGAAAATCACTTTCCTTTGAAAGTGCCTTAAACTACTTTCAAGCATTCATAAAAAACTCACATGCGTTTCTCTGAAAGAGAAGCAGTCTGTTCCAGCACTTCAATTCACTGTGTGAAGTGAATGGAGTGTTGCCTCACTTTCTAAATGCTGTCCTTTCAGAGAAAATCACTTTAATTTGAAAGTGCCTTAAGCTACTTACAAGCATTCAACAGAAACTCACATGCGTTTCTCTGAAAGAGAAGCAGTCTGTTCCAACAGTTCAATTCATTGTGCGAAGTGGAGTGTTGCTTCACTTTCTAAATGCTGTCCTTTCAGAGAAAATCACTTTCCTTTGAAAGTGCCTCAAGCTACTTACAAGCATTCAACAGAAACTCACATGCGTTTCTCTGAAAGAGAAGCAGTCTGTTCCAACACTTCAATTCACTGTGCGAAGTGAATGGAGTCTTGCTTCACTTTCTAAATGCTGTTCTTTCAGAGAAAATCACTTTCTTTTGAAAGTGCCTTAAGCTACTTGCAAGCATTAGGAAGAAACTCACATGCGTTTCTCTGAAAAAGAAGCAGTCCGTTCCAAGACTTCAATTCACTGTGCAAAGTGAATGGAGTGTTGCTTCACTTTCTAAATTCTGTCCTTTCAGAGAAAATCACTTTCCTTTGAAAGTGCCTTGAGCTGCTTGCAAGCATTAGGAAGAAACTCACATGCGTTTCTCTGAAAGAGAAGCAGTCTGTTCCAACACTTCAATTCACTGTGCGAAGTGAAGGGAGTGTTGCCTCACTTTCTAAATGCTGTCCTGTCAGAGAAAATCACTTTCCTTTGAAAGTGCCTTAAGCTACTTACAAGCATTCAACAGAAAGTCACATGCGTTTCTCTGAAAGAGAAGCAGTCTGTTCCAACACTTCAATTCACTGTGCGAAGTTCATGGAGTGTTGCTTCACTTTCTAAATTATGTCCTTTCAGAGAAAATCACTTTCCTTTGAAAGTGCCTTAAGCAACTTGCAATCATTCACAGGACACACTAAGGCGTTTCTATGAAAGAGAAGCACTCTGTTCCAACACTTCAATTCACTGCACGAAGTGAATGGAGTGTTGCTTCACTTTCTAAATGCTGTCCTATCAGAGAAAATCACTTTCCTTTGAAAGTGCCTTAAGCTACTTACAAGCATTCACCAGAAACTCACATGCGTTTCTCTGAAAGAGAAGCAGTCTGTTCCAACACTTCAATTCACTGTGCGAAGTGAATGGAGTGTTGCTTCACTTTCTAAATGCTGTCCTTTCAGAGAAAATCACTTTCTTTTGAAAGTGACTTAAGCTACTTGCAAGCATTAGGAAGAAACTTACATGCGTTTCTCTGAAAGAGAAGCAGTCTGTTCCAACACTTCAATTCACTGTGCGAAGTGAATGGAGTGTTGCTTCACTTTCTAAATGCTGTCCTTTCAGAGAAAATCACTTTCCTTTGAAAGTGCCTTAAACTACTTTCAAGCATTCACAAAAAACTCACATGCGTTTCTCTGAAAGAGAAGCAGTCTGTTCCAACACTTCAATTCACTGTGCGAAGTGAATGGAGTGTTGCTTCACTTTCTAAATGCTGTCCTTTCAGAGAAAATCACTTTCCTTTGAAAGTGCCTTAAGAAACTTGCAAGAATTCACAAGAAACTCACATGCGTTTCTCTGAAAGAGAAGCAGTCTGTTCCAACACTTCAATTCACTGTGCGAAGTGGATGGAGTGTTGCTTCACTTTCTAAATGCTGTCCTTTCAGAGAAAATCACTTTCCCTTGAAAGTGCCTTAAGCTACTTGCAAGCATTAGGAAGAAACTCACATGCGTTTCTCTGAAAGAGAAGCAGTCTGTTACAACACTTCAATTCACTGTGCGATGTGAATGGAGTGTTGCCTCACTTTCTAAATGCTGTCCTTTCAGAGAAAATCACTTTCCTTTGAAAGTGCCTTAAACTATTTCAAGCATTCATAAAAAACTCACATGCGTTTCTCTGAAAGAGAAGCAGTCTGTTCCAGCACTTCAATTCACTGTGCGAAGTGAATGGAGTGTTGCCTCACTTTCTAAATGCTGTCCTTTCAGAGAAAATCACTTTCCTTTGAAAGTGCCTTAAACTATTTCAAGCATTCATAAAAAACTCACATGCGTTTCTCTGAAAGAGAAGCAGTCTGTTCCAGCACTTCAATTCACTGTGTGAAGTGAATGGAGTGTTGCCTCACTTTCTAAATGCTGTCCTTTCAGAGAAAATCACTTTAATTTGAAAGTGCCTTAAGCTACTTACAAGCATTCAACAGAAACTCACATGCGTTTCTCTGAAAGAGAAGCAGTCTGTTCCAACACTTCAATTCACTGTGCAAAGTGAATGGAGTGTTGCTTCACTTTCTAAATGCTGTCCTTTCAGAGAAAATCACTTTCCTTTGAAAGTGCCTTAAGCTGCTTAAAAGCATTCAACAGAAACTCACATGCGTTTCTCTGAAAGAGAAGCAGTCTGTTCCAACACTTCAATTCACTGTGCGAAGTGAATGGAGTGTTGTTTCACTTTCTAAATTATGTCCTTTCAGAGAAAATCACTTTCCTTTGAAAGTGCCTTAAGCAACTTGCAAGCATTCACAAGAAACACTAAGGCGTTTCTATGAAAGAGAAGCACTCTGTTCCAACACTTCAATTCACTGCACGAAGTGAATGGAGTGTTGCTTCACTTTCTAAATGCTGTCCTTTCAGAGGAAATCACTTTCCTTTGAAAGTGCCTTAAGCTACTTACAAGCATTCACCAGAAACTCACATGCGTTTCTCTGAAAGAGAAGCAATCGGTTCCAACACTTCAATTCACTGTGCGAAGTTAATGGAGTGTTGCCTCACTTTCTAAATGCTTTCGTTTCAGAGAAAATCAAAATCCTTTGAAAGTGCCTTAAACTACTTTCAAGCATTCAAAAAAAAATCACATGCGTTTCTCTGAAAGAGAAGCAGTCTGTTCCAACACTTCAATTCACTGTGCGAAGTGAATGGAGTGTTGCTTCACTTTCTAAATGCTGTCCTTTCAGAGAAAATGACTTTCCTTTGACAGTGCCTAAAGCTACTTGCAAGCATTAGGAAAAAACTCACATGCGTTTCTCTGAAAGAGAAGCAGTCTGTTCCAACACTTCAATTCACTGTGTGAAGTGAATAGAGTGTTACCTCACTTTCAAAATGCTGTCCTTTCAGAGAAAATCACTTTCCTTTGAAAGTGCCTTAAGCTACTTACAAGCATTTAACAGAAACTCACATGCGTTTCTCTGAAAGAGAAGCAGTCTGTTCCAACACTTCAATTCACTGTGCGAAGTGAATGGAGTGTTGCTTCACTTTCTAAATGCTGTTCTTTCAGAGAAAATCACTTTCCTTTGAAAGTGCCTTAAGCTACTTGCAAGCATTAGGAAGAAACTCACATGCGTTTCTCTGAAAGAGAAGCAGTCCGTTCCAACACTTCAATTCACTGTGCGAAGTGAATGGAGTGTTGCTTCACTTTCTAAAAGCTGTCCTTTCAGAGAAAATCACTTTCCTTTGAAAGTGCCTTAAGCTGCTTGCAAGCATTAGGAAGAAACTCACATGCGTTTCTCTGAAAGAGAAGCAGTCTGTTGCAACAGTTCAATTCACTGTGCGAAGTGAAGGGAGTGTTGCCTCACTTTCTAAATGCTGTCCTTTCAGAGAAAATCACTTTCCATTGAAAGTGCCTTAAACTACTTTCAAGCATTCACAAAAAACTCACATGCGTTTCTCTGAAAGAGAAGCAGTCTGTTCCAACACTTCAATTCACTGTGCGAAGTTAATGGAGTGTTGCTTCACGTTCTAAATGCTGTCCTTTCAGAGAAAATCCCTTTCCTTTGAATGTGACTTAAGCTACTTTCAGCCATTCAACAGAAACTCACATGCATTTCTCTGAAAGAAAAGCAATCTGTTCCAACACTTCAATTCTCTGTGCGAAGGGAATGGAGTGTTGCTTCACTTTCTAAATGCTGTCCTTTCAGAGAAAATCACTTTCCTTTGAAAGTGCCTTAAGCAACTTGCAAGAATTCACAAGAAACTCACATGCGTTTCTCTGAAAGAGAAGCAGTCTGTTCCAACACTTCAATTCACTGTGCGAAGTGGATGGAGTGTTGCTTCACTTTCTAAATGCTGTCCTTTCAGAGAAAATCACTTTCCCTTGAAAGTGCCTTAAGCTACTTGCAAGCATTAGGAAGAAACTCACATGCGTTTCTCTGAAAGAGAAGCAGTCTGTTCCAACACTTCAATTCACTGTGCGAAGTGAATGGAGTGTTGCCTCACTTTCTAAATGCTGTCCTGTCAGAGAAAATCACTTTCCTTTGAAAGTGCCTTAAACTACTTTCAAGCATTCATAAAAAACTCACATACGTTTCTCTGAAAGAGAAGCAGTCTGTTCCAGCACTTCAATTCACTGTGTGAAGTGAATGGAGTGTTGCCTCACTTTCTAAATGCTGTCCTTTCAGAGAATATCACTTTAATTTGAAAGTGCGTTAAGCTACTTACAAGCATTCAACAGAAACTCACATGCGTTTCTCTGAAAGAGAAGCACTCTGTTCCAACACTTCAATTCACTGTGCGAAGTGAATGGAGTGTTGCTTCACTTTCTAAATGCTGTCCTTTCAGAGAAAATCACTTTCCTTTGAAAGTGCCTTAAGCAACATGCAAGCATTCACAAGAAACACTAAGGCGTTTCTATGAAAGAGAAGCACTCTGTTCCAACACTTCAATTCACTGCACGAAGTGAATGGAGTGTTGCTTCACTTTCTAAATGCTGTCCTTTCAGAGAAAATCACTTTCCTTTGATAGTGCCTTAAGCTACTTGCAAGCATTAGGAAAAAACTCACATGCGTTTCTCTGAAAGAGAAGCAGTCTGTCCCAACACTTCAATTCACTGTGTGAAGTGAATAGAGTGTTGCCTCACTTTCTAAATGCTGTCCTTTCAGAGAAAATCACTTTCCTTTGAAAGTGCCTTAAGCTACTTACAAGCATTTAACAGAAACTCACATGCGTTTCTCTGAAAGAGAAGCAGTCCGTTCCAACACTTCAATTCACTGTGCGAAGTGAATGGAGTGTTGCTTCACTTTCTAAATGCTGTCCTTTCAGAGAAAATCACTTTCCTTTGAAAGTGCCTTAAGCTGCTTGCAAGCATTAAGAAGAAACTCACATGCGTTTCTCTGAAAGAGAAGCAGTCTGTTCCAACACTTCAATTCACTGTGCGAAGTGAATGGAGTGTTGCCTCACTTTCTAAATGCTGTCCTTTCAGAGAAAATCACTTTCCATTGAAAGTGCCTTTAACTACTTTCAAGCATTCACAAAAAACTCACATGCGTTCCTCTGAAAGAGAAGCAGTCTGTTCCAACACTTCAATTCACTGTGCGAAGTGAATGGAGTGTTGCTTCACGTTCTAAATGCTGTCCTTTCAGAGAAAATCCCTTTCCTTTGAATGTGACTTAAGCTACGTACAAGCATTCAACAGAAACTCACATGCATTTCTCTGAAAGAGAAGCAATCTGTTCCAACACTTCAATTCTCTGTGCGAAGGGAATGGAGTGTTGCTTCACTTTCTAAATGCTGTCCTTTCAGAGAAAATCACTTTCCTTTGAAAGTGCCTTAAGCTACTTGCAAGCATTTACAAGAAACACTAATGCGTTTCTATGAAAGAGAAGCAGTCTGTTCCAACACTTCAATTCATTGCGCGAAGGGAATGGAGTGTTGCTTTACTTTCTAAATGCTGTCCTTTCAGAGAAAATCACTTTCCTTTGAAAGTGCCTTAAGCTACTTACAAGCATTCACCAGAAACTCACATGCGTTTCTCTGAAAGAGAAGCAGTCTGTTCCAACACTTCAATTCACTGTGCGAAGTGAATGGAGTGTTGCTTCACTTTCTAAATGCTGTCCTTTCAGAGAAAATCACTTTCTTTTGAAAGTGCCTTAAGCTACTTGCAAGCATTAGGAAGAAACTTACATGCGTTTCTCTGAAAGAGAAGCAGTCTGTTCCAACACTTCAATTCACTGTGCGAAGTGAATGGAGTGTTGCTTCACTTTCTAAATGCTGTCCTTTCAGAGAAAATCACTTTCCTTTGAAAGTGCCTTAAACTACTTTCAAGCATTCACAAAAAACTCACATGCGTTTCTCTGAAAGAGAAGCAGTCTGTTCCAACACTTCAATTCACTGTGCGAAGTGAATGGAGTGTTGCTTCACTTTCTAAATGCTGTCCTTTCAGAGAAAATCACTTTCCTTTGAAAGTGCCTTAAGAAACTTGCAAGAATTCACAAGAAACTCACATGCGTTTCTCTGAAAGAGAAGCAGTCTGTTCCAACACTTCAATTCACTGTGCGAAGTGGATGGAGTGTTGCTTCACTTTCTAAATGCTGTCCTTTCAGAGAAAATCACTTTCCCTTGAAAGTGCCTTAAGCTACTTGCAAGCATTAGGAAGAAACTCACATGCGTTTCTCTGAAAGAGAAGCAGTCTGTTACAACACTTCAATTCACTGTGCGAGGTGAATGGAGTGTTGCCTCACTTTCTAAATGCTGTCCTTTCAGAGAAAATCACTTTCCTTTGAAAGTGCCTTAAGCTACTTTCAAGCATTCAAAAAAAACTCACATGCGTTTCTCTGAAAGAGAAGCAGTCTGTTCCAGCACTTCAATTCACTGTGTGAAGTGAATGGAGTGTTGCCTCACTTTCTAAATGCTGTCCTTTCAGAGAAAATCACTTTCCTTTGAAAGTGCCTTAAGCTGCTTAAAAGCATTCAACAGAAACTCACATGCGTTTCTCTGAAAGAGAAGCAGTCTGTTCCAACACTTCAATTCACTGAGCGAAGTGAATGGAGTGTTGTTTCACTATCTAAATTATGTCCTTTCAGAGAAAATCACTTTCCTTTGAAAGTGCCTTAAGCAACTTGCAAGCATTCACAAGAAACACTAAGGCGTTTCTATGAAAGAGAAGCACTCTGTTCCAACACTTCAATTCACTGCACGAAGTGAATGGAGTGTTGCTTCACTTTCTAAATGCTGTCCTTTCAGAGGAAATCACTTTCCTTTGAAAGTGCCTTAAGCTACTTACAAGCATTCACCAGAAACTCAAATGCGTTTCTCTGAAAGAGAAGCAGTCGGTTCCAACACTTCAATTCACTGTGCGAAGTTAATGGAGTGTTGCCTCACTTTCTAAATGCTTTCGTTTCAGAGAAAATCAAAATCCTTTGAAAGTGCCTTAAACTACTTTCAAGCATTCATAAAAAACTCACATGCGTTTCTCTGAAAGAGAAGCAGTCTGTTCCAGCACTTCAATTCACTGTGCGAAGTGAATGGAGTGTTGCTTCACGTTCTAAATGCTGTCCTTTCAGAGAAAATCCCTTTCCTTTGAATGTGACTTAAGCTACTTTCAGCCATTCAACAGAAACTCACATGCATTTCTCTGAAAGAAAAGCAATCTGTTCCAACACTTCAATTCTCTGTGCGAAGGGAATGGAGTGTTGCTTCACTTTCTAAATGCTGTCCTTTCAGAGAAAATCACTTTCCTTTGAAAGTGCCTTAAGCAACTTGCAAGAATTCACAAGAAACTCACATGCGTTTCTCTGAAAGAGAAGCAGTCTGTTCCAACACTTCAATTCACTGTGCGAAGTGGATGGAGTGTTGCTTCACTTTCTAAATGCTGTCCTTTCAGAGAAAATAACTTTCCCTTGAAAGTGCCTTAAGCTACTTGCAAGCATTAGGAAGAAACTCACATGCGTTTCTCTGAAAGAGAAGCAGTCTGTTCCAACACTTCAATTCACTGTGCGAAGTGAATGGAGTGTTGCTTCACTTTCTAAATGCTGTCCTTTCAGAGAAAATCACTTTCCTTTGAAAGTGCCTTAAACTACTTTCAAGCATTCATAAAAAACTCACATGCGTTTCTCTGAAAGAGAAGCAGTCTGTTCCAGCACTTCAATTCACTGTGTGAAGTGAATGGAGTGTTGCCTCACTTTCTAAATGCTGTCCTTTCAGAGAAAATCACTTTAATTTGAAAGTGCCTTAAGCTACTTACAAGCATTCAACAGAAACTCACATGCGTTTCTCTGAAAGAGAAGCACTCTGTTCCAACATTTCAATTCACTGTGCGAAGTGAATGGAGTGTTGCTTCAGTTTCTAAATGCTGTCCTTTCAGAGAAAATCACTTTCCTTTGAAAGTGCCTTAAGCAACATGCAAGCATTCACAAGAAACACTGAGGCGTTTCTATGAAAGAGAAGCAGTCTGTTCCAACACTTCAATTCACTGTGTGAAGTGAATAGAGTGTTGCCTCACTTTCTAAATGCTGTCCTTTCAAAGAAAATCACTTTCCTTTGAAAGTACCTTAAGCTACTTACAAGCATTTAACAGAAACTCACATGCGTTTCTCTGAAAGAGAAGCAGTCTGTTCGAACACTTCAATTTACTGTGCGAAGTGAATGGAGTGTTGCTTCACTTTCTAAATGCTGTCCTTTCAGAGAAAATCACTTTCCTTTGAAAGTGCCTTAAACTACTTTCAAGCATTCACAAAAAAATCACATGCGTTTCTCTGAAAGAGAAGCAGTCTGTTCCAACACTTCAATTCACTGTGTGAAGTGAATGGAGTGTTGCTTCACTTTCTAAATGCTGTCCTTTCAGAGGAAATCACTTTCCTTTGAAAGTGCCTTAAGCTGCTTGCAAGCATTAGGAAGAAACTCACATGCGTTTCTCTGAAAGAGAAGCAGTCTGTTCCAACACTTCAATTCACTGTGCGAAGTGAAGGGAGTGTTGCTTCACTTTCTAAATGCTGTCCTGTCAGAGAAAATCACTTTCCATTGAAAGTGCCTTAAACTACTTTCAAGCATTCACAGAAAACTCACATGCGTTTCTCTGAAAGAGAAGCAGTCTGTTCCAACACTTCAATTCACTGTGCGAAGTGAATGGAGTGTTGCTTCACTTTCTAAATGCTGTCCTTTCAGAGAAAATCACTTTCCTTTGAAAGTGCCTTAAGCTACTTACAAGCATTCAACAGAAACTCACATGCGTTTCTCTGAGAGAGAAGCAGTCTGTTCCAACACTTCAATTCACTGTGCGAAGTGGAGTGTTGTTTCACTTTCTAAATTATGTCCTTTCAGAGAAAATCACTTTCCTTTGAAAGTGCCTTAAGCTACTTACAAGCATTCACCAGAAACTCACATGCGTTTCTCTGAAAGAGAAGCAGTCGGTTCCAACACTTCAATTAACTGTGCAAAGTTAATGGAGTGTTGCCTCACTTTCTAAATGCTTTCGTTTCAGAGAAAACCAAAATCCTTTGAAAGTGCCTTAAACTACTTTCAAGCATTCATAAAAAACTCACATGCGTTTCTCTGAAAGAGAAGCAGTCTGTTCCAACACTTCAATTCACTGTGCGAAGTGAATGGAGTGTTGCTTCACTTTCTAAATGCTGTCCTTTCAGAGAAAATCACTTTCCTTTGAAAGTGCCTTAAGCAACTTGCAAGCATTCACACGAAACACTAAGGCGTTTCTATGAAAGAGAAGCACTCTGTTCCAACACTTCAATTCACTGCACGAAGTGAATGGAGTGTTGCTTCACTTTCTAAATGCTGTCCTTTCAGAGAAAATCACTTTCCTTTGAAAGTGCCTTAAGCTACTTACAAGCATTCACCAGAAACTCACATGCGTTTCTCTGAAAGAGAAGCAGTCTGTTCCAACACTTCAATTCACTGTGTGAAGTGAATAGAGTGTTGCCTCACTTTCTAAATGCTGTCCTTTCAGAGAAAATCACTTTCCTTTGAAAGTGCCTTAAGCTACTTACAAGCATTTAACAGAAACTCACATGCGTTTCTCTGAAAGAGAAGCAGTCTGTTCCAACACTTCAATTCACTGTGCGAAGTGAATGGAGTGTTGCTTCACTTTCTAAATGCTGTTCTTTCAGAGAAAATCACTTTCTTTTGAAAGTGCCTTAAGCTACTTGCAAGCATTAGGAAGAAACTCACATGCGTTTCTCTGAAAAAGAAGCAGTCCGTTCCAAGACTTCAATTCACTGTGCAAAGTGAATGGAGTGTTGCTTCACTTTCTAAATTCTGTCCTTTCAGAGAAAATCACTTTCCTTTGAAAGTGCCTTAAGCTGCTTGCAAGCATTAGGAAGAAACTCACATGCGTTTCTCTGAAAGAGAAGCAGTCTGTTCCAACACTTCAATTCACTGTGCGAAGTGAAGGGAGTGTTGCCTCACTTTCTAAATGCTGTCCTGTCAGAGAAAATCACTTTCCATTGAAAGTGCCTTAAACTACTTTCAAGCATTCACAAAAAACTCACATGCGTTTCTCTGAAAGAGAAGCAGTCTGTTCCAACACTTCAATTCACTGTGCGAAGTGAATGGAGTGTTGCTTCACGTTCTAAATGCTGTCCTTTCAGAGAAAATCCCTTTCCTTTGAATGTGACTTAACCTACTTTCAAGCATTCAACAGAAACTCACATGCATTTCTCTGAAAGAGAAGCAATCTGTTCCAACACTTCAATTCTCTGTGCGAAGGGAATGGCGTGTTGCTTCACTTTCTAAATGCTGTCCTTTCAGAGAAAATCACTTTCCTTTGACAGTGCCTTAAGCAACTTGCAAGAATTCACAAGAAACTCACATGCGTTTCTCTGAAAGAGAAGCAGTCTGTTCCAACACTTCAATTCACTGTGCGAAGTGAATGGAGTGTTGCCTCACTTTCTAAATGCTGTCCTTTCAGAGAAAATCACTTTCCTTTGAAAGTGCCTTAAACTACTTTCAAGCATTCATAAAAAACTCACATGCGTTTCTCTGAAAGAGAAGCAGTCTGTTCCAGCACTTCAATTCACTGTGTGAAGTGAATGGAGGGTTGCCTCACTTTCTAAATGCTGTCCTTTCAGAGAAAATCACTTTAATTTGAAAGTGCCTTAAGCTACTTACAAGCATTCAACGGAAACTCACATGCGTTTCTCTGAAAGAGAAGCAGTCTGTTCCAACACTTCAATTCACTGTGCGAAGTGAATGGAGTGTTGCTTCACTTTCTAAATGCTGTCCTTTCAGAGAAAATCACTTTCCTTTGAAAGTGCCTTAAGCTACTTACAAGCATTCAACAGAAACTCACATGCGTTTCTCTGAAAGAGAAGCAGTCTGTTCCAACACTTCAATTCACTGTGCGAAGTGGAGTGTTGTTTCACTTTCTAAATTATGTCCTTTCAGAGAAAATCACTTTCCTTTGAAAGTGCCTTAAGCAACTTGCAAGCATTCACAAGAAACACTAAGGCGTTTCTATGAAAGAGAAGCACTCAGTTCCAACACTTCAATTCACTGCACGAAGTGAATGGAGTGTTGCTTCACTTTCTAAATGCTGTCCTTTCAGAGGAAATCACTTTCCTTTGAAAGTGCCTTAAGCTACTTACAAGCATTCACCAGAAACTCACATGCGTTTCTCTGAAAGAGACGCAGTCGGTTCCAACACTTCAATTCACTGTGCAAAGTGAATGGAGTGTTGCCTCACTTTCTAAATGCTGTGGTTTCAGAGAAAATCACTTTCCTTTGAAAGTGCCTTAAACTACTTTCAAGCATTCATAAAAAACTCACATGCGTTTCTCTGAAAGAGAAGCAGTCTGTTCCAACACTTCAATTCACTGTGCGAAGTGAATGGAGTGTTGCTTCACTTTCTAAATGCTGTCCTTTCAGAGAAAATCACTTTCCTTTGATAGTGCCTTAAGCTACTTGCAAGCATTAGGAAAAAACTCACATGCGTTTCTCTGAAAGAGAAGCAGTCTGTTCCAACACTTCAATTCACTGTGTGAAGTGAATAGAGTGTTGCCTCACTTTCTAAATGCTGTCCTTTCAGAGAAATTCACTTTCCTTTGAAAGTGCCTTAAGCTACTTACAAGCATTTAACAGAAACTCACATGCGTTTCTCTGAAAGAGAAGCAGTCTGTTCCAACACTTCAATTCACTGTGCGAAGTGAATGGAGTGTTGCTTCACTTTCTAAATGCTGTTCTTTCAGAGAAAATCACTTTCTTTTGAAAGTGCCTTAAGCTACTTGAAAGCATTAGGAAGAAACTCACATGCGTTTCTCTGAAAGAGAAGCAGTCCGTTCCAAGACTTCAATTCACTGTGCAAAGTGAATGGAGTGTTGCTTCACTTTCTAAATGCTGTCCTTTCAGAGAAAATCACTTTCCTTTGAAAGTGCCTTAAGCTGCTTGCAAGCATTAGGAAGAAACTCACATGCGTTTCTCTGAAAGAGAAGCAGTCTGTTCCAACACTTCAATTCACTGTGCGAAGTGAAGGGAGTGTTGCCTCACTTTCTAAATACTGTCCTTTCAAAGAAAATCACTTTCCATTTAAAATGCCTTAAGCTAATTGCAAGCATTTACAAGAAACACTAATGCGTTTCTATGAAAGAGAAGCAGTCTGTTCCAACACTTCAATTCATTGCGCGAAGGGAATGGAGTGTTACTTTACGTTCTAAATGCTGTCCTTTCAGAGAAAATCACTTTCCTTTGAAAGTGCCTTAAACTACTTTCAAGCATTCACAAAAAACTCACATGCGTTTCTCTGAAAGAGAAGCAGTCTGTTCCAACACTTCAATTCACTGTGCGAAGTGAATGGAGTGCTGCTTCACTTTCTAAATGCTGTCCTTTCCGAGAAAATCACTTTCCTTTGAAAGTGCCTTAAGCTACTTGCAAGCATTTACAAGAAACACTAATGCGTTTCTATGAAAGAGAAGCAGTCTGTTCCAACACTTCAATTCATTGCGCGAAAGGAATGGAGTGTTACTTTACGTTCTAAATGCTGTCCTTTCAGAGAAAATCACTTTCCTTTGAAAGTGCCTTAAGCTACTTACAAGCATTCACCAGAAACTCACATGCGTTTCTCTGAAAGAGAAGCAGTCTGTTCCAACACTTCAATTCACTGTGCGAAGTGAATGGAGTGTTGCTTCACTTTCTAAATGCTGTCCTTTCAGAGAAAATCACTTTCCTTTGATAGTGCCTTAAGCTACTTTCAAGCATTCATAAAAAACTCACATGCGTTTCTCTGAAAGAGAAGCAGTCTGTCCCAACACTTCAATTCACTGTGTGAAGTGAATAGAGTGTTGCCTCACTTTCTAAATGCTGTCCTTTCAGAGAAAATCACTTTCCTTTGAAAGTGCCTTAAGCTACTTACAAGCATTTAACAGAAACTCACATGCGTTTCTCTGAAAGAGAAGCAGTCTGTTCCAACACTTCAATTCACTGTGCGAAGTGAATGGAGTGTTGCTTCACTTTCTAAATGCTGTTCTTTCAGAGAAAATCACTTTCCTTTGAAAGTGCCTTAAGCTACTTGCAAGCATTAGGAAGAAACTCACATGCGTTTCTCTGAAAGAGAAGCAGTCCGTTCCAACACTTCAATTCACTGTGCGAAGTGAATGGAGTGTTGCTTCACTTTCTAAATGCTGTCCTTTCAGAGAAAATCACTTTCCTTTGAAAGTGCCTTAAGCTGCTTGCAAGCATTAAGAAGAAACTCACATGCGTTTCTCTGAAAGAGAAGCAGTCTGTTCCAACACTTCAATTCACTGTGCGAAGTGAATGGAGTGTTGCCTCACTTTCTAAATGCTGTCCTTTCAGAGAAAATCACTTTCCATTGAAAGTGCCTTAAACTACTTTCAAGCATTCACAAAAAACTCACATGCGTTTCTCTGAAAGAGAAGCAGTCTGTTCCAACACTTCAATTCACTGTGCGAAGTGAATGGAGTGTTGCTTCACGTTCTAAATGCTGTCCTTTCAGAGAAAATCCCTTTCCTTTGAATGTGACTTAAGCTACGTACAAGCATTCAACAGAAACTCACATGCATTTCTCTGAAAGAGAAGCAATCTGTTCCAACACTTCAATTCTCTATGCGAAGGGAATGGAGTGTTGCTTCACTTTCTAAATGCTGTCCTTTCAGAGAAAATCACTTTCCTTTGAAAGTGCCTTAAGCTACTAGCAAGCATTTACAAGAAACACTAATGCGTTTCTATGAAAGAGAAGCAGTCTGTTCCAACACTTCAATTCATTGCGCGAAGGGAATGGAGTGTTGCTTCACTTTCTAAATGCTGTCCTTTCAGAGAAAATCACTTTCCTTTGAAAGTGCCTTAAGCTACTTACAAGCATTCACCAGAAACTCACATGCGTTTCTCTGAAAGAGAAGCAGTCTGTTCCAACACTTCAATTCACTGTGCGAAGTGAATGGAGTGTTGCTTCACTTTCTAAATGCTGTCCTTTCAGAGAAAATCACTTTCCTTTGAAAGTACCTTAAGCTACTTGCAAGCATTAGGAAGAAACTCACATGCGTTTCTCTGAAAGAGAAGCAGTCTGTTCCAACACTTCAATTCACTGTGCGAAGTGAATGGAGTTTTGCTTCACTTTCTAAATGCTGTCCTTTCAGAGAAAATCACTTTCCTTTGATAGTGCCTTAAACTACTTTCAAGCATTCACAAAAAACTCACATGCGTTTCTCTGAAAGAGAAGCAGTCTGTTCCAACACTTCAATTCACTGTGCGAAGTGAATGGAGTGTTGCTTCACTTTCTAAATGCTGTCCTTTCAGAGAAAATCACTTTCCTTTGAAAGTGC
The DNA here is from genome assembly GCF_982192425.1 of Myodes glareolus. Lineage (NCBI taxonomy): Eukaryota > Metazoa > Chordata > Mammalia > Rodentia > Cricetidae > Myodes > Myodes glareolus. The sequence continues at coordinate 70,776,170 of NC_142042.1, forward strand.
CTTAAGAAACTTGCAAGAATTCACAAGAAACTCACATGCGTTTCTCTGAAAGAGAAGCAGTCTGTTACAACACTTCAATTCACTGTGCGAAGTGGAAGGAGTGTTGCTTCACTTTCTAAATCCTGTCCTTTCAGAGAAAATCACTTTCCCTTGAAAGTGCCTTAAGCTACTTGCAAGCATTAGGAAGAAACTCACATGCGTTTCTCTGAAAGAGAAGCAGTCTGTTACAACACTTCAATTCACTGTGCGAAGTGAATGGAGTGTTGCCTCACTTTCTAAATGCTGTCCTTTCAGAGAAAATCACTTTCCTTTGAAAGTGCCTTAAACTACTTTCAAGCATTCATAAAAAACTCACATGCGTTTCTCTGAAAGAGAAGCAGTCTGTTCCAGCACTTCAAAACACTGTGTGAAGTGAATGGAGTGTTGCCTCACTTTCTAAATGCTGTCCTTTCAGAGAAAATCACTTTAATTTGAAAGTGCCTTAAGCTACTTACAAGCATTCAACAGAAACTCACATGCGTTTCTCTGAAAGAGAAGCAGTCTGTTCCAACACTTCAATTCACTGTGCAAAGTGAATGGAGTGTTGCTTCACTTTCTAAATGCTGTCCTTTCAGAGAAAATCACTTTCCTTTGAAAGTGCCTTAAGCTGCTTAAAAGCATTCAACAGAAACTCACATGCGTTTCTCTGAAAGAGAAGCAGTCTGTTCCAACACTTCAATTCACTGTGCGAAGTGAATGGAGTGTTGTTTCACTTTCTAAATTTTGTCCTTTCAGAGAAAATCACTTTCCTTTAAAAGTGCCTTAAGCAACTTGCAAGCATTCACAAGAAACACTAAGGCGTTTCTATGAAAGAGAAGCACTCTGTTCCAACACTTCAATTCACTGCACGAAGTGAATGGAGTGTTGCTTCACTTTCTAAATGCTGTCCTTTCAGAGGAAATCACTTTCCTTTGAAAGTGCCTTAAGCTACTTACAAGCATTCACCAGAAACTCACATGCGTTTCTCTGAAAGAGAAGCAGTCGGTTCCAACACTTCAATTCACTGTGCGAAGTTAATGGAGTGTTGCCTCACTTTCTAAATGCTTTCGTTTCAGAGAAAATCAAAATCCTTTGAAAGTGCCTTAAACTACTTTCAAGCATTCATAAAAAACTCACATGCGTTTCTCTGAAAGAGAAGCAGTCTGTTCCAACACTCCAATTCACTGTGCGAAGTGAATGGAGTGTTGCTTCACTTTCGAAATGCTGTCCTTTCAGAGAAAATGACTTTCCTTTGACAGTGCCTAAAGCTACTTGCAAGCATTAGGAAAAAACTCACATGCGTTTCTCTGAAAGAGAAGCAGTCTGTTACAACACTTCAATTCACTGTGTGAAGTGAATAGAGTGTTGCCTCACTTTCAAAATGCTGTCCTTTCAGAGAAAATCACTTTCCTTTGAAAGTGCCTTAAGCTACTTACAAGCATTTAACAGAAACTCACATGCGTTTCTCTGAAAGAGAAGCAGTCTGTTCCAACACTTCAATTTTTGTGCGAAGTGGAGTGTTGCTTCACTTTCTAAATGCTGTTCTTTCAGAGAAAATCACTTTCCTTTGAAAGTGCCTTAAGCTACTTGCAAGCATTAGGAAGAAACTCACATGCGTTTCTCTGAAAGAGAAGCAGTCCGTTCCAACACTTCAATTCACTGTGCGAAGTGAATGGAGTGTTGCTTCACTTTCTAAAAGCTGTCCTTTCAGAGAAAATCACTTTCCTTTGAAAGTGCCTTAAGCTGCTTGCAAGCATTAGGAAGAAACTCACATGCGTTTCTCTGAAAGAGAAGCAGTCTGTTCCAACAGTTCAATTCACTGTGCGAAGTGAAGGGAGTGTTGCCTCACTTTCTAAATGCTGTCCTTTCAGAGAAAATCACTTTCCATTGAAAGTGCCTTAAACTACTTTCAAGCATTCACAAAAAACTCACATGCGTTTCTCTGAAAGAGAAGCAGTCTGTTCCAACACTTCAATTCACTGTGCGAAGTGAATGGAGTGTTGCTTCACGTTCTAAATGCTGTCCTTTCAGAGAAAATCCCTTTCCTTTGAATGTGACTTAAGCTACTTTCAGCCATTCAACAGAAACTCACATGCATTTCTCTGAAAGAAAAGCAATCTGTTCCAACACTTCAATTCTCTGTGCGAAGGGAATGGAGTGTTGCTTCACTTTCTAAATGCTGTCCTTTCAGAGAAAATCACTTTCCTTTGAAAGTGCCTTAAGCAACTTGCAAGAATTCACAAGAAACTCACATGCGTTTCTCTGAAAGAGAAGCAGTCTGTTCCTACACTTCTATTCACTGTGCGAACTGGATGGAGTGTTGCTTCACTTTCTAAATGCTGTCCTTTCAGAGAAAATAACTTTCCCTTGAAAGTGCCTTAAGCTACTTGCAAGCATTAGGAAGAAACTCACATGCGTTTCTCTGAAAGAGAAGCAGTCTGTTCCAACACTTCAATTCACTGTGCGAAGTGAATAGAGTGTTGCCTCACTTTCTAAATGCTGTCTTTCAGAGAAAATCACTTTCCTTTGAAAGTGCCTTAAACTACTTTCAAGCATTCATAAAAAACTCACATGCGTTTCTCTGAAAGAGAAGCAGTCTGTTCCAGCACTTCAATTCACTGTGTGAAGTGAATGGAGTGTTGCCTCACTTTCTAAATGCTGTCCTTTCAGAGAAAATCACTTTAATTTGAAAGTGCCTTAAGCTACTTACAAGCATTCAACAGAAACTCACATGCGTTTCTCTGAAAGAGAAGCAGTCTGTTCCAACAGTTCAATTCATTGTGCGAAGTGGAGTGTTGCTTCACTTTCTAAATGCTGTCCTTTCAGAGAAAATCACTTTCCTTTGAAAGTGCCTCAAGCTACTTACAAGCATTCAACAGAAACTCACATGCGTTTCTCTGAAAGAGAAGCAGTCTGTTCCAACACTTCAATTCACTGTGCGAAGTGAATGGAGTCTTGCTTCACTTTCTAAATGCTGTTCTTTCAGAGAAAATCACTTTCTTTTGAAAGTGCCTTAAGCTACTTGCAAGCATTAGGAAGAAACTCACATGCGTTTCTCTGAAAAAGAAGCAGTCCGTTCCAAGACTTCAATTCACTGTGCAAAGTGAATGGAGTGTTGCTTCACTTTCTAAATTCTGTCCTTTCAGAGAAAATCACTTTCCTTTGAAAGTGCCTTGAGCTGCTTGCAAGCATTAGGAAGAAACTCACATGCGTTTCTCTGAAAGAGAAGCAGTCTGTTCCAACACTTCAATTCACTGTGCGAAGTGAAGGGAGTGTTGCCTCACTTTCTAAATGCTGTCCTGTCAGAGAAAATCACTTTCCTTTGAAAGTGCCTTAAGCTACTTACAAGCATTCAACAGAAAGTCACATGCGTTTCTCTGAAAGAGAAGCAGTCTGTTCCAACACTTCAATTCACTGTGCGAAGTTCATGGAGTGTTGCTTCACTTTCTAAATTATGTCCTTTCAGAGAAAATCACTTTCCTTTGAAAGTGCCTTAAGCAACTTGCAATCATTCACAGGACACACTAAGGCGTTTCTATGAAAGAGAAGCACTCTGTTCCAACACTTCAATTCACTGCACGAAGTGAATGGAGTGTTGCTTCACTTTCTAAATGCTGTCCTATCAGAGAAAATCACTTTCCTTTGAAAGTGCCTTAAGCTACTTACAAGCATTCACCAGAAACTCACATGCGTTTCTCTGAAAGAGAAGCAGTCTGTTCCAACACTTCAATTCACTGTGCGAAGTGAATGGAGTGTTGCTTCACTTTCTAAATGCTGTCCTTTCAGAGAAAATCACTTTCTTTTGAAAGTGACTTAAGCTACTTGCAAGCATTAGGAAGAAACTTACATGCGTTTCTCTGAAAGAGAAGCAGTCTGTTCCAACACTTCAATTCACTGTGCGAAGTGAATGGAGTGTTGCTTCACTTTCTAAATGCTGTCCTTTCAGAGAAAATCACTTTCCTTTGAAAGTGCCTTAAACTACTTTCAAGCATTCACAAAAAACTCACATGCGTTTCTCTGAAAGAGAAGCAGTCTGTTCCAACACTTCAATTCACTGTGCGAAGTGAATGGAGTGTTGCTTCACTTTCTAAATGCTGTCCTTTCAGAGAAAATCACTTTCCTTTGAAAGTGCCTTAAGAAACTTGCAAGAATTCACAAGAAACTCACATGCGTTTCTCTGAAAGAGAAGCAGTCTGTTCCAACACTTCAATTCACTGTGCGAAGTGGATGGAGTGTTGCTTCACTTTCTAAATGCTGTCCTTTCAGAGAAAATCACTTTCCCTTGAAAGTGCCTTAAGCTACTTGCAAGCATTAGGAAGAAACTCACATGCGTTTCTCTGAAAGAGAAGCAGTCTGTTACAACACTTCAATTCACTGTGCGATGTGAATGGAGTGTTGCCTCACTTTCTAAATGCTGTCCTTTCAGAGAAAATCACTTTCCTTTGAAAGTGCCTTAAACTATTTCAAGCATTCATAAAAAACTCACATGCGTTTCTCTGAAAGAGAAGCAGTCTGTTCCAGCACTTCAATTCACTGTGCGAAGTGAATGGAGTGTTGCTTCACTTTCTAAATGCTGTCCTTTCAGAGAAAATCACTTTCCTTTGAAAGTGCCTTAAGAAACTTGCAAGAATTCACAAGAAACTCACATGCGTTTCTCTGAAAGAGAAGCAGTCTGTTCCAACACTTCAATTCACTGTGCGAAGTGGATGGAGTGTTGCTTCACTTTCTAAATGCTGTCCTTTCAGAGAAAATCACTTTCCCTTGAAAGTGCCTTAAGCTACTTGCAAGCATTAGGAAGAAACTCACATGCGTTTCTCTGAAAGAGAAGCAGTCTGTTACAACACTTCAATTCACTGTGCGAAGTGAATGGAGTGTTGCCTCACTTTCTAAATGCTGTCCTTTCAGAGAAAATCACTTTCCTTTGAAAGTGCCTTAAACTATTTCAAGCATTCATAAAAAACTCACATGCGTTTCTCTGAAAGAGAAGCAGTCTGTTCCAGCACTTCAATTCACTGTGTGAAGTGAATGGAGTGTTGCCTCACTTTCTAAATGCTGTCCTTTCAGAGAAAATCACTTTAATTTGAAAGTGCCTTAAGCTACTTACAAGCATTCAACAGAAACTCACATGCGTTTCTCTGAAAGAGAAGCAGTCTGTTCCAACACTTCAATTCACTGTGCAAAGTGAATGGAGTGTTGCTTCACTTTCTAAATGCTGTCCTTTCAGAGAAAATCACTTTCCTTTGAAAGTGCCTTAAGCTGCTTAAAAGCATTCAACAGAAACTCACATGCGTTTCTCTGAAAGAGAAGCAGTCTGTTCCAACACTTCAATTCACTGTGCGAAGTGAATGGAGTGTTGTTTCACTTTCTAAATTATGTCCTTTCAGAGAAAATCACTTTCCTTTGAAAGTGCCTTAAGCAACTTGCAAGCATTCACAAGAAACACTAAGGCGTTTCTATGAAAGAGAAGCACTCTGTTCCAACACTTCAATTCACTGCACGAAGTGAATGGAGTGTTGCTTCACTTTCTAAATGCTGTCCTTTCAGAGGAAATCACTTTCCTTTGAAAGTGCCTTAAGCTACTTACAAGCATTCACCAGAAACTCACATGCGTTTCTCTGAAAGAGAAGCAATCGGTTCCAACACTTCAATTCACTGTGCGAAGTTAATGGAGTGTTGCCTCACTTTCTAAATGCTTTCGTTTCAGAGAAAATCAAAATCCTTTGAAAGTGCCTTAAACTACTTTCAAGCATTCAAAAAAAAATCACATGCGTTTCTCTGAAAGAGAAGCAGTCTGTTCCAACACTTCAATTCACTGTGCGAAGTGAATGGAGTGTTGCTTCACTTTCTAAATGCTGTCCTTTCAGAGAAAATGACTTTCCTTTGACAGTGCCTAAAGCTACTTGCAAGCATTAGGAAAAAACTCACATGCGTTTCTCTGAAAGAGAAGCAGTCTGTTCCAACACTTCAATTCACTGTGTGAAGTGAATAGAGTGTTACCTCACTTTCAAAATGCTGTCCTTTCAGAGAAAATCACTTTCCTTTGAAAGTGCCTTAAGCTACTTACAAGCATTTAACAGAAACTCACATGCGTTTCTCTGAAAGAGAAGCAGTCTGTTCCAACACTTCAATTCACTGTGCGAAGTGAATGGAGTGTTGCTTCACTTTCTAAATGCTGTTCTTTCAGAGAAAATCACTTTCCTTTGAAAGTGCCTTAAGCTACTTGCAAGCATTAGGAAGAAACTCACATGCGTTTCTCTGAAAGAGAAGCAGTCCGTTCCAACACTTCAATTCACTGTGCGAAGTGAATGGAGTGTTGCTTCACTTTCTAAAAGCTGTCCTTTCAGAGAAAATCACTTTCCTTTGAAAGTGCCTTAAGCTGCTTGCAAGCATTAGGAAGAAACTCACATGCGTTTCTCTGAAAGAGAAGCAGTCTGTTGCAACAGTTCAATTCACTGTGCGAAGTGAAGGGAGTGTTGCCTCACTTTCTAAATGCTGTCCTTTCAGAGAAAATCACTTTCAATTGAACGTGCCTTAAACTACTTTCAAGCATTCACAAAAAACTCACATGCGTTTCTCTGAAAGAGAAGCAGTCTGTTCCAACACTTCAATTCACTGTGCGAAGTGAATGGAGTGTTGCTTCACGTTCTAAATGCTGTCCTTTCAGAGAAAATCCCTTTCCTTTGAATGTGACTTAAGCTACTTTCAGCCATTCAACAGAAACTCACATGCATTTCTCTGAAAGAAAAGCAATCTGTTCCAACACTTCAATTCTCTGTGCGAAGGGAATGGAGTGTTGCTTCACTTTCTAAATGCTGTCCTTTCAGAGAAAATCACTTTCCTTTGAAAGTGCCTTAAGCAACTTGCAAGAATTCACAAGAAACTCACATGCGTTTCTCTGAAAGAGAAGCAGTCTGTTCCAACACTTCAATTCACTGTGCGAAGTGGATGGAGTGTTGCTTCACTTTCTAAATGCTGTCCTTTCAGAGAAAATCACTTTCCCTTGAAAGTGCCTTAAGCTACTTGCAAGCATTAGGAAGAAACTCACATGCGTTTCTCTGAAAGAGAAGCAGTCTGTTACAACACTTCAATTCACTGTGCGAAGTGAATGGAGTGTTGCCTCACTTTCTAAATGCTGTCCTTTCAGAGAAAATCACTTTCCTTTGAAAGTGCCTTAAACTATTTCAAGCATTCATAAAAAACTCACATGCGTTTCTCTGAAAGAGAAGCAGTCTGTTCCAGCACTTCAATTCACTGTGTGAAGTGAATGGAGTGTTGCCTCACTTTCTAAATGCTGTCCTTTCAGAGAAAATCACTTTAATTTGAAAGTGCCTTAAGCTACTTACAAGCATTCAACAGAAACTCACATGCGTTTCTCTGAAAGAGAAGCAGTCTGTTCCAACACTTCAATTCACTGTGCAAAGTGAATGGAGTGTTGCTTCACTTTCTAAATGCTGTCCTTTCAGAGAAAATCACTTTCCTTTGAAAGTGCCTTAAGCTGCTTAAAAGCATTCAACAGAAACTCACATGCGTTTCTCTGAAAGAGAAGCAGTCTGTTCCAACACTTCAATTCACTGTGCGAAGTGAATGGAGTGTTGTTTCACTTTCTAAATTATGTCCTTTCAGAGAAAATCACTTTCCTTTGAAAGTGCCTTAAGCAACTTGCAAGCATTCACAAGAAACACTAAGGCGTTTCTATGAAAGAGAAGCACTCTGTTCCAACACTTCAATTCACTGCACGAAGTGAATGGAGTGTTGCTTCACTTTCTAAATGCTGTCCTTTCAGAGGAAATCACTTTCCTTTGAAAGTGCCTTAAGCTACTTACAAGCATTCACCAGAAACTCACATGCGTTTCTCTGAAAGAGAAGCAATCGGTTCCAACACTTCAATTCACTGTGCGAAGTTAATGGAGTGTTGCCTCACTTTCTAAATGCTTTCGTTTCAGAGAAAATCAAAATCCTTTGAAAGTGCCTTAAACTACTTTCAAGCATTCAAAAAAAAATCACATGCGTTTCTCTGAAAGAGAAGCAGTCTGTTCCAACACTTCAATTCACTGTGCGAAGTGAATGGAGTGTTGCTTCACTTTCTAAATGCTGTCCTTTCAGAGAAAATCACTTTCCTTTGACAGTGCCTAAAGCTACTTGCAAGCATTAGGAAAAAACTCACATGCGTTTCTCTGAAAGAGAAGCAGTCTGTTCCAACACTTCAATTCACTGTGTGAAGTGAATAGAGTGTTACCTCACTTTCAAAATGCTGTCCTTTCAGAGAAAATCACTTTCCTTTGAAAGTGCCTTAAGCTACTTACAAGCATTTAACAGAAACTCACATGCGTTTCTCTGAAAGAGAAGCAGTCTGTTCCAACACTTCAATTCACTGTGCGAAGTGAATGGAGTGTTGCTTCACTTTCTAAATGCTGTTCTTTCAGAGAAAATCACTTTCCTTTGAAAGTGCCTTAAGCTACTTGCAAGCATTAGGAAGAAACTCACATGCGTTTCTCTGAAAGAGAAGCAGTCCGTTCCAACACTTCAATTCACTGTGCGAAGTGAATGGAGTGTTGCTTCACTTTCTAAAAGCTGTCCTTTCAGAGAAAATCACTTTCCTTTGAAAGTGCCTTAAGCTGCTTGCAAGCATTAGGAAGAAACTCACATGCGTTTCTCTGAAAGAGAAGCAGTCTGTTGCAACAGTTCAATTCACTGTGCGAAGTGAAGGGAGTGTTGCCTCACTTTCTAAATGCTGTCCTTTCAGAGAAAATCACTTTCCATTGAAAGTGCCTTAAACTACTTTCAAGCATTCACAAAAAACTCACATGCGTTTCTCTGAAAGAGAAGCAGTCTGTTCCAACACTTCAATTCACTGTGCGAAGTGAATGGAGTGTTGCTTCACGTTCTAAATGCTGTCCTTTCAGAGAAAATCCCTTTCCTTTGAATGTGACTTAAGCTACTTTCAGCCATTCAACAGAAACTCACATGCATTTCTCTGAAAGAAAAGCAATCTGTTCCAACACTTCAATTCTCTGTGCGAAGGGAATGGAGTGTTGCTTCACTTTCTAAATGCTGTCCTTTCAGAGAAAATCACTTTCCTTTGAAAGTGCCTTAAGCAACTTGCAAGAATTCACAAGAAACTCACATGCGTTTCTCTGAAAGAGAAGCAGTCTGTTCCAACACTTCAATTCACTGTGCGAAGTGGATGGAGTGTTGCTTCACTTTCTAAATGCTGTCCTTTCAGAGAAAATAACTTTCCCTTGAAAGTGCCTTAAGCTACTTGCAAGCATTAGGAAGAAACTCACATGCGTTTCTCTGAAAGAGAAGCAGTCTGTTCCAACACTTCAATTCACTGTGCGAAGTGAATGGAGTGTTGCCTCACTTTCTAAATGCTGTCCTGTCAGAGAAAATCACTTTCCTTTGAAAGTGCCTTAAACTACTTTCAAGCATTCATAAAAAACTCACATACGTTTCTCTGAAAGAGAAGCAGTCTGTTCCAGCACTTCAATTCACTGTGTGAAGTGAATGGAGTGTTGCCTCACTTTCTAAATGCTGTCCTTTCAGAGAATATCACTTTAATTTGAAAGTGCCTTAAGCTACTTACAAGCATTCAACAGAAACTCACATGCGTTTCTCTGAAAGAGAAGCACTCTGTTCCAACACTTCAATTCACTGTGCGAAGTGAATGGAGTGTTGCTTCACTTTCTAAATGCTGTCCTTTCAGAGAAAATCACTTTCCTTTGAAAGTGCCTTAAGCAACATGCAAGCATTCACAAGAAACACTAAGGCGTTTCTATGAAAGAGAAGCACTCTGTTCCAACACTTCAATTCACTGCACGAAGTGAATGGAGTGTTGCTTCACTTTCTAAATGCTGTCCTTTCAGAGAAAATCACTTTCCTTTGATAGTGCCTTAAGCTACTTGCAAGCATTAGGAAAAAACTCACATGCGTTTCTCTGAAAGAGAAGCAGTCTGTCCCAACACTTCAATTCACTGTGTGAAGTGAATAGAGTGTTGCCTCACTTTCTAAATGCTGTCCTTTCAGAGAAAATCACTTTCCTTTGAAAGTGCCTTAAGCTACTTACAAGCATTTAACAGAAACTCACATGCGTTTCTCTGAAAGAGAAGCAGTCCGTTCCAACACTTCAATTCACTGTGCGAAGTGAATGGAGTGTTGCTTCACTTTCTAAATGCTGTCCTTTCAGAGAAAATCACTTTCCTTTGAAAGTGCCTTAAGCTGCTTGCAAGCATTAAGAAGAAACTCACATGCGTTTCTCTGAAAGAGAAGCAGTCTGTTCCAACACTTCAATTCACTGTGCGAAGTGAATGGAGTGTTGCCTCACTTTCTAAATGCTGTCCTTTCAGAGAAAATCACTTTCCATTGAAAGTGCCTTTAACTACTTTCAAGCATTCACAAAAAACTCACATGCGTTCCTCTGAAAGAGAAGCAGTCTGTTCCAACACTTCAATTCACTGTGCGAAGTGAATGGAGTGTTGCTTCACGTTCTAAATGCTGTCCTTTCAGAGAAAATCCCTTTCCTTTGAATGTGACTTAAGCTACGTACAAGCATTCAACAGAAACTCACATGCATTTCTCTGAAAGAGAAGCAATCTGTTCCAACACTTCAATTCTCTGTGCGAAGGGAATGGAGTGTTGCTTCACTTTCTAAATGCTGTCCTTTCAGAGAAAATCACTTTCCTTTGAAAGTGCCTTAAGCTACTTGCAAGCATTTACAAGAAACACTAATGCGTTTCTATGAAAGAGAAGCAGTCTGTTCCAACACTTCAATTCATTGCGCGAAGGGAATGGAGTGTTGCTTTACTTTCTAAATGCTGTCCTTTCAGAGAAAATCACTTTCCTTTGAAAGTGCCTTAAGCTACTTACAAGCATTCACCAGAAACTCACATGCGTTTCTCTGAAAGAGAAGCAGTCTGTTCCAACACTTCAATTCACTGTGCGAAGTGAATGGAGTGTTGCTTCACTTTCTAAATGCTGTCCTTTCAGAGAAAATCACTTTCTTTTGAAAGTGCCTTAAGCTACTTGCAAGCATTAGGAAGAAACTTACATGCGTTTCTCTGAAAGAGAAGCAGTCTGTTCCAACACTTCAATTCACTGTGCGAAGTGAATGGAGTGTTGCTTCACTTTCTAAATGCTGTCCTTTCAGAGAAAATCACTTTCCTTTGAAAGTGCCTTAAACTACTTTCAAGCATTCACAAAAAACTCACATGCGTTTCTCTGAAAGAGAAGCAGTCTGTTCCAACACTTCAATTCACTGTGCGAAGTGAATGGAGTGTTGCTTCACTTTCTAAATGCTGTCCTTTCAGAGAAAATCACTTTCCTTTGAAAGTGCCTTAAGAAACTTGCAAGAATTCACAAGAAACTCACATGCGTTTCTCTGAAAGAGAAGCAGTCTGTTCCAACACTTCAATTCACTGTGCGAAGTGGATGGAGTGTTGCTTCACTTTCTAAATGCTGTCCTTTCAGAGAAAATCACTTTCCCTTGAAAGTGCCTTAAGCTACTTGCAAGCATTAGGAAGAAACTCACATGTGTTTCTCTGAAAGAGAAGCAGTCTGTTACAACACTTCAATTCACTGTGCGAAGTGAATGGAGTGTTGCCTCACTTTCTAAATGCTGTCCTTTCAGAGAAAATCACTTTCCTTTGAAAGTGCCTTAAGCTACTTTCAAGCATTCAAAAAAAACTCACATGCGTTTCTCTGAAAGAGAAGCAGTCTGTTCCAGCACTTCAATTCACTGTGTGAAGTGAATGGAGTGTTGCCTCACTTTCTAAATGCTGTCCTTTCAGAGAAAATCACTTTCCTTTGAAAGTGCCTTAAGCTGCTTAAAAGCATTCAACAGAAACTCACATGCGTTTCTCTGAAAGAGAAGCAGTCTGTTCCAACACTTCAATTCACTGAGCGAAGTGAATGGAGTGTTGTTTCACTATCTAAATTATGTCCTTTCAGAGAAAATCACTTTCCTTTGAAAGTGCCTTAAGCAACTTGCAAGCATTCACAAGAAACACTAAGGCGTTTCTATGAAAGAGAAGCACTCTGTTCCAACACTTCAATTCACTGCACGAAGTGAATGGAGTGTTGCTTCACTTTCTAAATGCTGTCCTTTCAGAGGAAATCACTTTCCTTTGAAAGTGCCTTAAGCTACTTACAAGCATTCACCAGAAACTCAAATGCGTTTCTCTGAAAGAGAAGCAGTCGGTTCCAACACTTCAATTCACTGTGCGAAGTTAATGGAGTGTTGCCTCACTTTCTAAATGCTTTCGTTTCAGAGAAAATCAAAATCCTTTGAAAGTGCCTTAAACTACTTTCAAGCATTCATAAAAAACTCACATGCGTTTCTCTGAAAGAGAAGCAGTCTGTTCCAGCACTTCAATTCACTGTGCGAAGTGAATGGAGTGTTGCTTCACGTTCTAAATGCTGTCCTTTCAGAGAAAATCCCTTTCCTTTGAATGTGACTTAAGCTACTTTCAGCCATTCAACAGAAACTCACATGCATTTCTCTGAAAGAAAAGCAATCTGTTCCAACACTTCAATTCTCTGTGCGAAGGGAATGGAGTGTTGCTTCACTTTCTAAATGCTGTCCTTTCAGAGAAAATCACTTTCCTTTGAAAGTGCCTTAAGCAACTTGCAAGAATTCACAAGAAACTCACATGCGTTTCTCTGAAAGAGAAGCAGTCTGTTCCAACACTTCAATTCACTGTGCGAAGTGGATGGAGTGTTGCTTCACTTTCTAAATGCTGTCCTTTCAGAGAAAATAACTTTCCCTTGAAAGTGCCTTAAGCTACTTGCAAGCATTAGGAAGAAACTCACATGCGTTTCTCTGAAAGAGAAGCAGTCTGTTCCAACACTTCAATTCACTGTGCGAAGTGAATGGAGTGTTGCTTCACTTTCTAAATGCTGTCCTTTCAGAGAAAATCACTTTCCTTTGAAAGTGCCTTAAACTACTTTCAAGCATTCATAAAAAACTCACATGCGTTTCTCTGAAAGAGAAGCAGTCTGTTCCAGCACTTCAATTCACTGTGTGAAGTGAATGGAGTGTTGCCTCACTTTCTAAATGCTGTCCTTTCAGAGAAAATCACTTTAATTTGAAAGTGCCTTAAGCTACTTACAAGCATTCAACAGAAACTCACATGCGTTTCTCTGAAAGAGAAGCACTCTGTTCCAACATTTCAATTCACTGTGCGAAGTGAATGGAGTGTTGCTTCAGTTTCTAAATGCTGTCCTTTCAGAGAAAATCACTTTCCTTTGAAAGTGCCTTAAGCAACATGCAAGCATTCACAAGAAACACTGAGGCGTTTCTATGAAAGAGAAGCAGTCTGTTCCAACACTTCAATTCACTGTGTGAAGTGAATAGAGTGTTGCCTCACTTTCTAAATGCTGTCCTTTCAAAGAAAATCACTTTCCTTTGAAAGTACCTTAAGCTACTAACAAGCATTTAACAGAAACTCACATGCGTTTCTCTGAAAGAGAAGCAGTCTGTTCGAACACTTCAATTTACTGTGCGAAGTGAATGGAGTGTTGCTTCACTTTCTAAATGCTGTCCTTTCAGAGAAAATCACTTTCCTTTGAAAGTGCCTTAAACTACTTTCAAGCATTCACAAAAAAATCACATGCGTTTCTCTGAAAGAGAAGCAGTCTGTTCCAACACTTCAATTCACTGTGCGAAGTGAATGGAGTGTTGCTTCACTTTCTAAATGCTGTCCTTTCAGAGGAAATCACTTTCCTTTGAAAGTGCCTTAAGCTGCTTGCAAGCATTAGGAAGAAACTCACATGCGTTTCTCTGAAAGAGAAGCAGTCTGTTCCAACACTTCAATTCACTGTGCGAAGTGAAGGGAGTGTTGCTTCACTTTCTAAATGCTGTCCTGTCAGAGAAAATCACTTTCCATTGAAAGTGCCTTAAACTACTTTCAAGCATTCACAGAAAACTCACATGCGTTTCTCTGAAAGAGAAGCAGTCTGTTCCAACACTTCAATTCACTGTGCGAAGTGAATGGAGTGTTGCTTCACTTTCTAAATGCTGTCCTTTCAGAGAAAATCACTTTCCTTTGAAAGTGCCTTAAGCTACTTACAAGCATTCAACAGAAACTCACATGCGTTTCTCTGAGAGAGAAGCAGTCTGTTCCAACACTTCAATTCACTGTGCGAAGTGGAGTGTTGTTTCACTTTCTAAATTATGTCCTTTCAGAGAAAATCACTTTCCTTTGAAAGTGCCTTAAGCTACTTACAAGCATTCACCAGAAACTCACATGCGTTTCTCTGAAAGAGAAGCAGTCGGTTCCAACACTTCAATTAAGTGTGCAAAGTTAATGGAGTGTTGCCTCACTTTCTAAATGCTTTCGTTTCAGAGAAAACCAAAATCCTTTGAAAGTGCCTTAAACTACTTTCAAGCATTCATAAAAAACTCACATGCGTTTCTCTGAAAGAGAAGCAGTCTGTTCCAACACTTCAATTCACTGTGCGAAGTGAATGGAGTGTTGCTTCACTTTCTAAATGCTGTCCTTTCAGAGAAAATCACTTTCCTTTGAAAGTGCCTTAAGCAACTTTCAAGCATTCACACGAAACACTAAGGCGTTTCTATGAAAGAGAAGCACTCTGTTCCAACACTTCAATTCACTGCACGAAGTGAATGGAGTGTTGCTTCACTTTCTAAATGCTGTCCTTTCAGAGAAAATCACTTTCCTTTGAAAGTGCCTTAAGCTACTTACAAGCATTCACCAGAAACTCACATGCGTTTCTCTGAAAGAGAAGCAGTCTGTTCCAACACTTCAATTCACTGTGTGAAGTGAATAGAGTGTTGCCTCACTTTCTAAATGCTGTCCTTTCAGAGAAAATCACTTTCCTTTGAAAGTGCCTTAAGCTACTTACAAGCATTTAACAGAAACTCACATGCGTTTCTCTGAAAGAGAAGCAGTCTGTTCCAACACTTCAATTCACTGTGCGAAGTGAATGGAGTGTTGCTTCACTTTCTAAATGCTGTTCTTTCAGAGAAAATCACTTTCTTTTGAAAGTGCCTTAAGCTACTTGCAAGCATTAGGAAGAAACTCACATGCGTTTCTCTGAAAAAGAAGCAGTCCGTTCCAAGACTTCAATTCACTGTGCAAAGTGAATGGAGTGTTGCTTCACTTTCTAAATTCTGTCCTTTCAGAGAAAATCACTTTCCTTTGAAAGTGCCTTAAGCTGCTTGCAAGCATTAGGAAGAAACTCACATGCGTTTCTCTGAAAGAGAAGCAGTCTGTTCCAACACTTCAATTCACTGTGCGAAGTGAAGGGAGTGTTGCCTCACTTTCTAAATGCTGTCCTGTCAGAGAAAATCACTTTCCATTGAAAGTGCCTTAAACTACTTTCAAGCATTCACAAAAAACTCACATGCGTTTCTCTGAAAGAGAAGCAGTCTGTTCCAACACTTCAATTCACTGTGCGAAGTGAATGGAGTGTTGCTTCACGTTCTAAATGCTGTCCTTTCAGAGAAAATCCCTTTCCTTTGAATGTGACTTAAGCTACTTTCAAGCATTCAACAGAAACTCACATGCATTTCTCTGAAAGAGAAGCAATCTGTTCCAACACTTCAATTCTCTGTGCGAAGGGAATGGCGTGTTGCTTCACTTTCTAAATGCTGTCCTTTCAGAGAAAATCACTTTCCTTTGACAGTGCCTTAAGCAACTTGCAAGAATTCACAAGAAACTCACATGCGTTTCTCTGAAAGAGAAGCAGTCTGTTCCAACACTTCAATTCACTGTGCGAAGTGAATGGAGTGTTGCCTCACTTTCTAAATGCTGTCCTTTCAGAGAAAATCACTTTCCTTTGAAAGTGCCTTAAACTACTTTCAAGCATTCATAAAAAACTCACATGCGTTTCTCTGAAAGAGAAGCAGTCTGTTCCAGCACTTCAATTCACTGTGTGAAGTGAATGGAGGGTTGCCTCACTTTCTAAATGCTGTCCTTTCAGAGAAAATCACTTTAATTTGAAAGTGCCTTAAGCTACTTACAAGCATTCAACGGAAACTCACATGCGTTTCTCTGAAAGAGAAGCAGTTTGTTCCAACACTTCAATTCACTGTGCGAAGTGAATGGAGTGTTGCTTCACTTTCTAAATGCTGTCCTTTCAGAGAAAATCACTTTCCTTTGAAAGTGCCTTAAGCTACTTACAAGCATTCAACAGAAACTCACATGCGTTTCTCTGAAAGAGAAGCAGTCTGTTCCAACACTTCAATTCACTGTGCGAAGTGGAGTGTTGTTTCACTTTCTAAATTATGTCCTTTCAGAGAAAATCACTTTCCTTTGAAAGTGCCTTAAGCAACTTGCAAGCATTCACAAGAAACACTAAGGCGTTTCTATGAAAGAGAAGCACTCAGTTCCAACACTTCAATTCACTGCACGAAGTGAATGGAGTGTTGCTTCACTTTCTAAATGCTGTCCTTTCAGAGGAAATCACTTTCCTTTGAAAGTGCCTTAAGCTACTTACAAGCATTCACCAGAAACTCACATGCGTTTCTCTGAAAGAGACGCAGTCGGTTCCAACACTTCAATTCACTGTGCAAAGTGAATGGAGTGTTGCCTCACTTTCTAAATGCTGTGGTTTCAGAGAAAATCACTTTCCTTTGAAAGTGCCTTAAACTACTTTCAAGCATTCATAAAAAACTCACATGCGTTTCTCTGAAAGAGAAGCAGTCTGTTCCAACACTTCAATTCACTGTGCGAAGTGAATGGAGTGTTGCTTCACTTTCTAAATGCTGTCCTTTCAGAGAAAATCACTTTCCTTTGATAGTGCCTTAAGCTACTTGCAAGCATTAGGAAAAAACTCACATGCGTTTCTCTGAAAGAGAAGCAGTCTGTTCCAACACTTCAATTCACTGTGTGAAGTGAATAGAGTGTTGCCTCACTTTCTAAATGCTGTCCTTTCAGAGAAATTCACTTTCTTTGAAAGTGCCTTAAGCTACTTACAAGCATTTAACAGAAACTCACATGCGTTTCTCTGAAAGAGAAGCAGTCTGTTCCAACACTTCAATTCACTGTGCGAAGTGAATGGAGTGTTGCTTCACTTTCTAAATGCTGTTCTTTCAGAGAAAATCACTTTCTTTTGAAAGTGCCTTAAGCTACTTGAAAGCATTAGGAAGAAACTCACATGCGTTTCTCTGAAAGAGAAGCAGTCCGTTCCAAGACTTCAATTCACTGTGCAAAGTGAATGGAGTGTTGCTTCACTTTCTAAATGCTGTCCTTTCAGAGAAAATCACTTTCCTTTGAAAGTGCCTTAAGCTGCTTGCAAGCATTAGGAAGAAACTCACATGCGTTTCTCTGAAAGAGAAGCAGTCTGTTCCAACACTTCAATTCACTGTGCGAAGTGAAGGGAGTGTTGCCTCACTTTCTAAATACTGTCCTTTCAAAGAAAATCACTTTCCATTTAAAATGCCTTAAGCTAATTGCAAGCATTTACAAGAAACACTAATGCGTTTCTATGAAAGAGAAGCAGTCTGTTCCAACACTTCAATTCATTGCGCGAAGGGAATGGAGTGTTACTTTACGTTCTAAATGCTGTCCTTTCAGAGAAAATCACTTTCCTTTGAAAGTGCCTTAAACTACTTTCAAGCATTCACAAAAAACTCACATGCGTTTCTCTGAAAGAGAAGCAGTCTGTTCCAACACTTCAATTCACTGTGCGAAGTGAATGGAGTGCTGCTTCACTTTCTAAATGCTGTCCTTTCCGAGAAAATCACTTTCCTTTGAAAGTGCCTTAAGCTACTTGCAAGCATTTACAAGAAACACTAATGCGTTTCTATGAAAGAGAAGCAGTCTGTTCCAACACTTCAATTCATTGCGCGAAGGGAATGGAGTGTTACTTTACGTTCTAAATGCTGTCCTTTCAGAGAAAATCACTTTCCTTTGAAAGTGCCTTAAGCTACTTACAAGCATTCACCAGAAACTCACATGCGTTTCTCTGAAAGAGAAGCAGTCTGTTCCAACACTTCAATTCACTGTGCGAAGTGAATGGAGTGTTGCTTCACTTTCTAAATGCTGTCCTTTCAGAGAAAATCACTTTCCTTTGAAAGTGCCTTAAGCTACTTGCAAGCATTAGGAAGAAACTTACATGCGTTTCTCTGAAAGAGAAGCAGTCTGTTCCAACACTTCAATTCACTGTGCGAAGTGAATGGAGTGTTGCTTCACTTTCTAAATGCTGTCCTTTCAGAGAAAATCACTTTCCTTTGAAAGTGCCTTAAATTACTTTCAAGCATTCACAAAAAACTCACATGCGTTTCTCTGAAAGAGAAGCAGTCTGTTCCAACACTTCAATTCACTGTGCGAAGTGAATGGAGTGTTGCCTCACTTTCTAAATACTGTCCTTTCAGAGAAAATCACTTTCTTTGAAAGTACCTTAAACTACTTACAAGCATTCAACAGAAACTCACATGCGTTTCTCTGAAAGAGAAGCAGTCTGTTCCAACACTTCAATTCACTGTGCGAAGTGAATGGAGTGTTGCTTCACTTTCTAAATGCTGTCCTTTCAGAGAAAATCACTTTCCTTTGAAAGTACCTTAAGCTACTTGCAAGCATTAGGAAGAAACTCACATGCGTTTCTCTGAAAGAGAAGCAGTCTGTTCCAACACTTCAATTCACTGTGCGAAGTGAATGGAGTGTTGCTTCACTTTCTAAATGCTGTCCTTTCAGAGAAAATGTCTTTCCTTTGATAGTGCCTTAAGCTACTTGCAAGCATTAGGAAAAAACTCACATGCGTTCCTCTGAAAGAGAAGCAGTCTGTCCCAACACTTCAATTCACTGTGTGAAGTGAATAGAGTGTTGCCTCACTTTCTAAATGCTGTCCTTTCAGAGAAAATCACTTTCCTTTGAAAGTGCCTTAAGCTACTTGCAAGCATTTACAAGAAACACTAATGCGTTTCTATGAAAGAGAAGCAGTCTGCTCCAACACTTCAATTCATTGCGCGAAGGGAATGGAGTGTTCCTTTACTTTCTAAATGCTGTCCTTTCAGAGAAAATCACTTTCCTTTGAAAGTGCCTTAAGCTACTTACAAGCATTCACCAGAAACTCACATGCGTTTCTCTGAAAGAGAATCAGTCTGTTCCAACACTTCAATTCACTGTGCGAAGTGGATGGAGTGTTGCTTCACTTTCTAAATGCTGTCCTTTCAGAGAAAATCACTTTGCCTTGAAAGTGCCTTAAGCTACTTGCAAGCATTAGGAAGAAACTCACATGCGTTTCTCTGAAAGAGAAGCAGTCTGTTCCAACACTTCAATTCACTGTGCGAAGTGAATGGAGTGTTGCCTCACTTTCTAAATGCTGTCCTTTCAGAGAAAATCACTTTCCTTTGAAAGTGCCTTAAACTACTTTCAAGCATTCATAAAAAACTCACATGCGTTTCTCTGAAAGAGAAGCAGTCTGTTCCAGCACTTCAATTCACTGTGTGAAGTGAATGGAGTGTTGCCTCACTTTCTAAATGCTGTCCTTTCAGAGAAAATCACTTTAATTTGAAAGTGCCTTAAGCTACTTACAAGCATTCAACAGAAACTCACATGCGTTTCTGTGAAAGAGAAGCAGTCTGTTCCAACACTTCAATTCACTGTGCGAAGTGAATGGAGTGTTGCTTCACTTTCTAAATGCTGTCCTTTCAGAGAAAATCACTTTCCTTTGAAAGTGCCTTAAGCTACTTACAATCATTCAACAGAAACTCACATGCGTTTCTCTGAAAGAGAAGCAGTCTGTTCCAACACTTCAATTCACTGTGCGAAGTGAATGGAGTGTTGTTTCACTTTCTAAATTATGTCCTTTCAGAGAAAATCACTTTCCTTTGAAAGTGCCTTAAGCAACTTGCAAGCATTCACAAGAAACAGGAAGGCGTTTCTATGAAAGAGAAGCACTCTGTTCCAACACTTCAATTCACTGCACAAAGTGAATGGAGTGTTGCTTCACTTTCTAAATGCTGTCCTTTCAGAGGAAATCACTTTCCTTTGAAAGTGCCTTAAGCTACTTACAAGCATTCACCAGAAACTCACATGCGTTTCTCTGAAAGAGAAGCAGTCGGTTCCAACACTTCAATTCACTGTGCGAAGTGAATGGAGTGTTGCCTCACTTTCTAAATGCTGTCGTTTCAGAGAAAATCAAAATCCTTTGAAAGTGCCTTAAACTACTTTCAAGCATTCATAAAAAACTCACATGCGCTTCTCTGAAAGAGAAGCAGTCTGTTCCAACACTTCAATTCACTGTGCGAAGTGAATGGAGTGTTGCCTCACTTTCGAAATGCTGTCCTTTCAGAGAAAATCACTTTCCTTTGAAAGTGCCTTAAACTACTTTCAAGCATTCATAAAAAACTCACATGCGTTTCTCTGAAAGAGAAGCAGTCTGTTCCAGCACTTCAATTCACTGTGTGAAGTGAATGGAGTGTTGCCTCACTTTCCAAATGCTGTCCTTTCAGAGAAAATCACTTTAATTTGAAAGTACCTTAAGCTACTTACAAGCATTCAACAGAAACTCACATGCGTTTCTCTGAAAGAGAAGCAGTCTGTTCCAACATTTCAATTCACTGTGCGAAGTGAATGGAGTGTTGCTTCACTTTCTAAATGCTGTCCTTTCAGAGAAAATCACTTTCCTTTGAAAGTGCCTTAAGCTACTTACAAGCATTCAACAGAAACTCACATGCGTTTCTCTGAAAGAGAAGCAGTCTGTTCCAACACTTCAATTCACTGTGCGAAGTGAATGGAGTGTTGCCTCACTTTCTAAATGCTGTCCTTTCAGAGAAAATCACTTTCCTTTGAAAGTGCCTTAAACTACTTACAAGCATTCAACAGAAACTCACATGCGTTTCTCTGAAAGAGAAGCAGTCTGTTCCAACACTTCAATTCACTGTGCGAAGTGAATGGCGTGTTGCTTCACTTTCTAAATGCTGTCCTTTCAGAGAAAATCACTTTCCTTTGAAAGTACCTTAAGCTACTTGCAAGCATTAGGAAGAAACTCACATGCGTTTCTCTGAAAGAGAAGCAGTCTGTTCCAACACTTCAATTCACTGTGCGAAGTGAATGGAGTGTTGCTTCACTTTCTAAATGCTGTCCTTTCAGAGAAAATCACTTTCCTTTGATAGTGCCTTAAGCTACTTGCAAGCATTAGGAAAAAACTCACATGCGTTCCTCTGAAAGAGAAGCAGTCTGTCCCAACACTTCAATTCACTGTGTGAAGTGAATAGAGTGTTGCCTCACTTTCTAAATGCTGTCCTTTCAGAGAAAATCACTTTCCTTTGAAAGTGCCTTAAGCTACTTGCAAGCATTTACAAGAAACACTAATGCGTTTCTATGAAAGAGAAGCAGTCTGCTCCAACACTTCAATTCATTGCGCGAAGGGAATGGAGTGTTGCTTTACTTTCTAAATGCTGTCCTTTCAGAGAAAATCACTTTCCTTTGAAAGTGCCTTAAGCTACTTACAAGCATTCACCAGAAACTCACATGCGTTTCTCTGAAAGAGAAGCAGTCTGTTCCAACACTTCAATTCACTGTGCGAAGTGGATGGAGTGTTGCTTCACTTTCTAAATGCTGTCCTTTCAGAGAAAATCACTTTGCCTTGAAAGTGCCTTAAGCTACTTGCAAGCATTAGGAAGAAACTCACATGTGTTTCTCTGAAAGAGAAGCAGTCTGTTCCAACACTTCATTTCACTGTGCTAAGTGAATGGAGTGTTGCCTCACTTTCTAAATGCTGTCCTTTCAGAGAAAATCACTTTCCTTTGAAAGTGCCTTAAACTACTTTCAAGCATTCATAAAAAACTCACATGCGTTTCTCTGAAAGAGAAGCAGTCTGTTCCAGCACTTCAATTCACTGTGTGAGGTGAATGGAGTGTTGCCTCACTTTCTAAATGCTGTCCTTTCAGAGAAAATCACTTTAATTTGAAAGTGCCTTAAGCTACTTACAAGCATTCAACAGAAACTCACATGCGTTTCTCTGAAAGAGAAGCAGTCTGCTCCAACACTTCAATTCACTGTGCGAAGTGAATGGAGTGTTGCTTCACTTTCTAAATGCTGTCCTTTCAGAGAAAATCACTTTCCTTTGAAAGTGCCTTAAGCTACTTACAAGCATTCAACAGAAACTCACATGCGTTTCTCTGAAAGAGAAGCAGTCTGTTCCAACACTTCAATTCACTGTGCGAAGTGAATGGAGTGTTGTTTCACTTTCTAAATTATGTCCTTTCAGAGAAAATCACTTTCCTTTGAAAGTGCCTTAAGCAACTTGCAAGCATTCACAAGAAACACTAAGGCGTTTCTATGAAAGAGAAGCACTCTGTTCCAACACTTCAATTCACTGCACAAAGTGAATGGAGTGTTGCTTCACTTTCTAAATGCTGTCCTTTCAGAGGAAATCACTTTCCTTTGAAAGTGCCTTAAGCTACTTACAAGCATTCACCAGAAACTCACATGCGTTTCTCTGAAAGAGAAGCAGTCGGTTCCAACACTTCAATTCACTGTGCGAAGTGAATGGAGTGTTGCCTCACTTTCTAAATGCTGTCGTTTCAGAGAAAATCAAAATCCTTTGAAAGTGCCTTAAACTACTTTCAAGCATTCATAAAAAACTCACATGCGCTTCTCTGAAAGAGAAGCAGTCTGTTCCAACACTTCAATTCACTGTGCGAAGTGAATGGATTGTTGCCTCACTTTCTAAATGCTGTCCTTTCAGAGAAAATCACTTTCCTTTGAAAGTGCCTTAAACTACTTTCAAGCATTCATAAAAAACTCACATGCGTTTCTCTGAAAGAGAAGCAGTCTGTTCCAACACTTCAATTCACTGTGCGAAGTGAATGGAGTGTTGCTTCACTTTCTAAATGCTGTCCTTTCAGAGAAAATCACTTTCCTTTGAAAGTACCTTAAGCTACTTGCAAGCATTAGGAAGAAACTCACATGCGTTTCTCTGAAAGAGAAGCAGTCTGTTCCAACACTTCAATTCACTGTGCGAAGTGAATGGAGTGTTGCTTCACTTTCTAAATGCTGTCCTTTCAGAGAAAATCACTTTCCTTTGATAGTGCCTTAAGCTACTTGCAAGCATTAGGAAAAAACTCACATGCGTTCCTCTGAAAGAGAAGCAGTCTGTCCCAACACTTCAATTCACTGTGTGAAGTGAATAGAGTGTTGCCTCACTTTCTAAATGCTGTCCTTTCAGAGAAAATCACTTTCCTTTGAAAGTGCCTTAAGCTACTTGCAAGCATTTACAAGAAACACTAATGCGTTTCTATGAAAGAGAAGCAGTCTGCTCCAACACTTCAATTCATTGCGCGAAGGGAATGGAGTGTTGCTTTACTTTCTAAATGCTGTCCTTTCAGAGAAAATCACTTTCCTTTGAAAGTGCCTTAAGCTACTTACAAGCATTCACCAGAAACTCACATGCGTTTCTCTGAAAGAGAAGCAGTCTGTTCCAACACTTCAATTCACTGTGCGAAGTGGATGGAGTGTTGCTTCACTTTCTAAATGCTCTCCTTTCAGAGAAAATCACTTTGCCTTGAAAGTGCCTTAAGCTACTTGCAAGCATTAGGAAGAAACTCACATGCGTTTCTCTGAAAGAGAAGCAGTCTGTTCCAACACTTCAATTCACTGTGCGAAGTGAATGGAGTGTTGCCTCACTTTCTAAATGCTGTCCTTTCAGAGAAAATCACTTTCCTTTGAAAGTGCCTTAAACTACTTTCAAGCATTCATAAAAAACTCACATGCGTTTCTCTGAAAGAGAAGCAGTCTGTTCCAGCACTTCAATTCACTGTGTGAAGTGAATGGAGTGTTGCCTCACTTTCTAAATGCTGTCCTTTCAGAGAAAATCACTTTAATTTGAAAGTGCCTTAAGCTACTTAGAAGCATTCAACAGAAACTCACATGCGTTTCTCTGAAAGAGAAGCAGTCTGTTCCAACACTTCAATTCACTGTGCGAAGTGAATGGAGTGTTGCTTCACTTTCTAAATGCTGTCCTTTCAGAGAAAATCACTTTCCTTTGAAAGTGCCTTAAGCTACTTACAAGCATTCAACAGAAACTCACATGCGTTTCTCTGAAAGAGAAGCAGTCCGTTCCAACACTTCAATTCACTGTGCGAAGTGAATGGAGTGTTGTTTCACTTTCTAAATTATGTCCTTTCAGAGAAAATCACTTTCCTTTGAAAGTGCCTTAAGCAACTTGCAAGCATTCACAAGAAACACTAAGGCGTTTCTATGAAAGAGAAGCACTCTGTTCCAACACTTCAATTCACTGCACAAAGTGAATGGAGTGTTGCTTCACTTTCTAAATGCTGTCCTTTCAGAGGAAATCACTTTCCTTTGAAAGTGCCTTAAGCTACTTACAAGCATTCACCAGAAACTCACATGCGTTTCTCTGAAAGAGAAGCAGTCTGTTCCAACACTTCAATTCACTGTGCGAAGTGAATGGAGTGTTGCCTCACTTTCTAAATGCTGTCGTTTCAGAGAAAATCAAAATCCTTTGAAAGTGCCTTAAACTACTTTCAAGCATTCATAAAAAACTCACATGCGCTTCTCTGAAAGAGAAGCAGTCTGTTCCAACACTTCAATTCACTGTGCGAAGTGAATGGAGTGTTGCCTCACTTTCTAAATGCTGTCCTTTCAGAGAAAATCACTTTCCTTTGAAAGTGCCTTAAACTACTTTCAAGCATTCATAAAAAACTCACATGCGTTTCTCTGAAAGAGAAGCAGTCTGTTCCAGCACTTCAATTCACTGTGTGAAGTGAATGGAGTGTTGCCTCACTTTCCAAATGCTGTCCTTTCAGAGAAAATCACTTTAATTTGAAAGTGCCTTAAGCTACTTACAAGCATTCAACAGAAACTCACATGCGTTTCTCTGAAAGAGAAGCAGTCTGTTCCAACACTTCAATTCACTGTGCGAAGTGAATGGAGTGTTGCTTCACTTTCTAAATGCTGTCCTTTCAGAGAAAATCACTTTCCTTTGAAAGTGCCTTAAGCTACTTACAAGCATTCAACAGAAACTCACATGCGTTTCTCTGAAAGAGAAGCAGTCTGTTCCAACACTTCAATTCACTGTGCGAAGTGGAGTGTTGTTTCACTTTCTAAATTATGTCCTTTCAGAGAAAATCACTTTCCTTTGAAAGTGCCTTAAGCAACTTGCAAGCATTCACAAGAAACACTAAGGCGTTTCTATGAAAGAGAAGCACTCTGTTCCAACACTTCAATTCACTGCACGAAGTGAGTGGAGTGTTGCTTCACTTTCTAAATGCTGTCCTTTTAGAGAAAATCACTTTCCTTTGAAAGTGCCTTAAGCTGCTTGCAAGCATTAGGAAGAAACTCACATGCGTTTCTCTGAAAGAGAAGCAGTCTGTTCCAACACTTCAATTCACTGTGCGAAGTGAAGGGAGTGTTGCCTCACTTTCTAAATGCTGTCCTTTCAGAGAAAATCACTTTCCATTGAAAGTGCCTTAAACTACTTTCAAGCATTCACAAAAAACTCACATGCGTTTCTCTGAAAGAGAAGCAGTCTGTTCCAAAACTTCAATTCACTGTGCGAAGTGAATGGAGTGTTGCTTCACGTTCTAAATGCTGTCCCTTCAGAGAAAATCCCTTTCCTTTGAATGTGACTTAAGCTACTTACAAGCATTCAACAGAAACTCACATGCATTTCTCTGAAAGAGACGCAATCTGTTCCAACACTTCAATTCTCTGTGCGAAGGGAATGGAGTGTTGCTTCACTTTCTAAATGCTGTCCTTTCAGAGAAAATCACTTTCCTTTGAAAGTGCCTTAAGCTACTTGCAAGCATTTACAAGAAACACTAATGCGTTTCTCTGAAAGAGAAGCAGTCTGTTCCAACACTTCAATTCATTGCGCGAAGGGAATGGAGTGTTGCTTTACATTCTAAATGCTGTCCTTTCAGAGAAAATCACTTTCCTTTGAAAGTGCCTTAAGCTACTTACAAGCATTCACCAGAAACTCACATGCGTTTCTCTGAAAGAGAAGCAGTCTGTTCCAACACTTCAATTCACTGTGCGAAGTGAATGGAGTGTTGCTTCACTTTCTAAATGCTGTCCTTTCAGAGAAAATCACTTTCCTTTGAAAGTGCCTTAAGCTACTTGCAAGCATTAGGAAGAAACTTACATTGCGTTTCTCTGAAAGAGAAGCAGTCTGTTCCAACACTTCAATTCACTGTGCGAAGTGAAGGGAGTGTTGCTTCACTTTCTAAATGCTGTCCTTTCAGAGAAAATCACTTTCCTTTGAAAGTGCCTTAAACTGCTTTCAAGCATTCACAAAAAACTCACATGCGTTTCTCTGAAAGAGAAGCAGTCCGTTCCAACACTTCAATTCACTGTGTGAAGTGAATAGAGTGTTGCCTCACTTTCTAAATGCTGTCCTTGCAGAGAAAATCACTTTCCTTTGAAAGTGCCTTAAGCTACTTACAAGCATTTAACAGAAACTCACATGCGTTTCTCTGAAAGAGAAGCAGTCTGTTCCAACACTTCAATTCACTGTGCGAAGTGGAGTGTTGCTTCACTTTCTAAATGCTGTTCTTTCAGAGAAAATCACTTTCCTTTGAAAGTGCCTTAAGCTACTTGCAAGCATTAGGAAGAAACTCACATGCGTTTCTCTGAAAGAGAAGCAGTCTGTTCCAACACTTCAATTCACTGTGCGAAGTGAATGGAGTGTTGCTTCACTTTCTAAATTATGTCCTTTCAGAGAAAATCACTTTCCTTTGAAAGTGCCTTAAGCTGCTTGAAAGCATTAGGAAGAAACTCACATGCGTTTCTCTGAAAGAGAAGCAGTCTGTTCCAACACTTCAATTCACTGTGCGAAGTGAAGGGAGTGTTGCCTCACTTTCTAAATGCTGTCCTTTCAGAGAAAATCACTTTCCATTGAAAGTGCCTTAAACTACTTTCAAGCATTCACAGAAAACTCACATGCGTTTCTCTGAAAGAGAAGCAGTCTGTTACAACACTTCAATTCACTGTGCGAAGTGAATGGAGTGTTGCTTCACGTTCTAAATGCTGTCCTTTCAGAGAAAATCCCTTTCCTTTGAATGTGACTTAAGCTACTTACAAGCATTCAACAGAAACTCACATGCATTTCTCTGAAAGAGAAGCAATCTGTTCCAACACTTCAATTCTCTGTGCGAAGGGAATGGAGTGTTGCTTCACTTTCTAAATGCTGTCCTTTCAGAGAAAATCACTTTCCTTTGAAAGTTCCTTAAGCAACTTGCAAGAATTCACAAGAAACTCACATGCGTTTCTCTGAAAGAGAAGCAGTCTGTTCCAACACTTCAATTCACTGTGCGAAGTGAATGGAGTGTTGCTTCACTTTCTAAATGCTGTCCTTTCAGAGAAAATAACTTTCCCTTGAAAGTGCCTTAAGCTACTTGCAGGCATTAGGAAGAAACTCACATGCGTTTCTCTGAAAGAGAAGCAGTCTGTTCCAACACTTCAATTCACTGTGCGAAGTGAATGGAGTGTTGCCTCACTTTCTAAATGCTGTCCTTTCAGAGAAAATCACTTTAATTTGAAAGTGCCTTAAGCTACTTACAAGCATTCACCAGAAACTCACATGCGTTTCTCTGAAAGAGAAGCAGTCTGTTCCAACACTTCAATTCACTGTGCGTAGTGAATGGAGTGTTGCTTCACTTTCTAAATGCTGTCCTTTCAGAGAAAATCACTTTCCTTTGATAGTGCCTTAAGCTACTTGCAAGCATTAGGAAAAAACTCACATGCGTTTCTCTGAAAGAGAAGCAGTCTGTTCCAACACTTCAATTCACTGTGTGAAGTGAATAGAGTGTTGCCTCACTTTCTAAATGCTGTCCTTTCAGAGAAAATCACTTTCCTTTGAAAGTGCCTCAAGCAACTTGCAAGCATTCACAAGAAACACTAAGGCGTTTCTATGAAAGAGAAGCACTCTGTTCCAACACTTCAATTCACTGCACGAAGTGAATGGAGTGTTGCTTCACTTTCTAAATGCTGTCCTTTCAGAGGAAATCACTTTCCTTTGAAAGTGCCTTAAGCTACTTACAAGCATTCACCAGAAACTCACATGCGTTTCTCTGAAAGAGAAGCAGTCGGTTCCAACACTTCAATTCACTGTGCGAAGTGCATGGACTGTTGCCTCACTTTCTAAATGCTGTCGTTTCAGAGAAAATCACTTTCCTTTGAAAGTGCCTTAAACTACTTTCAAGCATTCATAAAAAACTCACATGCGTTTCTCTGAAAGAGAAGCAGTCTGTTCCAACACTTCAATTCACTGTGCGAAGTGAATGGAGTGTTGCTTCACTTTCTAAATGCTGTCCTTTCAGAGAAAATCACTTTCCTTTGAAAGTGCCTTAAACTACTTTCAAGCATTCATAAAAAACTCACATGCGTTTCTCTGAAAGAGAAGCAGTCTGTTCCAGCACTTCAATTCACTGTGTGAAGTGAATGGAGTCTTGCCTCACTTTCTAAATGCTGTCCTTTCAGAGAAAATCACTTTAATTTGAAAGTGCCTTAAGCTACTTACAAGCATTCAACAGAAACTCACATGCGTTTCTCTGAAAGAGAAGCAGTCTGTTCCAACACTTCAATTCACTGTGCGAAGTGAATGGAGTGTTGCTTCACTTTCTAAATGCTGTCCTTTCAGAGAAAATCACTTTCCTTTGAAAGTGCCTTAAGCTACTTACAAGCATTCAACAGAAACTCACATGCGTTTCTCTGAAAGAGAAGCAGTCTGTTCCAACACTTCAATTCACTGTGCGTAGTGGAGTGTTGTTTCACTTACTAAATGCTGTCCTTTCAGAGAAAATCACTTTCCTTTGAAAGTGCCTTAAGCAACTTGCAAGCATTCACAAGAAACACTAAGGCGTTTCTATGAAAGAGAAGCACTCTGTTCCAACACTTCAATTCACTGCACGAAGTGAATGGAGTGTTGCTTCACTTTCTAAATGCTGTCCTTTCAGAGGAAATCACTTTCCTTTGAAAGTGCCTTAAGCTACATACAAGCATTCACCAGAAACTCACATGCGTTTCTCTGAAAGAGAAGTAGTCGGTTCCAACACTTCAATTCACTGTGCGAAGTGAATGGAGTGTTGCCTCACTTTCGAAATGCTGTCCTTTCAGAGAAAATCACTTTCCTTTGAAAGTGCCTTTAACTACTTTCAAGCATTCATAAAAAACTCACATGCGTTTCTCTGAAAGAGAAGCAGTCTGTTCCAACACTTCAATTCACTGTGCGAAGTGAATGGAGTGTTGCTTCACTTTCTAAATGCTGTCCTTTCAGAGAAAATCACTTTCCTTTGATAGTGCCTTAAGCTACTTGCAAGCCATAGGAAAAAACTCACATGCGTTTCTCTGAAAGAGAAGCAGTCTGTTCCAACACTTCAATTCACTGTGTGAAGTGAATAGAGTGTTGCCTCACCTTCTAAATGCTGTCCTTTCAGAGAAAATCACTTTCCTTTGAAAGTGCCTTAAGCTACTTACAAGCATTTAACAGAAACTCACATGCGTTTCTCTGAAAGAGAAGCAGTCTGTTCCAACACTTCAATTCACTGTGCGAAGTGAAGGGAGTGTTGCCTCACTTTCTAAATGCTGTCCTTTCAGAGAAAATCACTTTCCTTTGAAAGTGCCTTAAGCTACTTGCAAGCATTTACAAGAAACACTAATGCGTTTCTATGAAAGAGAAGCAGTCTGTTCCAACACTTCAATTCATTGCGCGAAGGGAATGGAGTGTTGCTTTACGCTCTAAATATTGTCCTTTCAGAGAAAATCACTTTCCTTTGAAAGTGCCTTAAGCTACTTACAAGCATTCACCAGAATCTCACATGCGTTTCTCTGAAAGAGAAGCAGTCTGTTCCAACACTTCAATTCACTGTGCGAAGTGAATGGAGTGTTGCTTCACTTTCTAAATGCTGTCCTTTCAGAGAAAATCACTTTCCTTTGAAAGTGCCTTAAACTACTTTCAAGCATTCACAAAAAACTCACATGCGTTTCTCTGAAAGAGAAGCAGTCTGTTCCAACACTTCAATTCACTGTGCGAAGTGAATGGAGTGTTGCCTCACATTCTAAATGCTGTCCTTTCAGAGAAAATCACTTTCCTTTGAAAGTGCCTTAAGCTACTTACAAGCATTCAACAGAAAGTCACATGCGTTTCTCTGAAAGAGAAGCAGTCCGTTCCAACACTTCAATTCACTGTGCGAAGTTCATGGAGTGTTGCTTCACTTTCTAAATTATGTCCTTTCAGAGAAAATCACTTTCCTTTGAAATTGCCTTAAGCAACTTGCAAGCATTCACAAGAAACACTAAGGCGTTTCTATGAAAGAGAAGCACTCTGTTCCAACACTTCAATTCACTGCACGAAGTGAATGGAGTGTTGCTTCACTTTCTAAATGCTGTCCTTTCAGAGAAAATCACTTTCCTTTGAAAGTGCCTTAAGCTACTTACAAGCATTCACCAGAAAATCACATGCGTTTCTCTGAAAGAGAAGCAGTCGGTTCCAACGCTTCAATTCACTGTGCGAAGTGAATGGAGTGTTGCCTCACTTTCTAAATGCTGTCGTTTCAGAGAAAATCACTTTCCTTTGAAAGTGCCTTAAACTACTTTCAAGCATTCATAAAAAACTCACATGCGTTTCTCTGAAAGAGAAGCAGTCTGTTCCAACACTTCAATTCACTGTGCGAAGTGAATGGAGTGTTGCTTCACTTTCTAAAGGCTGTCCTTTCAGAGAAAATCACTTTCCTTTGATAGTGCCTTAAGCTACTTTCAAGCATTAGGAAGAAACTCACATGTGTTTCTCTGAAAGAGAAGCAGTCTGTTCCAACACTTCAATTCACTGTGTGAAGTGAATAGAGTGTTGCCTCACTTTCTAAATGCTGTCCTTTCAGAGAAAATCACTTTCCTTTGAAAGTGCCTTAAGCTACTTACAAGCATTTAACAGAAACTCACATGCGTTTCTCTGAAATAGAAGCAGTCTGTTCCAACACTTCAATTCACTGTGCGAAGTGAATGGAGTGTTGCTGCACTTTCTAAATGCTGTCCTTTCAGAGAAAATAACTTTCCCTTGAAAGTGCCTTAAGCTACTTGCAAGCATTAGGAAGAAACTCACATGCGTTTCTCTGAAAGAGAAGCAGTCTGTTCCAACACTTCAATTCACTGTGCGAAGTGAAGGGAGTGTTGCCTCACTTTCTAAATGCTGTCCTTTCAGAGAAAATCACTTTCCTTTGAAAGTGCCTTAAGCTACTTACAAGCATTCACCAGAAACTCACATGCGTTTCTCTGAAAGAGAAGCAGTCTGTTCCAACACTTCAATTCACTGTGCGAAGTGAATGGAGTGTTGCTTCACTTTCTAAATGCTGTCCTTTCAGAGAAAATCACTTTCCTTGGAAAGTGCCTTAAGCTACTTGCAAGCATTAGGAAGAAACTTACATGCGTTTCTCTGAAAGAGAAGCAGTCTGTTCCAACACTTCAATTCACTGTGCGAAGTGAATGGAGTGTTGCTTCACTTTCTAAATGCTGTCCTTTCAGAGAAAATCACTTTCCTTTGAAAGTGCCTTAAACTACTTTCAAGCATTCACAAAAAACTCACATGCGTTTCTCTGAAAGAGAAGCAGTCTGTTCCAACACTTCAATTCACTGTGCGAAGTGAATGGAGTGTTGCCTCACATTCTAAATGCTGTCCTTTCAGAGAAAATCACTTTCCTTTGAAAGTGCCTTAAGCTACTTACAAGCATTCAACAGAAAGTCACATGCGTTTCTCTGAAAGAGAAGCAGTCCGTTCCAACACTTCAATTCACTGTGCGAAGTTCATGGAGTGTTGCTTCACTTTCTAAATTATGTCCTTTCAGAGAAAATCACTTTCCTTTGAAATTG
Source organism: Myodes glareolus (assembly GCF_982192425.1). NCBI lineage: Eukaryota > Metazoa > Chordata > Mammalia > Rodentia > Cricetidae > Myodes > Myodes glareolus. Next base: position 70,807,975 of record NC_142042.1, read on the forward strand.
CCTTAAGCAACTTGCAAGCATTCACAAGAAACACTAAGGCGTTTCTATGAAAGAGAAGCACTCTGTTCCAACACTTCAATTCACTGCACGAAGTGAATGGAGTGTTGCTTCACTTTCTAAATGCTGTCCTTTCAGAGAAAATCACTTTCCTTTGAAAGTGCCTTAAGCTACTTACAAGCATTCACCAGAAAATCACATGCGTTTCTCTGAAAGAGAAGCAGTCGGTTCCAACGCTTCAATTCACTGTGCGAAGTGAATGGAGTGTTGCCTCACTTTCTAAATGCTGTCGTTTCAGAGAAAATCACTTTCCTTTGAAAGTGCCTTAAACTACTTTCAAGCATTCATAAAAAACTCACATGCGTTTCTCTGAAAGAGAAGCAGTCTGTTCCAACACTTCAATTCACTGTGCGAAGTGAATGGAGTGTTGCTTCACTTTCTAAAGGCTGTCCTTTCAGAGAAAATCACTTTCCTTTGATAGTGCCTTAAGCTACTTTCAAGCATTAGGAAGAAACTCACATGTGTTTCTCTGAAAGAGAAGCAGTCTGTTCCAACACTTCAATTCACTGTGTGAAGTGAATAGAGTGTTGCCTCACTTTCTAAATGCTGTCCTTTCAGAGAAAATCACTTTCCTTTGAAAGTGCCTTAAGCTACTTACAAGCATTTAACAGAAACTCACATGCGTTTCTCTGAAAGAGAAGCAGTCTGTTCCAACACTTCAATTCACTGTGCGAAGTGAATGGAGTGTTGCTGCACTTTCTAAATGCTGTCCTTTCAGAGAAAATAACTTTCCCTTGAAAGTGCCTTAACCTACTTGCAAGCATTAGGAAGAAACTCACATGCGTTTCTCTGAAAGAGAAGCAGTCTGTTCCAACACTTCAATTCACTGTGCGAAGTGAATGGAGTGTTGCCTCACTTTCTAAATGCTGTCCTTTCAGAGAAAATCACTTTAATTTGAAAGTGCCTTAAGCTACTTACAAGCATTCACCAGAAACTCACATGCGTTTCTCTGAAAGAGAAGCAGTCTGTTCCAACACTTCAATTCGCTGTGCGAAGTGAATGGAGTGTTGCTTCACTTTCTAAATGCTGTCCTTTCAGAGAAAATCACTTTCCTTTGATAGTGCCTTAAGCTACTTGCAAGCATTAGGAAAAAACTCACATGCGTTTCTCTGAAAGAGAAGCAGTCTGTTCCAACACTTCAATTCACTGTGTGAAGTGAATAGAGTGTTGCCTCACTTTCTAAATGCTGTCCTTTCAGAGAAAATCACTTTCCTTTGAAAGTGCCTTAAGCAACTTGCAAGCATTCACAAGAAACACTAAGGCGTTTCTATGAAAGAGAAGCACTCTGTTCCAACACTTCAATTCACTGCACGAAGTGAATGGAGTGTTGCTTCACTTTCTAAATGCTGTCCTTTCATAGGAAATCACTTTCCTTTGAAAGTGCCTTAAGCTACTTACAAGCATTCACCAGAAACTCACATGCGTTTCTCTGAAAGAGAAGCAGTCGGTTCCAACACTTCAATTCACTGTGCGAAGTGAATGGAGTGTTGCCTCACTTTCTAAATGCTGTCGTTTCAGAGAAAATCACTTTCCTTTGAAAGTGCCTTAAACTACTTTCAAGCATTCATAAAAAACTCACATGCGTTTCTCTGAAAGAGAAGCAGTCTGTTCCAACACTTCAATTCACTGTGCGAAGTGAATGGAGTGTTGCTTCACTTTCTAAATGCTGTCCTTTCAGAGAAAATCACTTTCCTTTGAAAGTGCCTTAAACTACTTTCAAGCATTCATAAAAAACTCACATGCGTTTCTCTGAAAGAGAAGCAGTCTGTTCCAGCACTTCAATTCACTGTGTGAAGTGAATGGAGAGTTGCCTCACTTTCTAAATGCTGTCCTTTCAGAGAAAATCACTTTAATTTGAAAGTGCCTTAAGCTACTTACAAGCATTCAACAGAAACTCACATGCGTTTCTCTGAAAGAGAAGCAGTCTGTTCCAACACTTCAATTCACTGTGCGAAGTGAATGGAGTGTTGCTTCACTTTCTAAATGCTGTCCTTTCAGAGAAAATCACTTTCCTTTGAAAGTGCCTTAAGCTACTTACAAGCATTCAACAGAAACTCACATGCGTTTCTCTGAAAGAGAAGTAGTCGGTTCCAACACTTCAATTCACTGTGCGAAGTGAATGGAGTGTTGCCTCACTTTCTAAATGCTGTCCTTTCAGAGAAAATCACTTTCCTTTGAAAGTGCCTTAAACTACTTTCAAGCATTCATAAAAAACTCACATGCGTTTCTCTGAAAGAGAAGCAGTCTGTTCCAACACTTCAATTCACTGTGCGAAGTGAATGGAGTGTTGCTTCACTTTCTAAATGCTGTCCTTTCAGAGAAAATCACTTTCCTTTGATAGTGCCTTAAGCTACTTGCAAGCATTAGGAAAAAACTCACATGCGTTTCTCTGAAAGAGAAGCAGTCTGTTCCAACACTTCAATTCACTGTGTGAAGTGAATAGAGTGTTGCCTCACTTTCTAAATGCTATCCTTTCAGAGAAAATCACTTTCCTTTGAAAGTGCCTTAAGCTACTTACAAGCATTTAACAGAAACTCACATGCGTTTCTCTGAAAGAGAAGCAGTCTGTTCCAACACTTCAATTCACTGTGCGAAGTGAAGGGAGTGTTGCCTCACTTTCTAAATGCTGTCCTTTCAGAGAAAATCACTTTCCTTTGAAAGTGCCTTAAGCTACTTGCAAGCATTTACAAGAAACACTAATGCGTTTCTATGAAAGAGAAGCAGTCTGTTCCAACACTTCAATTCATTGCGCGAAGGGAATGGAGTGTTGCTTTACGTTCTAAATGCTGTCCTTTCAGAGAAAATCACTTTCCTTTGAAAGTGCCTTAAGCTACTTACAAGCATTCACCAGAAACTCACATGCGTTTCTCTGAAAGAGAAGCAGTCTGTTCCAACACTTCAATTCACTGTGCGAAGTGAATGGAGTGTTGCTTCACTTTCTAAATGCTGTCCTTTCAGAGAAAATCACTTTCCTTTGAAAGTGCCTTAAGCTACTTGCAAGCATTAGGAAGAAACTTACATGCGTTTCTCTGAAAGAGAAGCAGTCTGTTCCAACACTTCAATTCACTGTGCGAAGTGAATGGAGTGTTGCTTCACTTTCTAAATGCTGTCCTTTCAGAGAAAATCACTTTCCTTTGAAAGTGCCTTAAACTACTTTCAAGCATTCACAAAAACCTCACATGCGTTTCTCTGAAAGAGAAGCAGTCTGTTCCAACACTTCAATTCACTGTGCGAAGTTCATGGAGTGTTGCTTCACTTTCTAAATTATGTCCTTTCAGAGAAAATCACTTTCCTTTGAAAGTGCCTTAAGCAACTTGCAAGCATTCACAAGAAACACTAAGGCGTTTCTATGAAAGTGAAGCACTCTGTTCCAACACTTCAATTCATTGCGCGAAGGGAATGGAGTGTTGCCTCACTTTCTAAATGCTGTCCTTTCAGAGAAAATCACTTTCCTTTGAAAGTGCCTTAAGCTACTTACAAGCATTTAACAGAAACTCACATGCGTTTCTCTGAAAGAGAAGCTGTCTGTTCTAACACTTCAATTCACTGTGTGAAGTGAATAGAGTGTTGCCTCACTTTCTAAATGCTGTCCTTTTAGAGAAAATCACTTTCCTTTGAAAGTGCCTTAAGCTACTTACAAGCATTTAACAGAAACTCACATGCGTTTCTCTGAAAGAGAAGCAGTCTGTTCCAACACTTCAATTCACTGTGTGAAGTGAAGGGAGTGTTGCCTCACTTTCTAAATGCTGTCCTTTCAGAGAAAATCACTTTCCTTTGAAAGTGCCTTAAGCTACTTGCAAGCATTTACAAGAAACACTAATGCGTTTCTATGAAAGAGAAGCAGTCTGTTCCAACACTTCAATTCATTGCGCGAAGGGAATGGAGTGTTGCTTTACGTTCTAAATGCTGTCCTTTCAGAGAAAATCACTTTCCTTTGAAAGTGCCTTAAGCTACTTACAAGCATTCACCAGAAACTCACATGCGTTTCTCTGAAAGAGAAGCAGTCTGTTCCAACACTTCAATTCACTGTGCGAAGTGAATGGAGTGTTGCTTCACTTTCTAAATGCTGTCCTTTCAGAGAAAATCACTTTCCTTTGAAAGTGCCTTAAACTACTTTCAAGCATTCACAAAAAACTCACATGCGTTTCTCTGAAAGAGAAGCAGTCTGTTCCAACATTTCAATTCACTGTGCGAAGTGAATGGAGTGTTGCCTCACTTTCTAAATGCTGTCCTTTCAGAGAAAATCACTTTCCTTTGAAAGTGCCTTAAGCTACTTACAAGCATTCAACAGAAAGTCACATGCGTTTCTCTGAAAGAGAAGCAGTCTGTTCCAACACTTCAATTCACTGTGCGAAGTTCATGGAGTGTTGCTTCACTTTCTAAATTATGTCCTTTCAGAGAAAATCACTTTCCTTTGAAAGTGCCTTAAGCAACTTGCAAGCATTCACAAGAAACACTAAGGCGTTTCTATGAAAGAGAAGCACTCTGTTCCAACACTTCAATTCACTGCACGAAGTGAATGGAGTGTTGCTTCACTTTCTAAATGCTGTCCTTTAAGAGAAAATCACTTTCCTTTGATAGTGCCTTAAGCTACTTTCAAGCATTAGGAAGAAACTCACATGTGTTTCTCTGAAAGAGAAGCAGTCTGTTCCAACACTTCAATTCACTGTGTGAAGTGAATAGAGTGTTGCCTCACTTTCTAAATGCTGTCCTTTCAGAGAAAATCACTTTCCTTTGAAAGTGCCTTAAGCTACTTACAAGCATTTAACAGAAACTCACATGCGTTTCTCTGAAAGAGAAGCAGTCTGTTCCAACACTTCAATTCACTGTGCGAAGTGAATGGAGTGTTGCTTCACTTTCTAAATGCTGTTCTTTCAGAGAAAATCACTTTCCTTTGAAAGTGCCTTAAGCTACTTGCAAGCATTAGGAAGAAACTCACATGCGTTTCTCTGAAAGAGAAGCAGTCTGTTCCAACACTTCAATTCACTGTGCAAAGTGAATGGAGTGTTGCTTCACTTTCTAAATGCTGTCCTTTCAGAGAAAATCACTTTCCTTTGAAAGTACCTTAAGCTACTTGCAAGCATTAGGAAGAAACTCACATGCGTTTCTCTGAAAGAGAAGCAGTCTGTTCCAACACTTCAATTCTCTGTGTGAAGTGAATTGAGTGTTGCCTCACTTTCTAAATGCTGTCCTTTCAGAGAAAATCACTTACCTTTGAAAGTGCCTTAAGCTACTTGCAAGCATTAGGAAGAAATTCACATGCGTTTCTCTGAAAGAGAAGCAGTCTGTTCCAACAGTTCAATTCACTGTGCGAAGTGAATGGAGTGTTGCCTCACTTTCTAAATGCTGTCCTTTCAGAGAAAATCACTTTCCTTTGAAAGTGCCTTAAGCTACTTACAAGCATTTAACAGAAACTCACATGCGTTTCTCTGAAAGAGAAGCAGTTTGTTCCAACACTTCAATTCACTGTGCGAAGTGAATGGAGTGTTGCTTCACTTTCTAAATGCTGTTCTTTCAGAGAAAATCACTTTCCTTTGAAAGTGCCTTAAGCTACTTGCAAGCATTAGGAAGAAACTCACATGCGTTTCTCTGAAAGAGAAGCAGTCCGTTCCAACCGTTCAATTCACTGTGCGAAGTGATTGGAGTGTTGCCTCACTTTCTAAATGCTGTCCTTTCAGAGAAAATCACTTTCCTTTGAAAGTGCCTTAAGCTGCTTGCAAGCATTAGGAAGAAACTCACATGCGTTTCTCTGAAAGATAAGCAGTCTGTTCCAACACTTCAATTCACTGTGCGAAGTGAATGTAGTGTTGCCTCACTTTCTAAATGCTGTCCTTTCAGAGAAAATCACTTTCCATTGAAAGTGCCTTAAACTACTTTCAAGCATTCACAAAAAACTCACATGCGTTTCTCTGAAAGAGAAGCAGTCTGTTATAACACTTCAATTCACTGTGCGAAGTGAATGGAGTGTTGCTTCACGTTCTAAATGCTGTCCTTTCAGAGAAAATCCCTTTCCTTTGAATGTGACTTAAGCTACTTACAAGCATTCAACAGAAACTCACATGCATTTCTCTGAAAGAGAAGCAATCTGTTCCAACACTTCAATTCTCTGTGCAAAGGGAATGGAGTGTTGCTTCACTTTCTAAATGCTGTCCTTTCAGAGAAAATCACTTTCTTTGAAAGTGCCTTAAGCTACTTGCAAGCATTTACAAGAAACACTAATGCGTTTCTATGAAAGAGAAGCAGTCTGTTCCAACACTTCAATTCATTGCGCGAAGGGAATGGAGTGTTGCTTTACTTTCTAAATGCTGTCCTTTCAGAGAAAATAACTTTCCCTTGAAAGTGCCTTAAGCTACTTGCAATCATTAGGAAGAAACTCACATGCGTTTCTCTGAAAGAGAAGCAGTCTGTTCCAACACTTCAATTCACTGTGCGAAGTGAATGGAGTGTTGCTTCACTTTCTAAATGCTGTCCTTTCAGAGAAAATCACTTTCCTTTGAAAGTGCCTTAAACTACTTTCAAGCATTCATAAAAACCTCAAATGCGTTTCTCTGAAAGAGAAGCAGTCTGTTCCAGCACTTCAATTCACTGTGTGAAGTGAATGGAGTGTTGCCTCACTTTCTAAATGCTGTCCTTTCAGAGAAAATCACTTTAATTTGAAAGTGCCTTAAGCTACTTACAAGCATTCAACAGAAACTCACATGCGTTTCTCTGAAAGAGAAGCAGTCTGTTCCAACACTTCAATTCACTGTGCGAAGTGAATGAAGTGTTGCTTCACTTTCTAAATGCTGTCCTTTCAGAGAAAATCACTTTCCTTTGAAAGTGCCTTAAGCAACTTGCAAGCATTCACAAGAAACACTAAGGCGTTTCTATGAAAGAGAAGCACTCTGTTCCAACACTTCAATTCACTGCACGAAGTGAATGGAGTGTTGCTTCACTTTCTAAATGCTGTCCTTTCAGAGGAAATCACTTTCCTTTGAAAGTGCCTTAAGCTACTTACAAGCATTCACCATAAACTCACATGCGTTTCTCTGAAAGAGAAGCAGTCTGTTCCAACACTTCAATTCACTGTGCGAAGTGAATGGAGTGTTGCTTCACTTTCTAAATGCTGTCCTTTCAGAGAAAATCACTTTCCTTTGATAGTGCCTTAAGCTACTTGCAAGCAATAGGAAAAAACTCACATGCGTTTCTCTGAAAGAGAAGCAGTCTGTTCCAACACTTCAATTCACTGTGTGAAGTGAATAGAGTGTTGCCTCACTTTCTAAATGCCGTCCTTTCAGAGAAAATCACTTTCCTTTGAAAGTGCCTTAAGCTACTTACAAGCATTTAACAGAAACTCACATGCGTTTCTCTGAAAGAGAAGCAGTCTGTTCCAACACTTCAATTCACTGTGCGAAGTGGAGTGTTGCTTCACTTTCTAAATGCTGTTCTTTCAGAGAAAATCACTTTCTTTTGAAAGTGCCTTAAGCTACTTGCAAGCATTAGGAAGAAACTCACATGCGTTTCTCTGAAAGAGAAGCAGTCCGTTCCAACACTTCAATTCACTGTGCGAAGTGAATGGAGTGTTGCTTCACTTTCTAAATGCTGTCCTTTCAGAGAAAATCACTTTCCTTTGAAAGTGCCTTAAGCTGCTTGCAAGCATTAGGAAGAAACTCACATGCGTTTCTCTGAAAGAGAAGCAGTCTGTTCCAACACTTCAATTCACTGTGCGAAGTGAAGGGAGTGTTGCCTCACTTTCTAAATGCTGTCCTTTCAGAGAAAATCACTTTCCATTGAAAGTGCCTTAAACTACTTTCAAGCATTCACAAAAAACTCACATGCGTTTCTCTGAAAGAGAAGCAGTCTGTTCCAACACTTCAATTCTCTGTGCGAAGGGAATGGAGTGTTGCTTCACTTTCTAAATGCTGTCATTTCAGAGAAAATCACTTTCCTTTGAAAGTGCCTTAAGCTACTTGCAAGCATTTACAAGAAACACTAATGCGTTTCTATGAAAGAGAAGCAGTCTGTTCCAACACTTCAATTCATTGCGCGAAGGGAATGGAGTGTTGCTTTACGTTCTAAATGCTGTCCTTTCAGAGAAAATCACTTTCCTTTGAAAGTGCCTTAAGCTACTTACAAGCATTCACCAGAAACTCACATGTGTTTCTCTGAAAGAGAAGCAGTCTGTTCCAACACTTCAATTCACTGTGCGAAGTGAATGGAGTGTTGCTTCACTTTCTAAATGCTGTCCTTTCAGAGAAAATCACTTTCCTTTGAAAGTGCCTTAAACTACTTTCAAGCATTCACAAAAAACTCACATGCGTTTCTCTGAAAGAGAAGCAGTCTGTTCCAACACTTCAATTCACTGTGCGAAGTGAATGGAGTGTTGCTTCACTTTCTAAATGCTGTCCTTTCAGAGAAAATCACTTTCCTTTGAAAGTGCCTTAAGCAACTTGCAAGAATTCACAAGAAACTCACATGCGTTTCTCTGAAAGAGAAGCAGTCTGTTCCAACACTTCAATTCACTGTGCGAAGTGGATGGAGTGTTGCTTCACTTTCTAAATGCTGTCCTTTCAGAGAAAATCACTTTCCCTTGAAAGTGCCTTAAGCTACTTGCAAGCATTAGGAAGAAACTCACATGCGTTTCTCTGAAAGAGAAGCAGTCTGTTCCAACACTTCAATTCACTGTGCGAAGTGAATGGAGTGTTGCCTCACTTTCTAAATGCTGTCCTTTCAGAGAAAATCACTTTCCTTTGATAGTGCCTTAAGCTACTTGCAAGCATTAGGAAAAAATCACACGAGTTTCTCTGAAAGAGAAGCAGTCTGTTCCAACACTGCAATTCACTGTGTGAAGTGAATAGAGTGTTGCCTCACTTTCTAAATGCTGTCCTTTCAGAGAAAATCACTTTCCTTTGAAAGTGCCTTAAGCTACTTGCAAGCATTTAACAGAAACTCACATGCGTTTCTCTGAAAGAGAAGCACTCTGTTCCAACACTTCAATTCACTGCACGAAGTGAATGGAGTGTTGCTTCACTTTCTAAATGCTGTCCTTTCAGAGGAAATCACTTTCCTTTGAAAGTGCCTTAAGCTACTTGCAAGCATTAGGATGAAACTCACATGCGTTTCTCTGAAAGAGAAGTAGTCCGTTCCAACACTTCAATTCACTGTGCGAAGTGAATGGAGTGTTGCTTCACTTTCTAAATGCTGTCCTTTCAGAGAAAATCACTTTCCTTTGAAAGTGCCTTAAGCTGCTTGCAAGCATTAGGAAGAAACTTACATGCGTTTCTCTGAAAGAGAAGCAGTCTGTTCCAACACTTCAATTCACTGTGTGAAGTGAATGGAGTGTTGCCTCATTTTCTAAATGCTGTCCTTTCAGAGAAAATCACTTTAATTTGAAAGTGCCTTAAGCTACTTACAAGCATTCACCAGAAACTCACATGCGTTTCTCTGAAAGAGAAGCAGTCTGTTCCAACACTTCAATTCACTGTGCGAAGTGAATGGAGTGTTGCTTCACTTTCTAAATGCTGTCCTTTCAGAGAAAATCACTTTCCTTTGAAAGTGCCTTAAGCTACTTACAAGCATTCAACAGAAACTCACATGCGTTTCTCTGAAAGAGAAGCAGTCTGTTCCAACACTTCAATTCACTGTGCGAAGTGAATGGAGTGTTGTTTCACTTTCTAAATTATGTCCTTTCAGAGAAAATCACTTTCCTTTGAAAGTGCCTTAAGCAACTTGCAAGCATTCACAAGAAACACTAAGGCGTTTCTATGAAAGAGAAGCACTCTGTTCCAACACTTCAATTCACTGCACGAAGTGAATGGAGTGTTGCTTCACTTTCTAAATGCTGTCCTTTCATCGGAAATCACTTTCCTTTGAAAGTGCCTTAAGCTACTTACAAGCATTCACCAGAAACTCACATGCGTTTCTCTGAAAGAGAAGCAGTCGGTTCCAACACTTCAATTCACTGTGCGAAGTGAATGGAGTGTTGCCTCACTTTCTAAATGCTGTCGTTTCAGAGAAAATCAAATTCCTTTGAAAGTGCCTTAAACTACTTTCAAGCATTCATAAAAAACTCACATGCGTTTCTCTGAAAGAGAAGCAGTCTGTTCCAACACTTCAATTCACTGTGCGAAGTGAATGGAGTGTTGCTTCACTTTCTAAATGCTGTCCTTTCAGAGAAAATCACTTTCCTTTGATAGTGCCTTAAGCTACTTGCAAGCATTAGGAAAAAACTCACATGCGTTTCTCTGAAAGAGAAGCAGTCTGTTCCAACACTTCAATTCACTGTGTGAAGTGAATAGAGTGTTGCCTCACTTTCTAAATTCTGTCCTTTCAGAGAAAATCACTTTCCTTTGAAAGTGCCTTAAGCTACTTACAAGCATTTAACAGAAACTCACATGCGTTTCTCTGAAAGAGAAGCAGTCTGTTCCAACACTTCAATTCACTGTGCGAAGTGGAGTGTTGCTTCACTTTCTAAATGCTGTTCTTTCAGAGAAAATCACTTTCCTTTGAAAGTGCCTTAAGCTACTTGCAAGCATTAGGAAGAAACTCACATGCGTTTCTCTGAAAGAGAAGCAGTCCGTTCCAACACTTCAATTCACTGTGCGAAGTGAATGGAGTGTTTCTTCACTTTCTAAATGCTGTCCTTTCAGAGAAAATCACTTTCCTTTGAAAGTGCCTTAAGCTGCTTGCAAGCATTAGGAAGAAACTCATATGCGTTTCTCTGAAAGAGAAGCAGTCTGTTCCAACACTTCAATTCACTGTGCGAAGTGAAGGGAGTGTTGCCTCACTTTCTAAATGCTGTCCTTTCAGAGAAAATCACTTTCCATTGAAAGTGCCTTAAACTAATTTCAAGCATTCACAAAAAACTCACATGCGTTCCTCTGAAAGAGAAGCAGTCTGTTCCAACACTTCAATTCACTGTGCGAAGTGAATGGAGTGTTGCTTCACGTTCTAAATGCTGTCCTTTCAGAGAAAATCCCTTTCCTTTGAATGTGACTTAAGCTACTTACAAGCATTCAACAGAAACTCACATGCATTTCTCTGAAAGAGAAGCAATCTGTTCCAACACTTCAATTCTCTGTGCGAAGGGAATGGAGTGTTGCTTCACTTTCTAAATGCTGTCATTTCAGAGAAAATCACTTTCCTTTGAAAGTGCCTTAAGCTACTTGCAAGCATTTACAAGAAACACTAATGCGTTTCTATGAAAGAGAAGCAGTCTGTTCCAACACTTCAATTCATTGCGCGAAGGGAATGGAGTGTTGCTTTACGTTCTAAATGCTGTCCTTTCAGAGAAAATCACTTTCCTTTGAAAGTGCCTTAAGCTACTTACAAGCATTCACCAGAAACTCACATGCGTTTCTCTGAAAGAGAAGCAGTCTGTTCCAACACTTCAATTCACTGTGCGAAGTGAATGGAGTGTTGCTTCACTTTCTAAATGCTGTCCTTTCAGAGAAAATCACTTTCCTTTGAAAGTGCCTTAAGCAACTTGCAAGAATTCACAAGAAACTCACATGCGTTTCTCTGAAAGAGAAGCAGTCTGTTCCAACACTTCAATTCACTGTGTGAAGTGAATGGAATGTTGCCTCATTTTCTAAATGCTGTCCTTTCAGAGAAAATCACTTTAATTTGAAAGTGCCTTAAGCTACTTACAAGCATTCAACAGAAACTCACATGTGTTTCTCTGAAAGAGAAGCAGTCTGTTCCAACACTTCAATTCACTGTGCGAAGTGAATGGAGTGTTGCTTCACTTTCTAAATTATGTCCTTTCAGAGAAAATCACTTTCCTTTGAAAGTGCCTTAAGCTACTTACAAGCAAGCACAAAAAAACTCACATGTGTTTCTCTGAAAGAGAAGCAGTCTGTTCCAACACTTCAATTCTCTGTGCGAAGTGAATGGAGTGTTGCTTCACGTTCTAAATGCTGTCCTTTCAGAGAAAATCCCTTTCCTTTGAATGTGACTTAAGCTACTTACAAGCATTCAACAGAAACTCACATGCATTTCTCTGAAAGAGAAGCAATCTGTTCCAACACTTCAATTCTCTCTACGAAGGGAATGGAGTGCTGCTTCACTTTCTAAATGCTGTCCTTTCAGAGAAAATCACTTTCCTTTGAAAGTGCCTTAAGCTACTTGCAAGCATTTACAAGAAACACTAATGCGTTTCTATGAAAGAGAAGCAGTCTGTTCCAACACTTCAATTCATTGCGCGAAGGGAATGGAGTGTTGCTTTACTTTCTAAATGCTGTCTTTTCAGAGAAAATCACTTTCCTTTGAAAGTGCCTTAAACTACTTTCAAGCATTCATAAAAAACTCACATGCGTTTCTCTGAAAGAGAAGTAGTCTGTTCCAGCACTTCAATTCACTGTGTGAAGTGGAGTGTTGCTTCACTTTCTAAATGCTGTCCTTTCAGAGAAAATCACTTTCCTTTGAAAGTGCCTTAAGCTACTTACAAGCATTCAACAGAAACTCACATGCGTTTCTCTGAAAGAGAAGCAGTCTGTTCAAACACTTCAATTCACTGCACGAGGTGAATGGAGTGTTGCTTCACTTTCTAAATTATGTCCTTTCAGAGAAAATCACTTTCCTTTGATAGTGCCTTAAACTACTTTCAAGCATTCATAAAAAACTCACATGCGTTTCTCTGAAAGAGAAGCAGTCTGTTCTAGCACTTCAATTCACTGTGCGAAGTGAATGGAGTGTTGTTTCACTTTCTAAATTATGTCCTTTCAGAGAAAATCACTTTCCTTTGAAAGTGCCTTAAGCAACTTGCAAGCATTCACAAGAAACACTAAGGCGTTTCTATGAAAGAGAAGCACTCTGTTCCAACACTTCAATTCACTGCACGAAGTGAATGGAGTGTTGCTTCACTTTCTAAATGCTGTCCTTTCATCGGAAATCACTTTCCTTTGAAAGTGCCTTAAGCTACTTACAAGCATTCACCAGAAACTCACATGCGTTTCTCTGAAAGAGAAGCAGTCGGTTCCAACACTTCAATTCACTGTGCGAAGTGAATGGAGTGTTGCCTCACTTTCTAAATGCTGTCGTTTCAGAGAAAATCAAATTCCTTTGAAAGTGCCTTAAACTACTTTCAAGCATTCATAAAAAACTCACATGCGTTTCTCTGAAAGAGAAGCAGTCTGTTCCAACACTTCAATTCACTGTGTGAAGTGAATAGAGTGTTGCCTCACTTTCTAAATTCTGTCCTTTCAGAGAAAATCACTTTCCTTTGAAAGTGCCTTAAGCTACTTACAAGCATTTAACAGAAACTCACATGCGTTTCTCTGAAAGAGAAGCAGTCTGTTCCAACACTTCAATTCACTGTGCGAAGTGAATGGAGTGTTGCTTCACTTTCTAAATGCTGTTCTTTCAGAGAAAATCACTTTCCTTTGAAAGTGCCTTAAGCTACTTGCAAGCATTAGGAAGAAACTCACATGCGTTTCTCTGAAAGAGAAGCAGTCCGTTCCAACCCTTCAATTCACTGTGCGAAGTGATTGGAGTGTTGCTTCACTTTCTAAATGCTGTCCTTTCAGAGAAAATCACTTTCCTTTGAAAGTGCCTTAAGCTGCTTGCAAGCATTACGAAGAAACTCACATGCGTTTCTCTGAAAGAGAAGCAGTCTGTTCCAACACTTCAATTCACTGTGCGAAGTGAATGGAGTGTTGCCTCACTTTCTAAATGCTGTCCTTTCAGAGAAAATCACTTTCCATTGAAAGTGCCTAAAACTACTTTCAAGCATTCACAAAAAACTCACATGCGTTTCTCTGAAAGAGAAGCAGTCTGTTATAACACTTCAATTCACTGTGCGAAGTGAATGGAGTGTTGCTTCACGTTGTAAATGCTGTCCTTTCAGAGAAAATCCCTTTCCTTTGAATGTGACTTAAGCTACTTACAAGCATTCAACAGAAACTCACATGCATTTCTCTGAAAGAGAAGCAATCTGTTCCAACACTTCAATTCTCTGTGCGAAGGGAATGGAGTGTTGCTTCACTTTCTAAATGCTGTCCTTTCAGAGAAAATCACTTTCTTTGAAAGTGCCTTAAGCTACTTGCAAGCATTTACAAGAAACACTAATGCGTTTCTATGAAAGAGAAGCAGTCTGTTCCAACACTTCAATTCATTGCGCGAAGGGAATGGAGTGTTGCTTTACTTTCTAAATGCTGTCCTTTCAGAGAAAATCACTTTCCTTTGAAAGTGCCTTAAGCTACTTACAAGCATTCACCAGAAACTCACATGCGTTTCTCTGAAAGAGAAGCAGTCTGTTCCAACACTTCAATTCACTGTGCGAAGTGAATGGAGTGTTGCTTCACTTTCTAAATGCTGTCCTTTCAGAGAAAATCACTTTCCTTTGAAAGTGCCTTAAACTACTTTCAAGCATTCATAAAAAACTCAAATGCGTTTCTCTGAAAGAGAAGCAGTCTGTTCCAGCACTTCAATTCACTGTGTGAAGTGAATGGAGTGTTGCCTCACTTTCTAAATGCTGTCCTTTCAGAGAAAATCACTTTCCTTTGAAAGTGCCTTAAGCTACTTACAAGCATTCAACAGAAACTCACATGCGTTTCTCTGAAAGAGAAGCAGTCTGTTCCAACACTTCAATTCACTGTGCGAAGAGAATGAAGTGTTGCTTCACTTTCTAAATGCTGTCCTTTCAGAGAAAATCACTTTCCTTTGAAAGTGCTTTAAGCTACTTACAAGCATTCAACAGAAACTCACATGCGTTTCTCTGAAAGAGAAGCAGTCTGTTCCAACACTTCAATTCACTGCACGAAGTGAATGGAGTGTTGCTTCACTTTCTAAATTATGTCCTTTCAGAGAAAATCACTTTCCTTTGAAAGTGCCTTAAACTACTTTCAAGCATTCATAAAAAACTCACATGCGTTTCTCTGAAAGAGAAGCAGTCTGTTCCAGACTTCAATTCACTGTGCGAAGTGAATGGAGTGTTGCCTCACTTTCTAAATGCTGTCCTTTCAGAGAAAATCACTTTCCTTTGAAAGTGCCTTAAACTACTTTCAAGCATTCATAAAAAACTCACATGGGTTTCTCTGAAAGAGAAGCAGTCTGTTCCAGCACTTCAATTCACTGTGCGAAGTGAATGGAGTGTTGCTTCACTTTCTAAATGCTGTCCTTTCAGAGAAAATCACTTTCTTTGAAAGTGCCTTAAGCTACTTGCAAGCATTTACAAGAAACACTAATGCGTTTCTATGAAAGAGAAGCAGTCTGTTCCAACACTTCAATTCATTGCGCGAAGGGAATGGAGTGTTGCTTTACTTTCTAAATGCTGTCCTTTCAGAGAAAATCACTTTCCTTTGAAAGTGCCTTAAGCTACTTACAAGCATTCACCAGAAACTCACATGCGCTTCTCTGAAAGAGAAGCAGTCTGTTCCAACACTTCAATTCACTGTGCGAAGTGAATGGAGTGTTGCTTCACTTTCTAAATGCTGTCCTTTCAGAGAAAATCACTTTCCTTTGAAAGTGCCTTAAACTACTTTCAAGCATTCATAAAAAACTCAAATGCGTTTCTCTGAAAGAGAAGCAGTCTGTTCCAGCACTTCAATTCACTGTGTGAAGTGAATGGAGTGTTGCCTCACTTTCTAAATGCTGTCCTTTCAGAGAAAATCACTTTCCTTTGAAAGTGCCTTAAGCTACTTACAAGCATTCAACAGAAACTCACATGCGTTTCTCTGAAAGAGAAGCAGTCTGTTCCAACACTTCAATTCACTGTGCGAAGAGAATGAAGTGTTGCTTCACTTTCTAAATGCTGTCCTTTCAGAGAAAATCACTTTCCTTTGAAAGTGCTTTAAGCTACTTACAAGCATTCAACAGAAACTCACATGCGTTTCTCTGAAAGAGAAGCAGTCTGTTCCAACACTTCAATTCACTGCACGAAGTGAATGGAGTGTTGCTTCACTTTCTAAATTATGTCCTTTCAGAGAAAATCACTTTCCTTTGAAAGTGCCTTAAACTACTTTCAAGCATTCATAAAAAACTCACATGCGTTTCTCTGAAAGAGAAGCAGTCTGTTCCAGACTTCAATTCACTGTGCGAAGTGAATGGAGTGTTGCCTCACTTTCTAAATGCTGTCCTTTCAGAGAAAATCACTTTCCTTTGAAAGTGCCTTAAACTACTTTCAAGCATTCATAAAAAACTCACATGGGTTTCTCTGAAAGAGAAGCAGTCTGTTCCAGCACTTCAATTCACTGTGCGAAGTGAATGGAGTGTTGTTTCACTTTCTAAATTATGTCCTTTCAGAGAAAATCACTTTCCTTTGAAAGTGCCTTAAGCAACTTGCAAGCATTCACAAGAAACACTAAGGCGTTTCTATGAAAGAGAAGCACTCTGTTCCAACACTTCAATTCACTGCACGAAGTGAATGGAGTGTTGCTTCACTTTCTAAATGCTGTCCTTTCAGAGGAAATCACTTTCCTTTGAAAGTGCCTTAAGCTACTTACAACCATTCACCAGAAACTCACATGCGTTTCTCTGAAAGAGAAGCAGTCGGTTCCAACACTTCAATTCACTGTGCGAAGTGAATGGAGTGTTGCCTCACTTTCTAAATGCTGTCGTTTCAGAGAAAATCAAATTCCTTTGAAAGTGCCTTAAACTACTTTCAAGCATTCATAAAAAACTCACATGCGTTTCTCTGAAAGAGAAGCAGTCTGTTCCAACACTTCAATTCACTGTGCGAAGTGAATGGAGTGTTGCCTCACTTTCTAAATGCTGTCCTTTCAGAGAAAATCACTTTCCTTTGAAAGTGCCTTAAGCTACTTACAAGCATTCAACAGAAACTCACATGCGTTTCTCTGAAAGAGAAGCAGTCTGTTCCAACACTTCAATTCACTGTGCGAAGAGAATGAAGTGTTGCTTCACTTTCTAAATGCTGTCCTTTCAGAGAAAATCACTTTCCTTTGAAAGTGCTTTAAGCTACTTACAAGCATTCAACAGAAACTCACATGCGTTTCTCTGAAAGAGAAGCAGTCTGTTCCAACACTTCAATTCACTGCACGAAGTGAATGGAGTGTTGCTTCACTTTCTAAATTATGTCCTTTCAGAGAAAATCACTTTCCTTTGAAAGTGCCTTAAACTACTTTCAAGCATTCATAAAAAACTCACATGCGTTTCTCTGAAAGAGAAGCAGTCTGTTCCAGACTTCAATTCACTGTGCGAAGTGAATGGAGTGTTGCCTCACTTTCTAAATGCTGTCCTTTCAGAGAAAATCACTTTCCTTTGAAAGTGCCTTAAACTACTTTCAAGCATTCATAAAAAACTCACATGGGTTTCTCTGAAAGAGAAGCAGTCTGTTCCAGCACTTCAATTCACTGTGCGAAGTGAATGGAGTGTTGCTTCACTTTCTAAATGCTGTCCTTTCAGAGAAAATCACTTTCTTTGAAAGTGCCTTAAGCTACTTGCAAGCATTTACAAGAAACACTAATGCGTTTCTATGAAAGAGAAGCAGTCTGTTCCAACACTTCAATTCATTGCGCGAAGGGAATGGAGTGTTGCTTTACTTTCTAAATGCTGTCCTTTCAGAGAAAATCACTTTCCTTTGAAAGTGCCTTAAGCTACTTACAAGCATTCACCAGAAACTCACATGCGCTTCTCTGAAAGAGAAGCAGTCTGTTCCAACACTTCAATTCACTGTGCGAAGTGAATGGAGTGTTGCTTCACTTTCTAAATGCTGTCCTTTCAGAGAAAATCACTTTCCTTTGAAAGTGCCTTAAACTACTTTCAAGCATTCATAAAAAACTCAAATGCGTTTCTCTGAAAGAGAAGCAGTCTGTTCCAGCACTTCAATTCACTGTGTGAAGTGAATGGAGTGTTGCCTCACTTTCTAAATGCTGTCCTTTCAGAGAAAATCACTTTCCTTTGAAAGTGCCTTAAGCTACTTACAAGCATTCAACAGAAACTCACATGCGTTTCTCTGAAAGAGAAGCAGTCTGTTCCAACACTTCAATTCACTGTGCGAAGAGAATGAAGTGTTGCTTCACTTTCTAAATGCTGTCCTTTCAGAGAAAATCACTTTCCTTTGAAAGTGCTTTAAGCTACTTACAAGCATTCAACAGAAACTCACATGCGTTTCTCTGAAAGAGAAGCAGTCTGTTCCAACACTTCAATTCACTGCACGAAGTGAATGGAGTGTTGCTTCACTTTCTAAATTATGTCCTTTCAGAGAAAATCACTTTCCTTTGAAAGTGCCTTAAACTACTTTCAAGCATTCATAAAAAACTCACATGCGTTTCTCTGAAAGAGAAGCAGTCTGTTCCAGACTTCAATTCACTGTGCGAAGTGAATGGAGTGTTGCCTCACTTTCTAAATGCTGTCCTTTCAGAGAAAATCACTTTCCTTTGAAAGTGCCTTAAACTACTTTCAAGCATTCATAAAAAACTCACATGGGTTTCTCTGAAAGAGAAGCAGTCTGTTCCAGCACTTCAATTCACTGTGCGAAGTGAATGGAGTGTTGTTTCACTTTCTAAATTATGTCCTTTCAGAGAAAATCACTTTCCTTTGAAAGTGCCTTAAGCAACTTGCAAGCATTCACAAGAAACACTAAGGCGTTTCTATGAAAGAGAAGCACTCTGTTCCAACACTTCAATTCACTGCACGAAGTGAATGGAGTGTTGCTTCACTTTCTAAATGCTGTCCTTTCAGAGGAAATCACTTTCCTTTGAAAGTGCCTTAAGCTACTTACAACCATTCACCAGAAACTCACATGCGTTTCTCTGAAAGAGAAGCAGTCGGTTCCAACACTTCAATTCACTGTGCGAAGTGAATGGAGTGTTGCCTCACTTTCTAAATGCTGTCGTTTCAGAGAAAATCAAATTCCTTTGAAAGTGCCTTAAACTACTTTCAAGCATTCATAAAAAACTCACATGCGTTTCTCTGAAAGAGAAGCAGTCTGTTCCAACACTTCAATTCACTGTGCGAAGTGAATGGAGTGTTGCTTCACTTTCTAAATGCTGTCCTTTCAGAGAAAATCACTTTCCTTTGATAGTGCCTTAAGCTACTTGCAAGCATTAGGAAAAAAATCACATGTGTTTCTCTTAAAGAGAAGCAGTCTGTTCCAACACTTCAATTCACTGTGTGAAGTGAATAGAGTGTTGCCTCACTTTCTAAATGCTGTCCTTTCAGAGAAAATCACTTTCCTTTGAAAGTGCCTTAAGCTACTTAAAAGCATTTAACAGAAACTCACATGCGTTTCTCTGAAAGAGAAGCAGTCTGTTCCAACACTTCAATTCACTGTGCGAAGTGGAGTGTTGCTTCACTTTCTAAATGCTGTTCTTTCAGAGAAAATCACTTTCCTTTGAAAGTGCCTTAAGCTACTTGCAAGCATTAGGAAGAAACTCACATGCGTTTCTCTGAAAGAGAAGCAGTCCGTTCCAACACTTCAATTCACTGTGCGAAGTGAATGAAGTGTTGCTTCACTTTCTAAATGCTGTCCTTTCAGAGAAAATCACTTTCCTTTGAAAGTGCCTTAAGCTGCTTGCAAGCATTAGGAAGAAACTCACATGCGTTTCTCTGAAAGAGAAGCAGTCTGTTCCAACACTTCAATTCACTGTGCGAAGTGAAGGGAGTGTTGCCTCACTTTCTAAATGCTGTCCTTTCAGAGAAAATCACTTTCCATTGAAAGTGCCTTAAACTACTTTCAAGCATTCACAAAAAACTCACATGCGTTTCTCTGAAAGAGAAGCAGTCTGTTCCAACACTTCAATTCACTGTGCGAAGTGAATGGAGTGTTGCTTCACGTTCTAAATGCTGTCCTTTCAGAGAAAATCCCTTTCCTTTGAATGTGAATTAAGCTACTTACAAGCATTCAACAGAAACTCACATGCATTTCTCTGAAAGAGAAGCAATCTGTTCCAACACTTCAATTCTCTGTGCGAAGGGAATGGAGTGTTGCTTCACTTTCTAAATGCTGTCATTTCAGAGAAAATCACTTTCCTTTGAAAGTGCCTTAAGCTGCTTGCAAGCATTTACAAGAAACACTAATGCGTTTCTCTGAAAGAGAAGCAGTCTGTTCCAACACTTCAATTCACTGTGCGAAGTGAATGGAGTGTTGCTTCACTTTCTAAATGCTGTCCTTTCAGAGAAAATCACTTTCCTTTGAAAGTGCCTTAAGCAACTTGCAAGAATTCACAAGAAACTCACATGCGTTTCTCTGAAAGAGAAGCAGTCTGTTCCAACACTTCAATTCACTGTGCGAAGTGGATGGAGTGTTGCTTCACTTTCTAAATGCTGTCCTTTCAGAGAAAATCACTTTCCTTTGAAAGTGCTTTAAGCTACTTACAAGCATTCAACAGAAACTCACATGCGTTTCTCTGAAAGAGAAGCAGTCTGTTCCAACACTTCAATTCACTGCACGAAGTGAATGGAGTGTTGCTTCACTTTCTAAATTATGTCCTTTCAGAGAAAATCACTTTCCTTTGAAAGTGCCTTAAACTACTTTCAAGCATTCATAAAAAACTCACATGCGTTTCTCTGAAAGAGAAGCAGTCTGTTCCAGACTTCAATTCACTGTGCGAAGTGAATGGAGTGTTGCCTCACTTTCTAAATGCTGTCCTTTCAGAGAAAATCACTTTCCTTTGAAAGTGCCTTAAACTACTTTCAAGCATTCATAAAAAACTCACATGGGTTTCTCTGAAAGAGAAGCAGTCTGTTCCAGCACTTCAATTCACTGTGCGAAGTGAATGGAGTGTTGTTTCACTTTCTAAATTATGTCCTTTCAGAGAAAATCACTTTCCTTTGAAAGTGCCTTAAGCAACTTGCAAGCATTCACAAGAAACACTAAGGCGTTTCTATGAAAGAGAAGCACTCTGTTCCAACACTTCAATTCACTGCACGAAGTGAATGGAGTGTTGCTTCACTTTCTAAATGCTGTCCTTTCAGAGGAAATCACTTTCCTTTGAAAGTGCCTTAAGCTACTTACAACCATTCACCAGAAACTCACATGCGTTTCTCTGAAAGAGAAGCAGTCGGTTCCAACACTTCAATTCACTGTGCGAAATGAATGGAGTGTTGCCTCACTTTCTAAATGCTGTCGTTTCAGAGAAAATCAAATTCCTTTGAAAGTGCCTTAAACTACTTTCAAGCATTCATAAAAAACTCACATGCGTTTCTCTGAAAGAGAAGCAGTCTGTTCCAACACTTCAATTCACTGTGCGAAGTGAATGGAGTGTTGCTTCACTTTCTAAATGCTGTCCTTTCAGAGAAAATCACTTTCCTTTGATAGTGCCTTAAGCTACTTGCAAGCATTAGGAAAAAAATCACATGTGTTTCTCTTAAAGAGAAGCAGTCTGTTCCAACACTTCAATTCACTGTGTGAAGTGAATAGAGTGTTGCCTCACTTTCTAAATGCTGTCCTTTCAGAGAAAATCACTTTCCTTTGAAAGTGCCTTAAGCTACTTAAAAGCATTTAACAGAAACTCACATGCGTTTCTCTGAAAGAGAAGCAGTCTGTTCCAACACTTCAATTCACTGTGCGAAGTGGAGTGTTGCTTCACTTTCTAAATGCTGTTCTTTCAGAGAAAATCACTTTCCTTTGAAAGTGCCTTAAGCTACTTGCAAGCATTAGGAAGAAACTCACATGCGTTTCTCTGAAAGAGAAGCAGTCCGTTCCAACACTTCAATTCACTGTGCGAAGTGAATGAAGTGTTGCTTCACTTTCTAAATGCTGTCCTTTCAGAGAAAATCACTTTCCTTTGAAAGTGCCTTAAGCTGCTTGCAAGCATTAGGAAGAAACTCACATGCGTTTCTCTGAAAGAGAAGCAGTCTGTTCCAACACTTCAATTCACTGTGCGAAGTGAAGGGAGTGTTGCCTCACTTTCTAAATGCTGTCCTTTCAGAGAAAATCACTTTCCATTGAAAGTGCCTTAAACTACTTTCAAGCATTCACAAAAAACTCACATGCGTTTCTCTGAAAGAGAAGCAGTCTGTTCCAACACTTCAATTCACTGTGCGAAGTGAATGGAGTGTTGCTTCACGTTCTAAATGCTGTCCTTTCAGAGAAAATCCCTTTCCTTTGAATGTGAATTAAGCTACTTACAAGCATTCAACAGAAACTCACATGCATTTCTCTGAAAGAGAAGCAATCTGTTCCAACACTTCAATTCTCTGTGCGAAGGGAATGGAGTGTTGCTTCACTTTCTAAATGCTGTCATTTCAGAGAAAATCACTTTCCTTTGAAAGTGCCTTAAGCTGCTTGCAAGCATTTACAAGAAACACTAATGCGTTTCTCTGAAAGAGAAGCAGTCTGTTCCAACACTTCAATTCACTGTGCGAAGTGAATGGAGTGTTGCTTCACTTTCTAAATGCTGTCCTTTCAGAGAAAATCACTTTCCTTTGAAAGTGCCTTAAGCAACTTGCAAGAATTCACAAGAAACTCACATGCGTTTCTCTGAAAGAGAAGCAGTCTGTTCCAACACTTCAATTCACTGTGCGAAGTGGATGGAGTGTTGCTTCACTTTCTAAATGCTGTCCTTTCAGAGAAAATCACTTTCCCTTGAAAGTGCCTTAAGCTACTTGCAAGCATTAGGAAGAAACTCACATGCGTTTCTCTGAAAGAGAAGCAGTCTGTTCCAACACTTCAATTCACTGTGCGAAGTGAATGGAGTGTTGCCTCACTTTCTAAATGCTGTCCTTTCAGAGAAAATCACTTTCCTTTGATAGTGCCTTAAGCTACTTGCAAGCATTAGGAAAAAATCACATGAGTTTCTCTGAAAGAGAAGCAGTCGGTTCCAACACTGCAATTCACTGTGTGAAGTGAATAGAGTGTTGCCTCACTTTCTAAATGCTGTCCTTTCAGAGAAAATCACTTTCCTTTGAAAGTGCCTTAAGCTACTTACAAGCATTTAACAGAAACTCACATGCGTTTCTCTGAAAGAGAAGCACTCTGTTCCAACACTTCAATTCACTGCACGAAGTGAATGGAGTGTTGCTTCACTTTCTAAATGCTGTCCTTTCAGAGGAAATCACTTTCCTTTGAAAGTGCCTTAAGCTACTTGCAAGCATTAGGATGAAACTCACATGCGTTTCTCTGAAAGAGAAGCAGTCCGTTCCAACACTTCAATTCACTGTGCGAAGTGAATGGAGTGTTGCTTCACTTTCTAAATGCTGTCCTTTCAGAGAAAATCACTTTCCTTTGAAAGTGCCTTAAGCTACTTACAAGCATTCAACAGAAACTCACATGCGTTTCTCTGAAAGAGAAGCAGTCTGTTCCAACACTTTAATTCACTGTGCGAAGTGAATGGAGTGTTGCTTCACTTTCTAAATGCTGTCCTTTCAGAGAAAATCACTTTCCTTTGAAAGTGTCTTAAGCTACTTACAAGCATTCAACAGAAACTCACATGCGTATCTCTGAAATAGAAGCAGTCTGTTCCAACACTTCAATTCACTGTGCGAAGTGAATGGAGTGTTGTTTCACTTTCTAAATTATGTCCTTTCAGAGAAAATCACTTTCCTTTGAAAGTGCCTTAAGCAACTTGCAAGCATTCACAAGAAACACTAAGGCGTTTCTATGAAAGAGAAGCACTCTGTTCCAACACTTCAATTCACTGCACGAAGTGAATGGAGTGTTGCTTCACTTTCTAAATGCTGTCCTTTCATCGGAAATCACTTTCCTTTGAAAGGGCCTTAAGCTACTTACAAGCATTCACCAGAAACTCACATGCGTTTCTCTGAAAGAGAAGCAGTCGGTTCCAACACTTCAATTCACGGTGCGAAGTGAATGGAGTGTTGCCTCACTTTCTAAATGCTGTCGTTTCAGAGAAAATCAAATTCCTTTGAAAGTGCCTTAAACTACTTTCAAGCATTCATAAAAAACTCACATGCGTTTCTCTGAAAGAGAAGCAGTCTGTTCCAACACTTCAATTCACTGTGCGAAGTGAATGGAGTGTTGCTTCACTTTCTAAATGCTGTCCTTTCAGAGAAAATCACTTTCCTTTGATAGTGCCTTAAGCTACTTGCAAGCATTAGGAAAAAACTCACATGCGTTTCTCTGAAAGAGAAGCAGTCTGTTCCAACACTTCAATTCACTGTGCGAAGTGAATGGATTGTTGCTTCACGTTCTTAATGCTGTCCTTTCAGAGAAAATCCCTTTCCTTTGAATGTGACTTAAGCTACTTACAAGCATTCAACAGAAACTCACATGCATTTCTCTGAAAGGGAAGCAATCTGTTCCAACACTTCAATTCTCTGTGCGAAGGGAATGGAGTGTTGCTTCACTTTCTAAATGCTGTCCTTTCAGAGAAAATCACTTTCCTTTGAAAGTGCCTTAAGCAACTTGCAAGAATTCACAAGAAACTCACATGCGTTTCTCTGAAAGAGAAGCAGTCTGTTCCAACACTTCAATTCACTGTGCGAAGTGGATGGAGTGTTGCTTCACTTTCTAAATGCTGTCCTTTCAGAGAAAATCACTTTCCCTTGAAAGTGCCTTAAGCTACTTGCAAGCATTAGGAAGAAACTCACATGCGTTTCTCTGAAAGAGAAGCAGTCTGTTCCAGCACTTCAATTCACTGTGCGAAGTGAATGGAGTGTTGCCTCACTTTCTAAATGCTGTCCTTTCAGAGAAAATCACTTTCCTTTGAAAGTGCCTTAAACTACTTTCAAGCATTCATAAAAAACTCACATGGGTTTCTCTGAAAGAGAAGCAGTCTGTTCCAGCACTTCAATTCACTGTGTGAAGTGAATGTAGTGTTGCCTCACTTTCTAAATGCTGTCCTTTCAGAGAAAATCACTTTCCTTTGAAAGAGCCTTAAGCTACTTACAAGCATTCAACAGAAACTCACATGCGTTTCTCTGAAAGAGAAGCAGTCTGTTTCAACACTTCAATTCACTGTGCGAAGTGAATGGAGTGTTGCTTCACTTTCTAAATGCTGTCCTTTCAGAGAAAATCACTTTCCTTTGATAGTGCCTTAAGCTACTTGCAAGCATTAGGAAAATACTCACATGCGTTTCTCTGAAAGAGAAGCAGTCTGTTCCAACACTTCAATTCACTGTGTGAAGTGAATAGAGTGTTGCCTCACTTTCTAAATGCTGTCCTTTCAGAGAAAATCACTTTCCTTTGAAAGTGCCTTAAGCAACTTGCAAGCATTCACAAGAAACACTAAGGCGTTTCTATGAAAGAGAAGCACTCTGTTCCAACACTTCAATTCACTGCACGAAGTGAATGGAGTGTTGCTTCACTTTCTAAATGCTGTCCTTTCATCGGAAATCACTTTCCTTTGAAAGTGCCTTAAGCTACTTACAAGCATTCACCAGAAACTCACATGCGTTTCTCTGAAAGAGAAGCAGTCGGTTCCAACACTTCAATTCACTGTGCGAAGTGAATGGAGTGTTGCCTCACTTTCTAAATGCTGTCGTTTCAGAGAAAATCACTTTCCTTTGAAAGTGCCTTAAACTACTTTCAAGCATTCATAAAAAACTCACATGCGTTTCTCTGAAAGAGAAGCAGTCTGTTCCAACACTTCAATTCACTGTGCGAAGTGAATGGAGTGTTGCTTCACTTTCTAAATGCTGTCCTTTCAGAGAAAATCACTTTCCTTTGATAGTGCCTTAAGCTACTTGCAAGCATTAGGAAAAAACTCACATGCGTTTCTCTGAAAGAGAAGCAGTCTGTTCCAACACTTCAATTCACTGTGTGAAGTGAATAGAGTGTTGCCTCACTTTCTAAATGCTGTCCTTTCAGAGAAAATCACTTTCCTTTGAAAGTGCCTTAAGCTACTTACAAGCATTTAACAGAAACTCACATGCGTTTCTCTGAAAGAGAAGCAGTCTGTTCCAACACTTCAATTCACTGTGCGAAGTGAAGGGAGTGTTGCCTCACTTTCTAAATGCTGTCCTTTCAGAGAAAATCACTTTCCTTTGAAAGTGCCTTAAACTACTTTCAAGCATTCACAAAAAACTCACATGTGTTTCTCTAAAAGAGAAGCAGTCTGTTCCAACATTTCAATTCACTGTGCGAAGTGAATGGAGTGTTGCTTCACGTTCTAAATGCTGTCCTTTCAGAGAAAATCCCTTTCCTTTGAATGTGACTTAAGCTACTTACAAGCATTCAACAGAAACTCACATGCATTTCTCTGAAAGAGAAGCAATCTGTTCCAACACTTCAATTCTCTGTGCGAAGGGAATGGAGTGTTGCTTCACTTTCTAAATGCTGTCCTTTCAGAGAAAATCACTTTCCTTTGAAAGTGCCTTAAGCTACTTGCAAGCATTTACAAGAAACACTAATGCGTTTCTATGAAAGAGAAGCAGTCTGTTCCAACACTTCAATTCATTGCGCAAAGGGAATGGAGTGTTGCTTTACGTTCTAAATGCTGTCCTTTCAGAGAAAATCACTTTCCTTTGAAAGTGCCTTAAGCTACTTACAAGCATTCACCAGAAACTCACATGCGTTTCTCTGAAAGAGAAGCAGTCTGTTCCAACACTTCAATTCACTGTGCGAAGTGAATGGAGTGTTGCTTCACTTTCTAAATGTTGTCCTTTAGAGAAAATCACTCTCCTTTGAAAGTGCCTTAAACTACTTTCAAGTATTCACAAAAAACTCACATGCGTTTCTCTGAAAGAGAAGCAGTCTGTTCCAAAACTTCAATTCACTGTGCGAAGAGAATGGAGTGTTGCTTCACTTTCTAAATGCTGTCCTTTCAGAGAAAATCACTTTCCTTTGAAAGTGCCTTAAGCAACTTGCAAGAATTCACAAGAAACTCACATGCGTTTCTCTGAAAGAGAAGCAGTCTGTTCCAACACATCAATTCACTGTGCGAAGTGGATGGAGTGTTGCTTCACTTTCTAAATGCTGTCCTTTCAGAGAAAATCACTTTCCCTTGAAAGTGCCTTAAGCTACTTGCAAGCATTAGGAAGAAACTCACATGCGTTTCTCTGAAAGAGAAGCAGTCTGTTCCAACACTTCAATTCACTGTGCGAAGTGAATGGAGTGTTGCCTCACTTTCTAAATGCTGTCTTTCAGAGAAAATCACTTTCCTTTGAAAGTGCCTTAAACTACTTTCAAGCATTCATAAAAAACTCACATGCGTTTCTCTGAAAGAGAAGCAGTCTGTTCCAGCACTTCAATTCACTGTGTGAAGTGAATGGAGTGTTGCCTCACTTTCTAAATGCTGTCCTTTCAGAGAAAATCACTTTAATTTGAAAGTGCCTAAAGCTACTTACAAGCATTCAACAGAAACTCACATGTGTTTCTCTGAAAGAGAAGCAGTCTGTTCCAACACTTCAATTCACTGTGCGAAGTGAATGGAGTGTTGCTTCACTTTCTAAATGCTGTCCTTTCAGAGAAAATCACTTTCCTTTGAAAGTGCCTTAAGCTTCTTGCAAGCATTAGGAAGAAACTCACATGCGTTTCTCTGAAAGAGAAGCACTCTGTTCCAACACTTCAATTCACTGTGCGAAGTGAATGGAGTGTTGCTTCACTTTCTAAATGCTGTCCTTTCAGAAAAAATCACTTTCCTTTGAAAGTGCCTTAAGATACTTGCAAGCATTAGGAAGAAACTCACATGCGTTTCTCTGAAAGAGAAGCAGTCTGTTCCAACACTTCAATTCACTGTGCGAAGTGAATGGAGTGTTGCTTCACTTTCTAAATGCTGTCCTTTCAGAGAAAATCACTTTCCTTTGAAAGTGCCTTAAGCTACTTGCAAGCATTAAAAAGAAACTCACATGCGTTTCTCTGAAAGAGAAGCAGTCTGTTCCAACACATCAGTTCACTGAGTGAAGTGAATGGAGTGTTTCCTCACTTTCTAAATGCTGTCCTTTCAGAGAAAATCACTTTCCTTTGAAAGTGCCTTAAGCTACTTACAAGCATTCACAAAAAAACTCACATGTGTTTCTCTGAAAGAGAAGCAGTCTGTTCCAACACTTCAATTCTCTGTGCGAAGTGAATGGAGTGTTGCTTCACGTTCTAAATGCTGTCCTTTCAGAGAAAATCCCTTTCCTTTGAATGTGACTTAAGCTACTTACAAGCATTCAACAGAAACTCACATGCATTTCTCTGAAAGAGAAGCAATCTGTTCCAACACTTCAATTCTCTCTGCGAAGGGAATGGAGTGTTGCTTCACTTTCTAAATGCTGTCCTCTCAGAGAAAATCACTTTCCTTTGAAAGTGCCTTAAGCTACTTGCAAGCATTTACAAGAAACACTAATGCGTTTCTATGAAAGAGAAGCAGTCTGTTCCAACACTTCAATTCATTGCGCGAAGGGAATGGAGTGTTGCTTTACTTTCTAAATGCTGTCCTTTCAGAGAAAATCACTTTCCTTTGAAAGTGCCTTAAACTACTTTCAAGCATTCATAAAAAACTCACATGCGTTTCTCTGAAAGAGAAGCAGTCTGTTCCAGCACTTCAATTCACTGTGTGAAGTGGAGTGTTGCCTCACTTTCTAAATGCTGTCCTTTCAGAGAAAATCACTTTAATTTGAAAGTGCCTTAAGCTACTTACAAGCATTCAACAGAAACTCACATGCGTTTCTCTGAAAGAGAAGCAGTCTGTTCCAACACTTCAATTCACTGTGCGAAGTGAATGGAGTGTTGCTTCACTTTCTAAATGCTGTCCTTTCAGAGAAAATCACTTTCCTTTGAAAGTGCCTGAAGCTACGTACAAGCATTCAACAGAAACTCACATGCGTTTCTCTGAAAGAGAAGCAGTCTGTTCCAACACTTCAATTCACTGCACGAGGTGAATGGAGTGTTGCTTCACTTTCTAAATTATGTCCTTTCAGAGAAAATCACTTTCCTTTGAAAGTGCCTTAAACTACTTTCAAGCATTCATAAAAAACTCACATGCGTTTCTCTGAAAGAGAAGCAGTCTGTTCTAGCACTTCAATTCACTGTGCGAAGTGAATGGAGTGTTGCCTCACTTTCTAAATGCTGTCCTTTCAGAGAAAATCACTTTCCTTTGAAAGTGCCTTAAACTACTTTCAAGCATTCATAAAAAACTCACATGCGTTTCTCTGAAAGAGAAGCAGTCTGTTCCAGCACTTCAATTCACTGTGCGAACTGAATGGAGTGTTGTTTCACTTTCTAAATTATGTCCTTTCAGAGAAAATCACTTTCCTTTGAAAGTGCCTTAAGCAACTTGCAAGCATTCACAAGAAACACTAAGGCGTTTCTCTGAAAGAGAAGCAGTCTGTTCCAACACTTCAATTCACTGTGCGAAGTGAATGGAGTGTTGCTTCACTTTCTAAATGCTGTCCTTTCAGAGAAAATCACTTTCCTTTGAAAGTGCCTGAAGCTACGTACAAGCATTCAACAGAAACTCACATGCGTTTCTCTGAAAGAGAAGCAGTCTGTTCCAACACTTCAATTCACTGCACGAGGTGAATGGAGTGTTGCTTCACTTTCTAAATTATGTCCTTTCAGAGAAAATCACTTTCCTTTGAAAGTGCCTTAAACTACTTTCAAGCATTCATAAAAAACTCACATGCGTTTCTCTGAAAGAGAAGCAGTCTGTTCCAGCACTTCAATTCACTGTGCGAAGTGAATGGAGTGTTGCCTCACTTTCTAAATGCTGTCCTTTCAGAGAAAATCACTTTCCTTTGAAAGTGCCTTAAACTACTTTCAAGCATTCATAAAAAACTCACATGCGTTTCTCTGAAAGAGAAGCAGTCTGTTCCAGCACTTCAATTCACTGTGCGAACTGAATGGAGTGTTGTTTCACTTTCTAAATTATGTCCTTTCAGAGAAAATCACTTTCCTTTGAAAGTGCCTTAAGCAACTTGCAAGCATTCACAAGAAACACTAAGGCGTTTCTCTGAAAGAGAAGCAGTCTGTTCCAACACTTCAATTCACTGTGCGAAGTGAATGGAGTGTTGCTTCACGTTCTAAATGCTGTCCTTTCAGAGAAAATCCCTTTCCTTTGAATGTGACTTAAGCTACTTACAAGCATTCAACAGAAACTCACATGCATTTCTCTGAAAGAGAAGCAATCTGTTCCAACACTTCAATTCTCTGTGCGAAGGGAATGGAGTGTTGCTTCACTTTCTAAATGCTGTCCTTTCAGAGAAAATCACTTTCCTTTGAAAGTGCCTTAAGCTACTTGCAAGCATTTACAAGAAACACTAATGCGTTTCTATGAAAGAGAAGCAGTCTGTTCCAACACTTCAATTCATTGCGCAAAGGGAATGGAGTGTTGCTTTACGTTCTAAATGCTGTCCTTTCAGAGAAAATCACTTTCCTTTGAAAGTGCCTTAAGCTACTTACAAGCATTCACCAGAAACTCACATGCGTTTCTCTGAAAGAGAAGCAGTCTGTTCCAACACTTCAATTCACTGTGCGAAGTGAATGGAGTGTTGCTTCACTTTCTAAATGTTGTCCTTTAGAGAAAATCACTCTCCTTTGAAAGTGCCTTAAACTACTTTCAAGTATTCACAAAAAACTCACATGCGTTTCTCTGAAAGAGAAGCAGTCTGTTCCAAAACTTCAATTCACTGTGCGAAGAGAATGGAGTGTTGCTTCACTTTCTAAATGCTGTCCTTTCAGAGAAAATCACTTTCCTTTGAAAGTGCCTTAAGCAACTTGCAAGAATTCACAAGAAACTCACATGCGTTTCTCTGAAAGAGAAGCAGTCTGTTCCAACACATCAATTCACTGTGCGAAGTGGATGGAGTGTTGCTTCACTTTCTAAATGCTGTCCTTTCAGAGAAAATCACTTTCCCTTGAAAGTGCCTTAAGCTACTTGCAAGCATTAGGAAGAAACTCACATGCGTTTCTCTGAAAGAGAAGCAGTCTGTTCCAACACTTCAATTCACTGTGCGAAGTGAATGGAGTGTTGCCTCACTTTCTAAATGCTGTCTTTCAGAGAAAATCACTTTCCTTTGAAAGTGCCTTAAACTACTTCAAGCATTCATAAAAAACTCACATGCGTTTCTCTGAAAGAGAAGCAGTCTGTTCCAGCACTTCAATTCACTGTGTGAAGTGAATGGAGTGTTGCCTCACTTTCTAAATGCTGTCCTTTCAGAGAAAATCACTTTAATTTGAAAGTGCCTAAAGCTACTTACAAGCATTCAACAGAAACTCACATGTGTTTCTCTGAAAGAGAAGCAGTCTGTTCCAACACTTCAATTCACTGTGCGAAGTGAATGGAGTGTTGCTTCACTTTCTAAATGCTGTCCTTTCAGAGAAAATCACTTTCCTTTGAAAGTGCCTTAAGCTTCTTGCAAGCATTAGGAAGAAACTCACATGCGTTTCTCTGAAAGAGAAGCACTCTGTTCCAACACTTCAATTCACTGTGCGAAGTGAATGGAGTGTTGCTTCACTTTCTAAATGCTGTCCTTTCAGAAAAAATCACTTTCCTTTGAAAGTGCCTTAAGATACTTGCAAGCATTAGGAAGAAACTCACATGCGTTTCTCTGAAAGAGAAGCAGTCTGTTCCAACACTTCAATTCACTGTGCGAAGTGAATGGAGTGTTGCTTCACTTTCTAAATGCTGTCCTTTCAGAGAAAATCACTTTCCTTTGAAAGTGCCTTAAGCTACTTACAAGCATTCACCAGAAACTCACATGCGTTTCTCTGAAAGAGAAGCAGTCTGTTCCAACACATCAGTTCACTGAGTGAAGTGAATGGAGTGTTTCCTCACTTTCTAAATGCTGTCCTTTCAGAGAAAATCACTTTCCTTTGAAAGTGCCTTAAGCTACTTGCAAGCATTTACAGGAAACACTAATGCGTTTCTATGAAAGAGAAGCAGTCTGTTCCAACACTTCAATTCATTGCGCGAAGGGAATGGAGTGTTGCTTTACTTTCTAAATGCTGTCCTTTCAGAGAAAATCACTTTCCTTTGAAAGTGCCTTAAGCTACTTGCAAGCATTAGGAAGAAACTCACATGCGTTTCTCTGAAAGAGAAGCAGTCTGTTCCAACACTTCAATTCACTGTGCGAAGTGAATGGAGTGTTGCTTCACTTTCTAAATGCTGTCCTTTCAGAGGAAATCACTTTCCTTTGAAAGTGCCTTAAGCTACTTACAAGCATTCACAAAAAAACTCACATGTGTTTCTCTGAAAGAGAAGCAGTCTGTTCCAACACTTCAATTCTCTGTGCGAAGTGAATGGAGTGTTGCTTCACGTTCTAAATGCTGTCCTTTCAGAGAAAATCCCTTTCCTTTGAATGTGACTTAAGCTACTTACAAGCATTCAACAGAAACTCACATGCATTTCTCTGAAAGAGAAGCAATCTGTTCCAACACTTCAATTCTCTCTGCGAAGGGAATGGAGTGTTGCTTCACTTTCTAAATGCTGTCCTTTCAGAGAAAATCACTTTCCTTTGAAAGTGCCTTAAGCTACTTGCAAGCATTTACAAGAAACACTAATGCGTTTCTATGAAAGAGAAGCAGTCTGTTCCAACACTTCAATTCATTGCGCGAAGGGAATGGAGTGTTGCTTTACTTTCTAAATGCTGTCCTTTCAGAGAAAATCACTTTCCTTTGAAAGTGCCTTAAACTACTTTCAAGCATTCATAAAAAACTCACATGCGTTTCTCTGAAAGAGAAGCAGTCTGTTCCAGCACTTCAATTCACTGTGTGAAGTGGAGTGTTGCCTCACTTTCTAAATGCTGTCCTTTCAGAGAAAATCACTTTAATTTGAAAGTGCCTTAAGCTACTTACAAGCATTCAACAGAAACTCACATGCGTTTCTCTGAAAGAGAAGCAGTCTGTTCCAACACTTCAATTCACTGTGCGAAGTGAATGGAGTGTTGCTTCACTTTCTAAATGCTGTCCTTTCAGAGAAAATCACTTTCCTTTGAAAGTGCCTGAAGCTACTTACAAGCATTCAACAGAAACTCACATGCGTTTCTCTGAAAGAGAAGCAGTCTGTTCCAACACTTCAATTCACTGCACGAGGTGAATGGAGTGTTGCTTCACTTTCTAAATTATGTCCTTTCAGAGAAAATCACTTTCCTTTGAAAGTGCCTTAAACTACTTTCAAGCATTCATAAAAAACTCACATGCGTTTCTCTGAAAGAGAAGCAGTCTGTTCCAGCACTTCAATTCACTGTGCGAAGTGAATGGAGTGTTGCCTCACTTTCTAAATGCTGTCCTTTCAGAGAAAATCACTTTCCTTTGAAAGTGCCTTAAACTACTTTCAAGCATTCATAAAAAACTCACATGCGTTTCTCTGAAAGAGAAGCAGTCTGTTCCAGCACTTCAATTCACTGTGCGAAGTGAATGGAGTGTTGTTTCACTTTCTAAATTATGTCCTTTCAGAGAAAATCACTTTCCTTTGAAAGTGCCTTAAGCAACTTGCAAGCATTCACAAGAAACACTAAGGCGTTTCTCTGAAAGAGAAGCAGTCTGTTCCAACACTTCAATTCACTGTGCGAAGTGAATGGAGTGTTGCTTCACTTTCTAAATGCTGTCCTTTCAGAGGAAATCACTTTCCTTTGAAAGTGCCTTAAGCTACTTACAAGCATTCACCAGAAACTCACATGTGTTTCTCTGAAAGAGAAGCAGTCGGTTCCAACACTTCAATTCACTGTGCGAAGTGAATGGAGTGTTGCCTCACTTTCTAAATGCTGTCGTTTCAGAGAAAATCAAATTCCTTTGAAAGTGTCTTAAACTACTTTCAAGCATTCATAAAAAACTCACATGCGTTTCTCTGAAAGAGAAGCAGTCTGTTCCAGCACTTCAATTCACTGTGCGAAGTGAATGGAGTGTTGCTTCACTTTCTAAATGCTGTCCTTTCAGAGAAAATCACTTTCCTTTGATAGTGCCTTAAGCTACTTGCAAGCATTTGGAAAAAACTCACATGCGTTTCTCTGAAAGAGAAGCAGTCTGTTCCAACACTTCAATTCACTGTGTGAAGTGAATAGAGTGTTGCCTCACTTTCTAAATTCTGTCCTTTCAGAGAAAATCACTTTCCTTTGAAAGTGCCTTAAGCTACTTACAAGCATTTAACAGAAACTCACATGCGTTTCTCTGAAAGAGAAGCAGTCTGTTCCAACACTTCAATTCACTGTGCGAAGTGAATGGAGTGTTGCTTCACTTTCTAAATGCTGTCCTTTCAGAGAAAATCACTTTCCTTTGAAAGTGCCTTAAGCAACTTGCAAGAATTCACAAGAAACTCACATGCGTTTCTCTGAAAGAGAAGCAGTCTGTTCCAACACTTCAATTCACTGTGCGAAGTGGATGGAGTGTTGCTTCACTTTCTAAATGCTGTCCTTTCAGAGAAAATCACTTTCCCTTGAAAGTGCCTTAAGCTACTTGCAAGCATTAGGAAGAAACTCACATGCGTTTCTCTGAAAGAGAAGCAGTCTGTTCCAACACTTCAATTCACTGTGCGAAGTGAATGGAGTGTTGCCTCACTTTCTAAATGCTGTCCTTTCAGAGAAAATCACTTTCCTTTGATAGTGCCTTAAGCTACTTGCAAGCATTAGGAAAAAATCACATGAGTTTCTCTGAAAGAGAAGCAGTCGGTTCCAACACTGCAATTCACTGTGTGAAGTGAATAGAGTGTTGCCTCACTTTCTAAATGCTGTCCTTTCAGAGAAAATCACTTTCCTTTGAAAGTGCCTTAAGCTACTTACAAGCATTTAACAGAAACTCACATGCGTTTCTCTGAAAGAGAAGCACTCTGTTCCAACACTTCAATTCACTGCACGAAGTGAATGGAGTGTTGCTTCACTTTCTAAATGCTGTCCTTTCAGAGGAAATCACTTTCCTTTGAAAGTGCCTTAAGCTACTTGCAAGCATTAGGATGAAACTCACATGCGTTTCTCTGAAAGAGAAGCAGTCCGTTCCAACACTTCAATTCACTGTGCGAAGTGAATGGAGTGTTGCTTCACTTTCTAAATGCTGTCCTTTCAGAGAAAATCACTTTCCTTTGAAAGTGCCTTAAGCTACTTACAAGCATTCAACAGAAACTCACATGCGTTTCTCTGAAAGAGAAGCAGTCTGTTCCAACACTTTAATTCACTGTGCGAAGTGAATGGAGTGTTGCTTCACTTTCTAAATGCTGTCCTTTCAGAGAAAATCACTTTCCTTTGAAAGTGTCTTAAGCTACTTACAAGCATTCAACAGAAACTCACATGCGTATCTCTGAAATAGAAGCAGTCTGTTCCAACACTTCAATTCACTGTGCGAAGTGAATGGAGTGTTGTTTCACTTTCTAAATTATGTCCTTTCAGAGAAAATCACTTTCCTTTGAAAGTGCCTTAAGCAACTTGCAAGCATTCACAAGAAACACTAAGGCGTTTCTATGAAAGAGAAGCACTCTGTTCCAACACTTCAATTCACTGCACGAAGTGAATGGAGTGTTGCTTCACTTTCTAAATGCTGTCCTTTCATCGGAAATCACTTTCCTTTGAAAGGGCCTTAAGCTACTTACAAGCATTCACCAGAAACTCACATGCGTTTCTCTGAAAGAGAAGCAGTCGGTTCCAACACTTCAATTCACGGTGCGAAGTGAATGGAGTGTTGCCTCACTTTCTAAATGCTGTCGTTTCAGAGAAAATCAAATTCCTTTGAAAGTGCCTTAAACTACTTTCAAGCATTCATAAAAAACTCACATGCGTTTCTCTGAAAGAGAAGCAGTCTGTTCCAACACTTCAATTCACTGTGCGAAGTGAATGGAGTGTTGCTTCACTTTCTAAATGCTGTCCTTTCAGAGAAAATCACTTTCCTTTGATAGTGCCTTAAGCTACTTGCAAGCATTAGGAAAAAACTCACATGCGTTTCTCTGAAAGAGAAGCAGTCTGTTCCAACACTTCAATTCACTGTGCGAAGTGAATGGATTGTTGCTTCACGTTCTTAATGCTGTCCTTTCAGAGAAAATCCCTTTCCTTTGAATGTGACTTAAGCTACTTACAAGCATTCAACAGAAACTCACATGCATTTCTCTGAAAGGGAAGCAATCTGTTCCAACACTTCAATTCTCTGTGCGAAGGGAATGGAGTGTTGCTTCACTTTCTAAATGCTGTCCTTTCAGAGAAAATCACTTTCCTTTGAAAGTGCCTTAAGCAACTTGCAAGAATTCACAAGAAACTCACATGCGTTTCTCTGAAAGAGAAGCAGTCTGTTCCAACACTTCAATTCACTGTGCGAAGTGGATGGAGTGTTGCTTCACTTTCTAAATGCTGTCCTTTCAGAGAAAATCACTTTCCCTTGAAAGTGCCTTAAGCTACTTGCAAGCATTAGGAAGAAACTCACATGCGTTTCTCTGAAAGAGAAGCAGTCTGTTCCAGCACTTCAATTCACTGTGCGAAGTGAATGGAGTGTTGCCTCACTTTCTAAATGCTGTCCTTTCAGAGAAAATCACTTTCCTTTGAAAGTGCCTTAAACTACTTTCAAGCATTCATAAAAAACTCACATGGGTTTCTCTGAAAGAGAAGCAGTCTGTTCCAGCACTTCAATTCACTGTGTGAAGTGAATGTAGTGTTGCCTCACTTTCTAAATGCTGTCCTTTCAGAGAAAATCACTTTCCTTTGAAAGAGCCTTAAGCTACTTACAAGCATTCAACAGAAACTCACATGCGTTTCTCTGAAAGAGAAGCAGTCTGTTTCAACACTTCAATTCACTGTGCGAAGTGAATGGAGTGTTGCTTCACTTTCTAAATGCTGTCCTTTCAGAGAAAATCACTTTCCTTTGATAGTGCCTTAAGCTACTTGCAAGCATTAGGAAAATACTCACATGCGTTTCTCTGAAAGAGAAGCAGTCTGTTCCAACACTTCAATTCACTGTGTGAAGTGAATAGAGTGTTGCCTCACTTTCTAAATGCTGTCCTTTCAGAGAAAATCACTTTCCTTTGAAAGTGCCTTAAGCAACTTGCAAGCATTCACAAGAAACACTAAGGCGTTTCTATGAAAGAGAAGCACTCTGTTCCAACACTTCAATTCACTGCACGAAGTGAATGGAGTGTTGCTTCACTTTCTAAATGCTGTCCTTTCATCGGAAATCACTTTCCTTTGAAAGTGCCTTAAGCTACTTACAAGCATTCACCAGAAACTCACATGCGTTTCTCTGAAAGAGAAGCAGTCGGTTCCAACACTTCAATTCACTGTGCGAAGTGAATGGAGTGTTGCCTCACTTTCTAAATGCTGTCGTTTCAGAGAAAATCACTTTCCTTTGAAAGTGCCTTAAACTACTTTCAAGCATTCATAAAAAACTCACATGCGTTTCTCTGAAAGAGAAGCAGTCTGTTCCAACACTTCAATTCACTGTGCGAAGTGAATGGAGTGTTGCTTCACTTTCTAAATGCTGTCCTTTCAGAGAAAATCACTTTCCTTTGATAGTGCCTTAAGCTACTTGCAAGCATTAGGAAAAAACTCACATGCGTTTCTCTGAAAGAGAAGCAGTCTGTTCCAACACTTCAATTCACTGTGTGAAGTGAATAGAGTGTTGCCTCACTTTCTAAATGCTGTCCTTTCAGAGAAAATCACTTTCCTTTGAAAGTGCCTTAAGCTACTTACAAGCATTTAACAGAAACTCACATGCGTTTCTCTGAAAGAGAAGCAGTCTGTTCCAACACTTCAATTCACTGTGCGAAGTGAAGGGAGTGTTGCCTCACTTTCTAAATGCTGTCCTTTCAGAGAAAATCACTTTCCTTTGAAAGTGCCTTAAACTACTTTCAAGCATTCACAAAAAACTCACATGTGTTTCTCTAAAAGAGAAGCAGTCTGTTCCAACATTTCAATTCACTGTGCGAAGTGAATGGAGTGTTGCTTCACGTTCTAAATGCTGTCCTTTCAGAGAAAATCCCTTTCCTTTGAATGTGACTTAAGCTACTTACAAGCATTCAACAGAAACTCACATGCATTTCTCTGAAAGAGAAGCAATCTGTTCCAACACTTCAATTCTCTGTGCGAAGGGAATGGAGTGTTGCTTCACTTTCTAAATGCTGTCCTTTCAGAGAAAATCACTTTCCTTTGAAAGTGCCTTAAGCTACTTGCAAGCATTTACAAGAAACACTAATGCGTTTCTATGAAAGAGAAGCAGTCTGTTCCAACACTTCAATTCATTGCGCAAAGGGAATGGAGTGTTGCTTTACGTTCTAAATGCTGTCCTTTCAGAGAAAATCACTTTCCTTTGAAAGTGCCTTAAGCTACTTACAAGCATTCACCAGAAACTCACATGCGTTTCTCTGAAAGAGAAGCAGTCTGTTCCAACACTTCAATTCACTGTGCGAAGTGGATGGAGTGTTGCTTCACTTTCTAAATGCTGTCCTTTCAGAGAAAATAACTTTCCCTTGAAAGTGCCTGAAGCTACTTGCAAGCATTAGGAAGAAACTCACATGCGTTTCTCTGAAAGAGAAGCAGTCTGTTCCAACACTTCAATTCACTGTGCGAAGTGAATGGAGTGTTGCTTCACTTTCTAAATGTTGTCCTTTAGAGAAAATCACTCTCCTTTGAAAGTGCCTTAAACTACTTTCAAGTATTCACAAAAAACTCACATGCGTTTCTCTGAAAGAGAAGCAGTCTGTTCCAAAACTTCAATTCACTGTGCGAAGAGAATGGAGTGTTGCTTCACTTTCTAAATGCTGTCCTTTCAGAGAAAATCACTTTCCTTTGAAAGTGCCTTAAGCAACTTGCAAGAATTCACAAGAAACTCACATGCGTTTCTCTGAAAGAGAAGCAGTCTGTTCCAACACATCAATTCACTGTGCGAAGTGGATGGAGTGTTGCTTCACTTTCTAAATGCTGTCCTTTCAGAGAAAATCACTTTCCCTTGAAAGTGCCTTAAGCTACTTGCAAGCATTAGGAAGAAACTCACATGCGTTTCTCTGAAAGAGAAGCAGTCTGTTCCAACACTTCAATTCACTGTGCGAAGTGAATGGAGTGTTGCCTCACTTTCTAAATGCTGTCTTTCAGAGAAAATCACTTTCCTTTGAAAGTGCCTTAAACTACTTTCAAGCATTCATAAAAAACTCACATGCGTTTCTCTGAAAGAGAAGCAGTCTGTTCCAGCACTTCAATTCACTGTGTGAAGTGAATGGAGTGTTGCCTCACTTTCTAAATGCTGTCCTTTCAGAGAAAATCACTTTAATTTGAAAGTGCCTAAAGCTACTTACAAGCATTCAACAGAAACTCACATGTGTTTCTCTGAAAGAGAAGCAGTCTGTTCCAACACTTCAATTCACTGTGCGAAGTGAATGGAGTGTTGCTTCACTTTCTAAATGCTGTCCTTTCAGAGAAAATCACTTTCCTTTGAAAGTGCCTTAAGCTTCTTGCAAGCATTAGGAAGAAACTCACATGCGTTTCTCTGAAAGAGAAGCACTCTGTTCCAACACTTCAATTCACTGTGCGAAGTGAATGGAGTGTTGCTTCACTTTCTAAATGCTGTCCTTTCAGAAAAAATCACTTTCCTTTGAAAGTGCCTTAAGATACTTGCAAGCATTAGGAAGAAACTCACATGCGTTTCTCTGAAAGAGAAGCAGTCTGTTCCAACACTTCAATTCACTGTGCGAAGTGAATGGAGTGTTGCTTCACTTTCTAAATGCTGTCCTTTCAGAGAAAATCACTTTCCTTTGAAAGTGCCTTAAGCTACTTGCAAGCATTAAAAAGAAACTCACATGCGTTTCTCTGAAAGAGAAGCAGTCTGTTCCAACACATCAGTTCACTGAGTGAAGTGAATGGAGTGTTTCCTCACTTTCTAAATGCTGTCCTTTCAGAGAAAATCACTTTCCTTTGAAAGTGCCTTAAGCTACTTACAAGCATTCACAAAAAAACTCACATGTGTTTCTCTGAAAGAGAAGCAGTCTGTTCCAACACTTCAATTCTCTGTGCGAAGTGAATGGAGTGTTGCTTCACGTTCTAAATGCTGTCCTTTCAGAGAAAATCCCTTTCCTTTGAATGTGACTTAAGCTACTTACAAGCATTCAACAGAAACTCACATGCATTTCTCTGAAAGAGAAGCAATCTGTTCCAACACTTCAATTCTCTCTGCGAAGGGAATGGAGTGTTGCTTCACTTTCTAAATGCTGTCCTCTCAGAGAAAATCACTTTCCTTTGAAAGTGCCTTAAGCTACTTGCAAGCATTTACAAGAAACACTAATGCGTTTCTATGAAAGAGAAGCAGTCTGTTCCAACACTTCAATTCATTGCGCGAAGGGAATGGAGTGTTGCTTTACTTTCTAAATGCTGTCCTTTCAGAGAAAATCACTTTCCTTTGAAAGTGCCTTAAACTACTTTCAAGCATTCATAAAAAACTCACATGCGTTTCTCTGAAAGAGAAGCAGTCTGTTCCAGCACTTCAATTCACTGTGTGAAGTGGAGTGTTGCCTCACTTTCTAAATGCTGTCCTTTCAGAGAAAATCACTTTAATTTGAAAGTGCCTTAAGCTACTTACAAGCATTCAACAGAAACTCACATGCGTTTCTCTGAAAGAGAAGCAGTCTGTTCCAACACTTCAATTCACTGTGCGAAGTGAATGGAGTGTTGCTTCACTTTCTAAATGCTGTCCTTTCAGAGAAAATCACTTTCCTTTGAAAGTGCCTGAAGCTACGTACAAGCATTCAACAGAAACTCACATGCGTTTCTCTGAAAGAGAAGCAGTCTGTTCCAACACTTCAATTCACTGCACGAGGTGAATGGAGTGTTGCTTCACTTTCTAAATTATGTCCTTTCAGAGAAAATCACTTTCCTTTGAAAGTGCCTTAAACTACTTTCAAGCATTCATAAAAAACTCACATGCGTTTCTCTGAAAGAGAAGCAGTCTGTTCTAGCACTTCAATTCACTGTGCGAAGTGAATGGAGTGTTGCCTCACTTTCTAAATGCTGTCCTTTCAGAGAAAATCACTTTCCTTTGAAAGTGCCTTAAACTACTTTCAAGCATTCATAAAAAACTCACATGCGTTTCTCTGAAAGAGAAGCAGTCTGTTCCAGCACTTCAATTCACTGTGCGAAATGAATGGAGTGTTGTTTCACTTTCTAAATTATGTCCTTTCAGAGAAAATCACTTTCCTTTGAAAGTGCCTTAAGCAACTTGCAAGCATTCACAAGAAACAC
Organism: Myodes glareolus; assembly: GCF_982192425.1. Taxonomy (NCBI): domain Eukaryota; kingdom Metazoa; phylum Chordata; class Mammalia; order Rodentia; family Cricetidae; genus Myodes; species Myodes glareolus. Next base: position 70,848,922 of record NC_142042.1, read on the forward strand.
TAAGGCGTTTCTCTGAAAGAGAAGCAGTCTGTTCCAACACTTCAATTCACTGTGCGAAGTGAATGGAGTGTTGCTTCACTTTCTAAATGCTGTCCTTTCAGAGAAAATCACTTTCCTTTGAAAGTGCCTGAAGCTACGTACAAGCATTCAACAGAAACTCACATGCGTTTCTCTGAAAGAGAAGCAGTCTGTTCCAACACTTCAATTCACTGCACGAGGTGAATGGAGTGTTGCTTCACTTTCTAAATTATGTCCTTTCAGAGAAAATCACTTTCCTTTGAAAGTGCCTTAAACTACTTTCAAGCATTCATAAAAAACTCACATGTGTTTCTCTGAAAGAGAAGCAGTCTGTTCCAGCACTTCAATTCACTGTGCGAAGTGAATGGAGTGTTGCCTCACTTTCTAAATGCTGTCCTTTCAGAGAAAATCACTTTCCTTTGAAAGTGCCTTAAACTACTTTCAAGCATTCATAAAAAACTCACATGCGTTTCTCTGAAAGAGAAGCAGTCTGTTCCAGCACTTCAATTCACTGTGCGAACTGAATGGAGTGTTGTTTCACTTTCTAAATTATGTCCTTTCAGAGAAAATCACTTTCCTTTGAAAGTGCCTTAAGCAACTTGCAAGCATTCACAAGAAACACTAAGGCGTTTCTCTGAAAGAGAAGCAGTCTGTTCCAACACTTCAATTCACTGTGCGAAGTGAATGGAGTGTTGCTTCACGTTCTAAATGCTGTCCTTTCAGAGAAAATCCCTTTCCTTTGAATGTGACTTAAGCTACTTACAAGCATTCAACAGAAACTCACATGCATTTCTCTGAAAGAGAAGCAATCTGTTCCAACACTTCAATTCTCTGTGCGAAGGGAATGGAGTGTTGCTTCACTTTCTAAATGCTGTCCTTTCAGAGAAAATCACTTTCCTTTGAAAGTGCCTTAAGCTACTTGCAAGCATTTACAAGAAACACTAATGCGTTTGACTGAAAGAGAAGCAGTCTGTTCCAACACTTCAATTCATTGCGCAAAGGGAATGGAGTGTTGCTTTACGTTCTAAATGCTGTCCTTTCAGAGAAAATCACTTTCCTTTGAAAGTGCCTTAAGCTACTTACAAGCATTCACCAGAAACTCACATGCGTTTCTCTGAAAGAGAAGCAGTCTGTTCCAACACTTCAATTCACTGTGCGAAGTGAATGGAGTGTTGCTTCACTTTCTAAATGTTGTCCTTTAGAGAAAATCACTCTCCTTTGAAAGTGCCTTAATCTACTTTCAAGTATTCACAAAAAACTCACATGCGTTTCTCTGAAAGAGAAGCAGTCTGTTCCAAAACTTCAATTCACTGTGCGAAGAGAATGGAGTGTTGCTTCACTTTCTAAATGCTGTCCTTTCAGAGAAAATCACTTTCCTTTGAAAGTGCCTTAAGCAACTTGCAAGAATTCACAAGAAACTCACATGCGTTTCTCTGAAAGAGAAGCAGTCTGTTCCAACACATCAATTCACTGTGCGAAGTGGATGGAGTGTTGCTTCACTTTCTAAATGCTGTCCTTTCAGAGAAAATCACTTTCCCTTGAAAGTGCCTTAAGCTACTTGCAAGCATTAGGAAGAAACTCACATGCGTTTCTCTGAAAGAGAAGCAGTCTGTTCCAACAGTTCAATTCACTGTGCGAAGTGAATGGAGTGTTGCCTCACTTTCTAAATGCTGTCTTTCAGAGAAAATCACTTTCCTTTGAAAGTGCCTTAAACTACTTCAAGCATTCATAAAAAACTCACATGCGTTTCTCTGAAAGAGAAGCAGTCTGTTCCAGCACTTCAATTCACTGTGTGAAGTGAATGGAGTGTTGCCTCACTTTCTAAATGCTGTCCTTTCAGAGAAAATCACTTTAATTTGAAAGTGCCTAAAGCTACTTACAAGCATTCAACAGAAACTCACATGTGTTTCTCTGAAAGAGAAGCAGTCTGTTCCAACACTTCAATTCACTGTGCGAAGTGAATGGAGTGTTGCTTCACTTTCTAAATGCTGTCCTTTCAGAGAAAATCACTTTCCTTTGAAAGTGCCTTAAGCTTCTTGCAAGCATTAGGAAGAAACTCACATGCGTTTCTCTGAAAGAGAAGCACTCTGTTCCAACACTTCAATTCACTGTGCGAAGTGAATGGAGTGTTGCTTCACTTTCTAAATGCTGTCCTTTCAGAAAAAATCACTTTCCTTTGAAAGTGCCTTAAGATACTTGCAAGCATTAGGAAGAAACTCACATGCGTTTCTCTGAAAGAGAAGCAGTCTGTTCCAACACTTCAATTCACTGTGCGAAGTGAATGGAGTGTTGCTTCACTTTCTAAATGCTGTCCTTTCAGAGAAAATCACTTTCCTTTGAAAGTGCCTTAAGCTACTTACAAGCATTCACCAGAAACTCACATGCGTTTCTCTGAAAGAGAAGCAGTCTGTTCCAACACATCAGTTCACTGAGTGAAGTGAATGGAGTGTTTCCTCACTTTCTAAATGCTGTCCTTTCAGAGAAAATCACTTTCCTTTGAAAGTGCCTTAAGCTACTTGCAAGCATTTACAGGAAACACTAATGCGTTTCTATGAAAGAGAAGCAGTCTGTTCCAACACTTCAATTCATTGCGCGAAGGGAATGGAGTGTTGCTTTACTTTCTAAATGCTGTCCTTTCAGAGAAAATCACTTTCCTTTGAAAGTGCCTTAAGCTACTTGCAAGCATTAGGAAGAAACTCACATGCGTTTCTCTGAAAGAGAAGCAGTCTGTTCCAACACTTCAATTCACTGTGCGAAGTGAATGGAGTGTTGCTTCACTTTCTAAATGCTGTCCTTTCAGAGGAAATCACTTTCCTTTGAAAGTGCCTTAAGCTACTTACAAGCATTCACAAAAAAACTCACATGTGTTTCTCTGAAAGAGAAGCAGTCTGTTCCAACACTTCAATTCTCTGTGCGAAGTGAATGGAGTGTTGCTTCACGTTCTAAATGCTGTCCTTTCAGAGAAAATCCCTTTCCTTTGAATGTGACTTAAGCTACTTACAAGCATTCAACAGAAACTCACATGCATTTCTCTGAAAGAGAAGCAATCTGTTCCAACACTTCAATTCTCTCTGCGAAGGGAATGGAGTGTTGCTTCACTTTCTAAATGCTGTCCTTTCAGAGAAAATCACTTTCCTTTGAAAGTGCCTTAAGCTACTTGCAAGCATTTACAAGAAACACTAATGCGTTTCTATGAAAGAGAAGCAGTCTGTTCCAACACTTCAATTCATTGCGCGAAGGGAATGGAGTGTTGCTTTACTTTCTAAATGCTGTCCTTTCAGAGAAAATCACTTTCCTTTGAAAGTGCCTTAAACTACTTTCAAGCATTCATAAAAAACTCACATGCGTTTCTCTGAAAGAGAAGCAGTCTGTTCCAGCACTTCAATTCACTGTGTGAAGTGGAGTGTTGCCTCACTTTCTAAATGCTGTCCTTTCAGAGAAAATCACTTTAATTTGAAAGTGCCTTAAGCTACTTACAAGCATTCAACAGAAACTCACATGCGTTTCTCTGAAAGAGAAGCAGTCTGTTCCAACACTTCAATTCACTGTGCGAAGTGAATGGAGTGTTGCTTCACTTTCTAAATGCTGTCCTTTCAGAGAAAATCACTTTCCTTTGAAAGTGCCTGAAGCTACTTACAAGCATTCAACAGAAACTCACATGCTTTTCTCTGAAAGAGAAGCAGTCTGTTCCAACACTTCAATTCACTGCACGAGGTGAATGGAGTGTTGCTTCACTTTCTAAATTATGTCCTTTCAGAGAAAATCACTTTCCTTTGAAAGTGCCTTAAACTACTTTCAAGCATTCATAAAAAACTCACATGCGTTTCTCTGAAAGAGATGCAGTCTGTTCCAGCACTTCAATTCACTGTGCGAAGTGAATGGAGTGTTGCCTCACTTTCTAAATGCTGTCCTTTCAGAGAAAATCACTTTCCTTTGAAAGTGCCTTAAACTACTTTCAAGCATTCATAAAAAACTCACATGCGTTTCTCTGAAAGAGAAGCAGTCTGTTCCAGCACTTCAATTCACTGTGCGAAGTGAATGGAGTGTTGTTTCACTTTCTAAATTATGTCCTTTCAGAGAAAATCACTTTCCTTTGAAAGTGCCTTAAGCAACTTGCAAGCATTCACAAGAAACACTAAGGCGTTTCTCTGAAAGAGAAGCAGTCTGTTCCAACACTTCAATTCACTGTGCGAAGTGAATGGAGTGTTGCTTCACTTTCTAAATGCTGTCCTTTCAGAGGAAATCACTTTCCTTTGAAAGTGCCTTAAGCTACTTACAAGCATTCACCAGAAACTCACATGTGTTTCTCTGAAAGAGAAGCAGTCGGTTCCAACACTTCAATTCACTGTGCGAAGTGAATGGAGTGTTGCCTCACTTTCTAAATGCTGTCGTTTCAGAGAAAATCAAATTCCTTTGAAAGTGTCTTAAACTACTTTCAAGCATTCATAAAAAACTCACATGCGTTTCTCTGAAAGAGAAGCAGTCTGTTCCAACACTTCAATTCACTGTGCGAAGTGAATGGAGTGTTGCTTCACTTTCTAAATGCTGTCCTTTCAGAGAAAATCACTTTCCTTTGATAGTGCCTTAAGCTACTTGCAAGCATTTGGAAAAAACTCACATGCGTTTCTCTGAAAGAGAAGCAGTCTGTTCCAACACTTCAATTCACTGTGTGAAGTGAATAGAGTGTTGCCTCACTTTCTAAATTCTGTCCTTTCAGAGAAAATCACTTTCCTTTGAAAGTGCCTTAAGCTACTTACAAGCATTTAACAGAAACTCACATGCGTTTCTCTGAAAGAGAAGCAGTCTGTTCCAACACTTCAATTCACTGTGCGAAGTGGAGTGTTGCTTCACTTTCTAAATGCTGTTCTTTCAGAGAAAATCCCTTTCCTTTGAATGTGACTTAAGCTACTAACAAGCATTCAACAGAAACTCACATGCATTTCTCTGAAAGAGAAGCAATCTGTTCCAACACTTCAATTCTCTGTGCGAAGGGAATGGAGTGTTGCTTCACTTTCTAAATGCTGTCCTTTCAGAGAAAATCACTTTCCTTTGAAAGTGCCTTAAGCTACTTGCAAGCATTTACAAGAAAAACTAATGCGTTTCTATGAAAGAGAAGCAGTCTGTTCCAACACTTCAATTCATTGCGCAAAGGGAATGGAGTGTTGCTTTACGTTCTAAATGCTGTCCTTTCAGAGAAAATCACTTTCCTTTGAAAGTGCCTTAAGCTACTTACAAGCATTCACCAGAAACTCACATGCGTTTCTCTGAAAGAGAAGCAGTCTGTTCCAACACTTCAATTCACTGTGCGAAGTGAATGGAGTGTTGCTTCACTTTCTAAATGTTGTCCTTTAGAGAAAATCACTCTCCTTTGAAAGTGCCTTAAACTACTTTCAAGTATTCACAAAAAACTCACATGCGTTTCTCTGAAAGAGAAGCAGTCTGTTCCAAAACTTCAATTCACTGTGCGAAGAGAATGGAGTGTTGCTTCACTTTCTAAATGCTGTCCTTTCAGAGAAAATCACTTTCCTTTGAAAGTGCCTTAAGCAACTTGCAAGAATTCACAAGAAACTCACATGCGTTTCTCTGAAAGAGAAGCAGTCTGTTCCAACACATCAATTCACTGTGCGAAGTGGATGGAGTGTTGCTTCACTTTCTAAATGCTGTCCTTTCAGAGAAAATCACTTTCCCTTGAAAGTGCCTTAAGCTACTTGCAAGCATTAGGAAGAAACTCACATGCGTTTCTCTGAAAGAGAAGCAGTCTGTTCCAACACTTCAATTCACTGTGCGAAGTGAATGGAGTGTTGCCTCACTTTCTAAATGCTGTCTTTCAGAGAAAATCACTTTCCTTTGAAAGTGCCTTAAACTACTTCAAGCATTCATAAAAAACTCACATGCGTTTCTCTGAAAGAGAAGCAGTCTGTTCCAGCACTTCAATTCACTGTGTGAAGTGAATGGAGTGTTGCCTCACTTTCTAAATGCTGTCCTTTCAGAGAAAATCACTTTAATTTGAAAGTGCCTAAAGCTACTTACAAGCATTCAACAGAAACTCACATGTGTTTCTCTGAAAGAGAAGCAGTCTGTTCCAACACTTCAATTCACTGTGCGAAGTGAATGGAGTGTTGCTTCACTTTCTAAATGCTGTCCTTTCAGAGAAAATCACTTTCCTTTGAAAGTGCCTTAAGCTTCTTGCAAGCATTAGGAAAAAACTCACATGCGTTTCTCTGAAAGAGAAGCACTCTGTTCCAACACTTCAATTCACTGTGCGAAGTGAATGGAGTGTTGCTTCACTTTCTAAATGCTGTCCTTTCAGAAAAAATCACTTTCCTTTGAAAGTGCCTTAAGATACTTGCAAGCATTAGGAAGAAACTCACATGCGTTTCTCTGAAAGAGAAGCAGTCTGTTCCAACACTTCAATTCACTGTGCGAAGTGAATGGAGTGTTGCTTCACTTTCTAAATGCTGTCCTTTCAGAGAAAATCACTTTCCTTTGAAAGTGCCTTAAGCTACTTGCAAGTATTAAAAAGAAACTCACATGCGTTTCTCTGAAAGAGAAGCAGTCTGTTCCAACACATCAGTTCACTGAGTGAAGTGAATGGAGTGTTTCCTCACTTTCTAAATGCTGTCCTTTCAGAGAAAATCACTTTCCTTTGAAAGTGCCTTAAGCTACTTGCAAGCATTTACAGGAAACACTAATGCGTTTCTATGAAAGAGAAGCAGTCTGTTCCAACACTTCAATTCATTGCGCGAAGGGAATGGAGTGTTGCTTTACTTTCTAAATGCTGTCCTTTCAGAGAAAATCACTTTCCTTTGAAAGTGCCTTAAGCTACTTGCAAGCATTAGGAAGAAACTCACATGCGTTTCTCTGAAAGAGAAGCAGTCTGTTCCAACACTTCAATTCACTGTGCGAAGTGAATGGAGTGTTGCTTCACTTTCTAAATGCTGTCCTTTCAGAGGAAATCACTTTCCTTTGAAAGTGCCTTAAGCTACTTACAAGCATTAACAAAAAAACTCACATGTGTTTCTCTGAAAGAGAAGCAGTCTGTTCCAACACTTCAATTCTCTGTGCGAAGTGAATGGAGTGTTGCTTCACGTTCTAAATGCTGTCCTTTCAGAGAAAATCCCTTTCCTTTGAATGTGACTTAAGCTACTTACAAGCATTCAACAGAAACTCACATGCATTTCTCTGAAAGAGAAGCAATCTGTTCCAACACTTCAATTCTCTCTGCGAAGGGAATGGAGTGTTGCTTCACTTTCTAAATGCTGTCCTTTCAGAGAAAATCACTTTCCTTTGAAAGTGCCTTAAGCTACTTGCAAGCATTTACAAGAAACACTAATGCGTTTCTATGAAAGAGAAGCAGTCTGTTCCAACACTTCAATTCATTGCGCGAAGGGATTGGAGTGTTGCTTTACTTTCTAAATGCTGTCCTTTCAGAGAAAATCACTTTCCTTTGAAAGTGCCTTAAACTACTTTCAAGCATTCATAAAAAACTCACATGCGTTTCTCTGAAAGAGAAGCAGTCTGTTCCAGCACTTCAATTCACTGTGTGAAGTGGAGTGTTGCCTCACTTTCTAAATTGTGTCCTTTCAGAGAAAATCACTTTAATTTGAAAGTGCCTTAAGCTACTTACAAGCATTCAACAGAAACTCACATGCGTTTCTCTGAAAGAGAAGCAGTCTGTTCCAACACTTCAATTCACTGTGCGAAGTGAATGGAGTGTTGCTTCACTTTCTAAATGCTGTCCTTTCAGAGAAAATCACTTTCCTTTGAAAGTGCCTGAAGCTACTTACAAGCATTCAACAGAAACTCACATGCGTTTCTCTGAAAGAGAAGCAGTCTGTTCCAACACTTCAATTCACTGCACGAGGTGAATGGAGTGTTGCTTCACTTTCTAAATTATGTCCTTTCAGAGAAAATCACTTTCCTTTGAAAGTGCCTTAAACTACTTTCAAGCATTCATAAAAAACTCACATGCGTTTCTCTGAAAGAGAAGCAGTCTGTTCCAGCACTTCAATTCACTGTGCGAAGTGAATGGAGTGTTGCCTCACTTTCTAAATGCTGTCCTTTCAGAGAAAATCACTTTCCTTTGAAAGTGCCTTAAACTACTTTCAAGCATTCATAAAAAACTCACATGCGTTTCTCTGAAAGAGAAGCAGTCTGTTCCAGCACTTCAATTCACTGTGCGAAGTGAATGGAGTGTTGTTTCACTTTCTAAATTATGTCCTTTCAGAGAAAATCACTTTCCTTTGAAAGTGCCTTAAGCAACTTGCAAGCATTCACAAGAAACACTAAGGCGTTTCTCTGAAAGAGAAGCAGTCTGTTCCAACACTTCAATTCACTGTGCGAAGTGAATGGAGTGTTGCTTCACTTTCGAAATGCTGTCCTTTCAGAGGAAATCACTTTCCTTTGAAAGTGCCTTAAGCTACTTACAAGCATTCACCAGAAACTCACATGTGTTTCTCTGAAAGAGAAGCAGTCGGTTCCAACACTTCAATTCACTGTGCGAAGTGAATGGAGTGTTGCCTCACTTTCTAAATGCTGTCGTTTCAGAGAAAATCAAATTCCTTTGAAAGTGCCTTAAACTACTTTCAAGCATTCATAAAAAACTCACATGCGTTTCTCTGAAAGAGAAGCAGTCTGTTCCAACACTTCAATTCACTGTGCGAAGTGAATGGAGTGTTGCTTCACTTTCTAAATGCTGTCCTTTCAGAGAAAATCACTTTCCTTTGATAGTGCCTTAAGCTACTTGCAAGCATTTGGAAAAAACTCACATGCGTTTCTCTGAAAGAGAAGCAGTCTGTTCCAACACTTCAATTCACTGTGTGAAGTGAATAGAGTGTTGCCTCACTTTCTAAATTCTGTCCTTTCAGAGAAAATCACTTTCCTTTGAAAGTGCCTTAAGCTACTTACAAGCATTTAACAGAAACTCACATGCGTTTCTCTGAAAGAGAAGCAGTCTGTTCCAACACTTCAATTCACTGTGCGAAGTGGAGTGTTGCTTCACTTTCTAAATGCTGTTCTTTCAGAGAAAATCATTTTCCTTTGAAAGTGCCTTAAGCTACTTGCAAGCATTAGGAAGAAACTCACATGCGTTTCTCTGAAAGAGAAGCAGTCCGTTCCAACACTTCAATTCACTGTGCGAAGTGAATGGAGTGTTGCTTCACTTTCTAAATGCTGTCCTTTCAGAGAAAATCACTTTCCTTTGAAAGTGCCTTAAGCTGCTTGCAAGCATTAGGAAGAAACTCACATGCGTTTCTCTGAAAGAGAAGCAGTCTGTTCCAACACTTCAATTCACTGTGCGAAGTGAAGGGAGTGTTGCCTCACTTTATAAATGCTGTCCTTTCAGAGAAAATCACTTTTCATTGAAAGTGCCTTAAACTACTTTCAAGCATTCACAAAAAACTCACATGCGTTTCTCTGAAAGAGAAGCAGTCTGTTCCAACACTTCAATTCACTGTGCGAAGTGAATGGAGTGTTGCTTCACGTTCTAAATGCTGTCCTTTCAGAGAAAATCCCTTTCCTTTGAATGTGACTTAAGCTACTTACAAGCATTCAACAGAAACTCACATGCATTTCTCTGAAAGAGAAGCAATCTGTTCCAACACTTCAATTTCTGTGCGAAGGGAATGGAGTGTTGCTTCACTTTCTAAATGCTGTCCTTTCAGAGAAAATCACTTTCCTTTGAAAGTGCCTTAAGCAACTTGCAAGAATTCACAAGAAACTCACATGCGTTTCTCTGAAAGAGAAGCAGTCTGTTCCAACACTTCAATTCACTGTGCGAAGTGGATGGAGTGTTGCTTCACTTTCTAAATGCTGTCCTTTCAGAGAAAATCACTTTCCCTTGAAAGTGCCTTAAGCTACTTGCAAGCATTAGGAAGAAACTCACATGCGTTTCTCTGAAAGAGAAGCAGTCTGTTCCAACACTTCAATTCACTGTGCGAAGTGAATGGAGTGTTGCCTCACTTTCTAAATGCTGTCCTTTCAGAGAAAATCACTTTCCTTTGAAAGTGCCTTAAACTACTTTCAAGCATTCATAAAAAACTCACATGGGTTTCTCTGAAAGAGAAGCAGTCTGTTCCAGCACTTCAATTCACTGTGTGAAGTGAATGGAGTGTTGCCTCACTTTTTAAATGCTGTCCTTTCAGAGAAAATCACTTTCCTTTGAAAGAGCCTTAAGCTACTTACAAGCATTCAACAGAAACTCACATGCGTTTCTCTGAAAGATAAGCAGTCTGTTCCAACACTTCAATTCACTGTGCGAAGTGAATGGAGTGTTGCTTCACTTTCTAAATGCTGTCCTTTCAGAGAAAATCACTTTCCTTTGATAGTGCCTTAAGCTACTTGCAAGCATTAGGAAAAAACTCACATGCGTTTCTCTCAAAGAGAAGCAGTCTGTTCCAACACTTCAATTCACTGTGTGAAGTGAATAGAGTGTTGCCTCACTTTCTAAATGCTGTCCTTTCAGAGAAAATCACTTTCCTTTGAAAGTGCCTTCAGCAACTTGCAAGCATTCACAAGAAACACTAAGGCGTTTCTATGAAAGAGAAGCACTCTGTTCCAACACTTAAATTCACTGCACGAAGTGAATGGAGTGTTGCTTCACTTTCTAAATGCTGTCCTTTCAGAGGAAATCACTTTCCTTTGAAAGTGCCTTAAGCTACTTACAAACATTCACCAGAAACTCACATGCGTTTCTCTGAAAGAGAAGCAGTCGGTTCCAACACTTCAATTCACTGTGCGAAGTGAATGGAGTGTTGCCTCACTTTCTAAATGCTGTCGTTTCAGAGAAAATCACTTTCCTTTGAAAGTGCCTTAAACTACTTTCAAGCATTCATAAAAAACTCACATGCGTTTCTCTGAAAGAAAAGCAGTCTGTTCCAACACTTCAATTCACTGTGCGAAGTGAATGGAGTGTTGCTTCACTTTCTAAATGCAGTCCTTTCAGAGAAAATCACTTTCCTTTGATAGTGCCTTAAGCTACTTGCAAGCATTAGGAAAAAACTCACATGCGTTTCTCTGAAAGAGAAGCAGTCTGTTCCAACACTTCAATTCACTGTGTGAAGTGAATAGAGTGTTGCCTCACTTTCTAAATGCTGTCCTTTCAGAGAAAATCACTTTCCTTTGAATGTGCCTTAAGCTACTTACAAGCATTTAACAGAAACTCACATGCGTTTCTCTGAAAGAGAAGCAGTCTGTTCCAACACTTCAATTCACTGTGCGAAGTGAAGGGAGTGTTGCCTCACTTTCTAAATGCTGTCCTTTCAGAGAAAATCACTTTCCATTGAAAGTGCCTTAAACTACTTTCAAGCATTCACAAAAAACTCACATGCGTTTCTCTAAAAGAGAAGCAGTCTGTTCCAACACTTCAATTCACTGTGCGAAGTGAATGGAGTGTTGCTTCACGTTGTAAATGCTGTCCTTTCAGAGAAAATCCCTTTCCTTTGAATGTGACTTACGCTACTTACAAGCATACAACAGAAACTCACATGCATTTCTCTGAAAGAGAAGCAATCTGTTCCAACACTTCAATTCTCTGTGCGAAGGGAATGGAGTGTTGCTTCACTTTCTAAATGCTGTCCTTTCAGAGAAAATCACTTTCCTTTGAAAGTGCCTTAAGCTACTTGCAAGCATTTACAAGAAACACTAATGCGTTTCTATGAAAGAAAAGCAGTCTGTTCCAACACTTCAATTCATTTCGCAAAGGGAATGGAGTGTTGCTTTACGTTCTAAATGCTGTCCTTTCAGAGAAAATCACTTTCCTTTGAAAGTGCCTTAAGCTACTTACAAGCATTCACCAGAAACTCACATGCGTTTCTCTGAAAGAGAAGCAGTCTGTTCCAACACTTCAATTCACTGTGCGAAGTGAATGGAGTGTTGCTTCACTTTCTAAATGCTGTCCTTTCAGAGAAAATCACTTTCCTTTGAAAGTGCCTTAAGCTACTTGCAAGCATTAGGAAGAAACTTACATGCGTTTCTCTGAAAGAGAAGCAGTCTGTTCCAACACTTCAATTCATTATGCGAAGTGAATGGAGTGTTGCTTCACTTTCTAAATGCTGTCCTTTCAGAGAAAATCACTCTCCTTTGAAAGTGCCTTAAACTACTTTCAAGTATTCACAAAAAACTCACATGCGTTTCTCTGAAAGAGAAGCAGTCTGTTCCAAAACTTCAATTCACTGTGCGAAGTGAATGGAGTGTTGCTTCACTTTCTAAATGCTGTCCTTTCAGAGAAAATCACTTTCCTTTGAAAGTGCCTTAAGCAACTTGCAAGAATTCACAAGAAACTCACATGCGTTTCTCTGAAAGAGAAGCAGTCTGTTCCAACACTTCAATTCACTGTGCGAAGTGGATGGAGTGTTGCTTCACTTTCTAAATGCTGTCCTTTCAGAGAAAATCACTTTCCCTTGAAAGTGCCTTAAGCTACTTGCAAGCATTTGGAAGAAACTCACATGCGTTTCTCTGAAAGAGAAGCAGTCTGTTCCAACACTTCAATTCACTGTGCGAAGTGAATGGAGTGTTGCCTCATTTTCTAAATGCTGTCTTTCAGAGAAAATCACTTTCCTTTGAAAGTGCCTTAAACTACTTTCAAGCATTCATAAAAAACTCACATGCGTTTCTCTGAAAGAGAAGCAGTCTGTTCCAGCACTTCAATTCACTGTGTGAAGTGAATGGAGTGTTGCCTCAATTTCTAAATGCTGTCCTTTCAGAGAAAATCACTTTCCTTTGAAAGAGCCTTAAGCTACTTACAAGCATTCAACAGAAACTCACATGCGTTTCTCTGAAAGAGAAGCAGTCTGTTCCAACACTTCAATTCACTGTGCGAAGTGAATGGAGTGTTGCTTCACTTTCTAAATGCTGTCCTTTCAGAGAAAATCACTTTCCTTTGATAGTGCCTTAAGCTACTTGCAAGCATTAGGAAAAAACTCACATGCGTTTCTCTGAAAGAGAAGCAGTCTGTTCCAACACTTCAATTCACTGTGTGAAGTGAATAGAGTGTTGCCTCACTTTCTAAATGCTGTCCTTTCAGAGAAAATCACTTTCCTTTGAAAGTGCCTTAAGCAACTTGCAAGCATTCACAAGAAACACTAAGGCGTTTCTATGAAAGAGAAGCACTCTGTTCCAACACTTAAATTCACTGCACGAAGTGAATGGAGTGTTGCTTCACTTTCTAAATGCTGTCCTTTCAGAGGAAATCACTTTCCTTTGAAAGTGCCTTAAGCTACTTACAAACATTCACCAGAAACTCACATGCGTTTCTCTGAAAGAGAAGCAGTCGGTTCCAACACTTCAATTCACTGTGCGAAGTGAATGGAGTGTTGCCTCACTTTCTAAATGCTGTCGTTTCAGAGAAAATCACTTTCCTTTGAAAGTGCCTTAAACTACTTTCAAGCATTCATAAAAAACTCACATGCGTTTCTCTGAAAGAAAAGCAGTCTGTTCCAACACTTCAATTCACTGTGCGAAGTGAATGGAGTGTTGCTTCACTTTCTAAATGCAGTCCTTTCAGAGAAAATCACTTTCCTTTGATAGTGCCTTAAGCTACTTGCAAGCATTAGGAAAAAACTCACATGCGTTTCTCTGAAAGAGAAGCAGTCTGTTCCAACACTTCAATTCACTGTGTGAAGTGAATAGAGTGTTGCCTCACTTTCTAAATGCTGTCCTTTCAGAGAAAATCACTTTCCTTTGAAAGTGCCTTAAGCTACTTACAAGCATTTAACAGAAACTCACATGCGTTTCTCTGAAAGAGAAGCAGTCTGTTCCAACACTTCAATTCACTGTGCGAAGTGAAGGGAGTGTTGCCTCACTTTCTAAATGCTGTCCTTTCAGAGAAAATCACTTTCCATTGAAAGTGCCTTAAACTATTTTCAAGCATTCACAAAAAACTCACATGCGTTTCTCTAAAAGAGAAGCAGTCTGTTCCAACACTTCAATTCACTGTGCGAAGTGAATGGAGTGTTGCTTCACGTTGTAAATGCTGTCCTTTCAGAGAAAATCCCTTTCCTTTGAATGTGACTTACGCTACTTACAAGCATACAACAGAAACTCACATGCATTTCTCTGAAAGAGAAGCAATCTGTTCCAACACTTCAATTCTCTGTGCGAAGGGAATGGAGTGTTGCTTCACTTTCTAAATGCTGTCCTTTCAGAGAAAATCACTTTCCTTTGAAAGTGCCTTAAGCTACTTGCAAGCATTTACAAGAAACACTAATGCGTTTCTATGAAAGAGAAGCAGTCTGTTCCAACACTTCAATTCATTGCGCAAAGGGAATGGAGTGTTGCTTTACGTTCTAAATGCTGTCCTTTCAGAGAAAATCACTTTCCTTTGAAAGTGCCTTAAGCTACTTACAAGCATTCACCAGAAACTCACATGCGTTTCTCTGAAAGAGAAGCAGTCTGTTCCAACACTTCAATTCACTGTGCGAAGTGAATGGAGTGTTGCTTCACTTTCTAAATGCTGTCCTTTCAGAGAAAATCACTTTCCTTTGAAAGTGCCTTAAGCTACTTGCAAGCATTAGGAAGAAACTTACATGCGTTTCTCTGAAAGAGAAGCAGTCTGTTCCAACACTTCAATTCACTATGCGAAGTGAATGGAGTGTTGCTTCACTTTCTAAATGCTGTCCTTTCAGAGAAAATCACTCTCCTTTGAAAGTGCCTTAAACTACTTTCAAGTATTCACAAAAAACTCACATGCGTTTCTCTGAAAGAGAAGCAGTCTGTTCCAAAACTTCAATTCACTGTGCGAAGTGAATGGAGTGTTGCTTCACTTTCTAAATGCTGTCCTTTCAGAGAAAATCACTTTCCTTTGAAAGTGCCTTAAGCAACTTGCAAGAATTCACAAGAAACTCACATGCGTTTCTCTGAAAGAGAAGCAGTCTGTTCCAAAACTTCAATTCACTGTGCGAAGTGGATGGAGTGTTGCTTCACTTTCTAAATGCTGTCCTTTCAGAGAAAATCACTTTCCCTTGAAAGTGCCTTAAGCTACTTGCAAGCATTTGGAAGAAACTCACATGCGTTTCTCTGAAAGAGAAGCAGTCTGTTCCAACACTTCAATTCACTGTGCGAAGTGAATGGAGTGTTGCCTCATTTTCTAAATGCTGTCTTTCAGAGAAAATCACTTTCCTTTGAAAGTGCCTTAAACTACTTTCAAGCATTCATAAAAAACTCACATGCGTTTCTCTGAAAGAGAAGCAGTCTGTTCCAGCACTTCAATTCACTGTGTGAAGTGAATGGAGTGTTGCCTCAATTTCTAAATGCTGTCCTTTCAGAGAAAATCACTTTAATTTGAAAGTGCCTTAAGCTACTTACAAGCATTCAACAGAAACTCACATGCGTTTCTCTGAAAGAGAAGCAGTCTGTTCCAACACTTCAATTCACTGTGCGAAGTGAATGGAGTGTTGCTTCACTTTCTAAATGCTGTCCTTTCAGAGAAAATCACTTTCCTTTGAAAGTGCCTTAAGCTACTTACAAGCATTTAACAGAAACTCACATGCGTTTCTCTGAAAGAGAAGCACTCTGTTCCAACACTTCAATTCACTGTGCGAAGTGAATGGAGTGTTGCTTCACTTTCTAAATGCTGTCCTTTCAGAAAAAATCACTTTCCTTTGAAAGTGCCTTAAGCTACTTGCAAGCATTAGGAAGAAACTCACATGCGTTTCTCTGAAAGAGAAGCAGTCTGTTCCAACACTTCAATTCACTGTGCGAAGTGAATGGAGTGTTGCTTCACTTTCTAAATGCTGTCCTTTCATAGAAAATCACTTTCCTTTGAAAGTGCCTTAAGCTACTTGCAAGCATTAAAAAGAAACTCACATGCGTTTCTCTGAAAGAGATGCAGTCTGTTCCAACACATCAGTTCACTGAGTGAAGTGAATGGAGTGTTTCCTCACTTTCTAAATGCTGTCCTTTCAGAGAAAATCACTTTCCTTTGAAAGTGCCTTAAGCTACTTGCAAGCATTTACAAGAAACACTAATGCGTTTCTATGAAAGAGAAGCAGTCTGTTCCAACACTTCAATTCATTGCGTGAAGGGAATGGAGTGTTGCTTTACTTTCTAAATGCTGTCCTTTCAGAGAAAATCACTTTCCTTTGAAAGTGCCTTAAGCTACTTACAAGCATTCACCAGAAACTCACATGCGTTTCTCTGAAAGAGAAGCAGTCTGTTCCAACACTTCAATTCACTGTGCGAAGTGAATGGAGTGTTGCTTCACTTTCTAAATGCTGTCCTTTCAGAGAAAATCACTTTCCTTTGAAAGTGCCTTAAGCTACTTGCAAGCATTAGGAAGAAACTTACATGCGTTTCTCTGAAAGAGAAGCAGTCTGTTCCAACACTTCAATTCACTGTGCAAAGTGAATGGAGTCTTGCTTCACTTTCTAAATGCTGTCCTTTCAGAGAAAATCACTTTCCTTTGAAAGTGCCTTAAACTACTTTCAAGCATTCACAAAAAACTCACATGCGTTTCTCTTAAAGAGAAGCAGTCTGTTCCACCACTTCAATTCACTGTGCGAAGTGAATGGAGTGTTGCTTCACTTTCTAAATACTGTCGTTTCAGAGAAAATCACTTTCCTTTGAAAGTGCCTTAAGCAACTTACAAGAATTCACAAGAAACTCACATGCGTTTCTCTGAAAGAGAAGCAGTCTGTTCCAACACTTCAATTCACTGTGCGAAGTGAATGGAGTGTTGCTTCACTTTCTAAATGCTGTCCTTTCAGAGAAAATCACTTTCCCTGGAAAGTGCCTTAAGCTACTTGCAAGCATTAGGAAGAAACTCACATGCGTTTCTCTGAAAGAAAAGCAGTCTGTTCCAACACTTCAATTCACTGTGCGAAGTGGATGGAGTCTTGCTTCACTTTCTAAATGCTGTCCTTTCAGAGAAAATCACTTTCCTTTGAAAGTGCCTTAAGCTATTTACAAGCATTCAACAGAAACTCACATGCGTTTTTCTGAAAGAGAAGCAGTCTGTTCCAACACTTCAATTCACTGTGCGAAGTGAATGGAGTGTTGCTTCACTTTCTAAATGCTGTCCTTTCAGAGAAAATCACTTTCCTTTGAAAGTGCCTTAAACTACTTTCAAGCATTCACAAAAAACTCACATGCGTTTCTCTGAAAGAGAAGCAGTCTGTTCCAACACTTCAATTCACTGTGCGAAGTGAATGGAGTGTTGCTTCACTTTCTAAATGCTGTCATTTCAGAGAAAATCACTTTCCTTTGAAAGTGCCTTAAGCAACTTGCAAGAATTCACAAGAAACTCACATGCGTTTCTCTGAAAGAGAAGCAGTCTGTTCCAACACTTCAATTCACTGTGCGAAGTGGATGGAGTGTTGCTTCACTTTCTAAATGCTGTCCTTTCAGAGAAAATCACTTTCCCTGGAAAGTGCCTTAAGCTACTTGCAAGCATTAGGAAGAAACTCACATGCGTTTCTCTGAAAGAAAAGCAGTCTGTTCCAACACTTCAATTCACTGTGCGAAGTGAATGGAGTGTTGCTTCACTTTCTAAATGCTGTCCTTTCAGAGAAAATCACTTTCCTTTGAAAGTGCCTTAAGCTACTTACAAGCATTCAACAGAAACTCACATGCGTTTTTTGAAAGAGAAGCAGTCTGTTCCAACACTTCAATTCACTGTGCGAAGTGAATGGAGTGTTGTTTCACTTTCTAAATTATGTCCTTTCTGAGAAAATCACTTTCCTTTGAAAGTGCCTTAAGCAACTTACAAGCATTTAACAGAAACTCACATGCGTTTCTCTGAAAGAGAAGCAGTCTGTTCCAACACTTCAATTTTTGTGCGAAGTGGAGTGTTGCTTCATTTTCTAAATGCTGTTCTTCCAGAGAAAATCACTTTCCTTGGAAAGTGCCTTAAGCTACTTGCAAGCATTAGGAAGAAACTCACATGCGTTTCTCTGAAAGAGAAGCAGTCCGTTCCAACACTTCAATTCACTGTGCGAAGTGAATGGAGTGTTGCTTCACTTTCTAAAAGCTGTCCTTTCAGAGAAAATCACTTTCCTTTGAAAGTGCCTTAAGCTGCTTGCAAGCATTAGGAAGAAACTCACATGCCTTTCTCTGAAAGAGAAGCAGTCTGTTCCAACAGTTCAATTCACTGTGCGAAGTGAAGGGAGTGTTGTCTCACTTTCTAAATGCTGTCCTTTCAGAGAAAATCACTTTCCATTGAAAGTGCCTTAAACTACTTTCAAGCATTCACAAAAAACTCACATGCGTTTCCCTGAAAGAGAAGCAGTCTGTTCCAACACTTCAATTCACTGTGCGAAGTGAATGGAGTGTTGCTTCACGTTCTAAATGCTGTCCTTTCAGAGAAAATCCCTTTCCTTTGAATGTGACTTAAGCTACTTTCAAGCATTCAACAGAAACTCACATGCATTTCTCTGAAAGAGAAGCAATCTGTTCCAACACTTCAATTCTCTGTGCGAAGGAATGGAGTGTTGTTTCACTTTCTAAATGCTGTCCTTTCAGAGAAAATCACTTTCCTTTGAAAGTGCCTTAAGCAACTTGCAAGAATTCACAAGAAACTCACATGCGTTTCTCTGAAAGAGAAGCAGTCTGTTCCAACACTTCAATTCACTGTGCGAAGTGGATGGAGTGTTGCTTCACTTTCTAAATGCTGTCCTTTCAGAGAAAATAACTTTCCCTTGAAAGTGCCTTAAGCTACTTGCAAGCATTAGGAAGAAACTCACATGCGTTTCTCTGAAAGAGAAGCAGTCTGTTCCAACACTTCAATTCACTGTGCGAAGTGAATGGAGTGTTGCCTCACTTTCTAAATGCTGTCCTTTCAGAGAAAATCACTTTCCTTTGAAAGTGCCTTAAACTACTTTCAAGCATTCATAAAAAACTCACATGCGTTTCTCTGAAAGAGAAGCAGTCTGTTCCAGCACTTCAATTCACTGTGTGAAGTGAATGGAGTGTTGCCTAACTTTCTAAATGCTGTCCTTTCAGAGAAAATCACTTTAATTTGAAAGTGCCTTAAGCTACTTACAAGCATTCAACAGAAACTCACATGCGTTTCTCTGAAAGAGAAGCAGTCTGTTCCAACACTTCAATTCACTGTGCGAAGTGAATGGAGTGTTGCTTCACTTTCTAAATGCTGTCCTTTCAGAGAAAATCACTTTCCTTTGAAAGTGCCTTAAGCAACATGCAAGCATTCACAAGAAACACTAAGGCGTTTCTATGAAAGAGAAGCACTCTGTTCCAACACTTCAATTCACTGCACGAAGTGAATGGAGTGTTGCTTCACTTTCTAAATGCTGTCCTTTCAGAGAAAATCACTTTCCTTTGAAAGTGCCTTAAGCTACTTACAAGCATTCACCAGAAACTCACATGCGTTTCTCTGAAAGAGAAGCAGTCTGTTCCAACACTTCAATTCACTGTGTGAAGTGAATAGAGTGTTGCCTCACTTTCTAAATGCTGTCCTTTCAGAGAAAATCACTTTCCTTTGAAAGTGCCTTAAGCTACTTACAAGCATTTAACAGAAACTCACATGCGTTTCTCTGAAAGAGAAGCAGTCTGTTCCAACACTTCAATTCACTGTGCGAAGTGAATGGAGTGTTGCTTCACTTTCTAAATGCTGTTCTTTCAGAGAAAATCACTTTCTTTTGAAAGTGCCTTAAGCTACTTGCAAGCATTAGGAAGAAACTCACATGCGTTTCTCTGAAAAAGAAGCAGTCCGTTCCAAGACTTCAATTCACTGTGCAAAGTGAATGGAGTGTTGCTTCACTTTCTAAATGCTGTCCTTTCAGAGAAAATCACTTTCCTTTGAAAGTGCCTTAAGCTGCTTGCAAGCATTAGGAAGAAACTCACATGAGTTTCTCTGAAAGAGAAGCAGTCTGTTCCAACACTTCAATTCACTGTGCGAAGTGAAGGGAGTGTTGCTTCACTTTCTAAATGCTGTCCTGTCAGAGAAAATCACTTTCCATTGAAAGTGCCTTAAACTACTTTCAAGCATTCACAAAAAACTCACATGCGTTTCTCTGAAAGAGAAGCAGTCTGTTCCAACACTTCAATTCACTGTGCGAAGTGAATGGAGTGTTGCTTCACGTTCTAAATGCTGTCCTTTCAGAGAAAATCCCTTTCCTTTGAATGTGACTTAAGCTACTTTCAAGCATTCAACAGAAACTCACATGCATTTCTCTGAAAGAGAAGCAATCTGTTCCAACTCTTCAATTCTCTGTGTGAAGGGAATTGAGTGTTGCTTCACTTTCTAAATGCTGTCCTTTCAGAGAAAATCACTTTCCTTTGAAAGTGCCTTAAGCAACTTGCAAGCATTTACAAGAAACACTAATGCGTTTCTATGAAAGAGAAGCAGTCTGTTCCAACACTTCAATTCATTGCGCGAAGGGAATGGAGTGTTGCTTTACGTTCTAAATTCTGTCCTTTCAGAGAAAATCACTTTCCTTTGAAAGTGCCTTAAATTACTTTCAAGCATTCACAAAAAACTCACATGCGTTTCTCTGAAAGAGAAGCAGTCTGTTCCAACACTTCAATTCACTGTGCGAAGTGAATGGAGTGTTGCCTCACTTTCTAAATGCTGTCCTTTCAGAGAAAATCACTTTCCTTTGAAAGTGCCTTAAGCTACTTACAAGCATTCAACAGAAACTCACATGCGTTTCTCTGAAAGAGAAGCAGTCTGTTCCAACACTTCAATTCACTGTGCGAAGTGAATGGAGTGTTGCTTCACTTTCTAAATGCTGTCCTTTCAGAGAAAATCACTTTCCTTTGATAGTGCCTTAAGATACTTGCAAGCATTAGGAAAAAACTCACATGCATTCCTCTGAAAGAGAAGCAGTCTGTCCCAACACTTCAATTCACTGTGTGAAGTGAATAGAGTGTTGCCTCACTTTCTAAATGCTGTCCTTTCAGAGAAAATCACTTTCCTTTGAAAGTGCCTTAAGCTACTTGCAAGCATTTACAAGAAACACTAATGCGTTTATATGAAAGAGAAGCAGTCTGCTTTAACACTTCAATTCATTGTGCGAAGGGAATGGAGTGTTGCTTTACTTTCTAAATGCTGTCCTTTCATAGAAAATCACTTTCTTTTGAAAGTGCCTTAAGCTACTTGCAAGCATTAGGAAGAAACTTACATGCGTTTCTCTGAAAGAGAAGCAGTCTGTTCCAACACTTCAATTTACTGTGCGAAGTGAATGGAGTGTTGCTTCACTTTCTACATGCTGTCCTTTCAGAAAATAACTTTCCTTTGAAAGTGCCATAAACTACTTTCAAGCATTCACAAAAAACTCACATGCGTTTCTCTGAAAGAGAAGCAGTCTGTTCCAACACTTCAATTCACTGTGCGAAGTGAATGGAGTGTTGCTTCACTTTCTAAATGCTGTCCTTTCAGAGGAAATCACTTTAATTTGAAAGTGCCTTAAGCAACTAGCAAGAATTTACAAGAAACTCACATGCGTTTCTCTGAAAGAGAAGCAGTCTGTTCCAACACTTCAATTCACTGTGCGAAGTGGATGGAGTGTTGCTTCACTTTCTAAATGCTGTCCTTTCAGAGAAAATCACTTTGCCTTGAAAGTGCCTTAAGCTACTTGCAAGCATTAGGAAGAAACTCACATGCGTTTCTCTGAAAGAGAAGCAGTCTGTTCCAACACTTCAATTCACTGTGCGAAGTGAATGGAGTGTTGCCTCACTTTCTAAATGCTGTCCTTTCAGAGAAAATCACTTTCCTTTGAAAGTGCCTTAAACTACTTTCAAGCATTCATAAAAAACTCACATGCGTTTCTCTGAAAGAGAAGCAGTCTGTTCCAGCACTTCAATTCACTGTGTGAAGTGAATGGAGTGTTGCCTCACTTTCTAAATGCTGTCCTTTCAGAGAAAATCACTTTAATTTGAAAGTGCCTTAAGCTACTTACAAGCATTCAACAGAAACTCACATGCGTTTCTCTGAAAGAGAAGCAGTCTGTTCCAACACTTCAATTCACTGTGCGAAGTGAATGGAGTGTTGCTTCACTTTCTAAATGCTGTCCTTTCAGAGAAAATCACTTTCTTTTGAAAGTGCCTTAAGCTACTTACAAGTATTCAACAGAAACTCACATGCGTTTCTCTGAAAGAGAAGCAGTCTGTTCCAACACTTCAATTCACTGTGCGAAGTGAATGGAGTGTTGTTTCACTTTCTAAATTATGTCCTTTCAGAGAAAATCACTTTCCTTTGAAAGTGCCTTAAGCAACTTGCAAGCATTCACAAGAAACACTAAGGCGTTTCTATGAAAGAGAAGCACTCTGTTCCAACACTTCAATTCACTGCACGAAGTGAATGGAGTATTGCTTCACTTTCTAAATGCTGTCCTTTCAGAGGAAATCACTTTCCTTTGAAAGTGCCTTAAGCTACTTACAAGCATTCACCAGAAACTCACATGCGTTTCTCTGAAAGAGAAGCAGTCGGTTCCAACACTTCAATTCACTGTGCTAAGTGAATGGAGTGTTGCCTCACTTTCTAAATGCTGTCGTTTCAGAGAAAATCAAAATCCTTTGAAAGTGCCTTAAACTACTTTCAAGCATTCATAAAAAACTCACATGCGTTTCTCTGAAAGAGAAGCAGTCTGTTCCAACACTTCAATTCACTGTGCGAAGTGAATGGAGTGTTGCTTCACTTTCTAAATGCTGTCCTTTCAGAGAAAATCACTTTCCTTTGAAAGTGCCTTAAGCTGCTCGCAAGCATTAGGAAGAAACTCACATGCGTTTCTCTGAAAGAGAAGCAGTCTGTTCCAACACTTCAATTCACTGTGCGAAGTGAATGGAGTGTTGCCTCACTTTCTAAATGCTGTCCTTTCAGAGAAAATCACTTTCCATTGAAAGTGCCTTAAACTACATTCAAGCATTCACAAAAAACTCACATGCGTTTCTCTGAAAGAGAAGCAGTCTGTTCCAACACTTCAATTCACTGTGCGAAGTGAATGGAGTGTTGCTTCACTTTCTAAATGCTGTCCTTTCAGAGAAAATCCCTTTCCTTTGATTGTGACTTAAGCTACTTTCAAGCATTCAACAGAAACTCACATGCATTTCTCTGAAAGAGAAGCAATCTGTTCCAACACTTCAATTCTCTGTGCGAAGGGAATGGAGTGTTGCTTCACTTTCTAAATGCTGTCCTTTCAGAGAAAATCACTTTCCCTTGAAAGTGCCTTAAGCAAATTGCAAGAATTCACAAGAAACTCACATGCGTTTCTCTGAAAGAGAAGCAGTCTGTTCCAACACTTCAATTCACTGTGCGAAGTGGATGGAGTGTTGCTTCACTTTCTAAATGCTGTCCTTTCAGAGAAAATAACTTTCCCTTGAAAGTGCCTGAAGCTACTTGCAAGCATTAGGAAGAAACTCACATGCGTTTCTCTGAAAGAGAAGCAGTCTGTTCCAACACTTCAATTCACTGTGCGAAGTGAATGGAGTGTTGCCTCACTTTCTAAATGCTGTCCTTTCAGAGAAAATCACTTTCCTTTGAAAGTGCCTTAAACTACTTTCAAGCATTCATAAAAAACTCACATGCGTTTCTCTGAAAGAGAAGAAGTCTGTTCCAGCACTTCAATTCACTGTGTGAAGTGAATGGAGTGTTGCCTCACTTTCTAAATGCTGTCCTTTCAGAGAAAATCACTTTAATTTGAAAGTGCCTTAAGCTACTTACAAGCATTCAACAGAAACTCACATGCGTTTCTCTGAAAGAGAAGCAGTCTGTTCCAACACTTCAATTCACTGTGCGAAGTGAATGGAGTTTTGCTTCACTTTCTAAATTATGTCCTTTTAGAGAAAATCACTTTCCTTTGAAAGTGCCTTAAGCAACTTGCAAGCATTCACAAGAAACACTAAGGCGTTTCTATGAAAGAGAAGCACTCTGTTCCAACACTTCAATTCACTGCACGAAGTGAATGGAGTGTTGCTTCACTCTCTAAATGCTGTCCTTTCAGAGGAAATCACTTTCCTTTGAAAGTGCCTTAAGCTACTTACAAGCATTCACCAGAAACTCACATGCGTTTCTCTGAAAGAGAAGCAGTCGGTTCCAACACTTCAATTCACTGTGCGAAGTGAATGGAGTGTTGCCTCACTTTCTGAATGCTGTCGTTTCAGAGAAAATCAATTTCTTTGAAAGTGCCTTAAACTACTTTCAAGCATTCATAAAAAACTCACATGCGTTTCTCTGAAAGAGAAGCAGTCTGTTCCAACACTTCAATTCACTGTGCGAAGTGAATGGAGTGTTGCTTCACTTTCTAAATGCTGTCCTTTCAGAGAAAATCACTTTCCTTTGATAGTGCCTTAAGCTTCTTGCAAGCATTAGGAAAAAACTCACATGCGTTTCTCTGAAAGAGAAGCAGTCTGTTCCAACACTTCAATTCACAGTGTGAAGTGAATAGAGTGTTGCCTCACTTTCCAAATGCTGTCCTTTCAGAGAAAATCACTTTCCTTTGAACGTGCCTTAAGCTACTTACAAGCATTTAACAGAAACTCACATGCGTTTCTCTGAAAGAGAAGCAGTCTGTTCCAACACTTCAATTCACTGTGCGAAGTGAATGGAGTGTTGCTTCACTTTCTAAATGCTGTTCTTTCAGAGAAAATCACTTTCCTTTGAAAGTGCTTTAAGCAACTTGCAAGCATTAGGAAGAAACTCACATGCGTTTCTCTGAAAGAGAAGCAGTCTGTTCCAACACTTCAATTCACTGTGCGAAGTGAATGGAGTGTTGCTTCACTTTCTAAATGCTGTCCTTTCAGAGAAAATCACTTTCCTTTGAAAGTGCCTTAAGCTGCTCGCAAGCATTAGGAAGAAACTCACATGCGTTTCTCTGAAAGAGAAGCAGTCTGTTCCAACACTTCAATTCACTGTGCGAAGTGAAGGGAGTGTTGCCTCACTTTCTAAATGCTGTCCTTTCAGAGAAAATCACTTTCCATTGAAAGTGCCTTAAACTACATTCAAGCATTCACAAAAAACTCACATGCGTTTCTCTGAAAGAGAAGCAGTCTGTTCCAACACTTCAATTCACTGTGCGAAGTGAATGGAGTGTTGCTTCACTTTCTAAATGCTGTCCTTTCAGAGAAAATCCCTTTCCTTTGATTGTGACTTAAGCTACTTTCAAGCATTCAACAGAAACTCACATGCATTTCTCTGAAAGACAAGCAATCTGTTCCAACACTTCAATTCTCTGTGCGAAGGGAATGGAGTGTTGCTTCACTTTCTAAATGCTGTCCTTTCAGAGAAAATCACTTTCCTTTGAAAGTGCCTTAAGCAAATTGCAAGAATTCACAAGAAACTCACATGCGTTTCTCTGAAAGAGAAGCAGTCAGTTCCAACACTTCAATTCACTGTGCGAAGTGGATGGAGTGTTGCTTCACTTTCTAAATGTTGTCCTTTCAGAGAAAATAACTTTCCCTTGAAAGTGCCTGAAGCTACTTGCAAGCATTAGGAAGAAACTCACATGCGTTTCTCTGAAAGAGAAGCAGTCTGTTCCAACACTTCAATTCACTGTGCGAAGTGAATGGAGTGTTGCCTCACTTTCTAAATGCTGTCCTTTCAGAGAAAATCACTTTCCTTTGAAAGTGCCTTAAACTACTTTCAAGCATTCATAAAAAACTCACATGCGTTTCTCTGAAAGAGAAGAAGTCTGTTCCAGCACTTCAATTCACTGTGTGAAGTGAATGGAGTGTTGCCTCACTTTCTAAATGCTGTCCTTTCAGAGAAAATCACTTTAATTTGAAAGTGCCTTAAGCTACTTACAAGCATTCAACAGAAACTCACATGCGTTTCTCTGAAAGAGAAGCAGTCTGTTCCAACACTTCAATTCACTGTGCGAAGTGAATGGAGTTTTGCTTCACTTTCTAAATTATGTCCTTTTAGAGAAAATCACTTTCCTTTGAAAGTGCCTTAAGCAACTTGCAAGCATTCACAAGAAACACTAAGGCGTTTCTATGAAAGAGAAGCACTCTGTTCCAACACTTCAATTCACTGCACGAAGTGAATGGAGTGTTGCTTCACTTTCTAAATGCTGTCCTTTCAGAGGAAATCACTTTCCTTTGAAAGTGCCTTAAGCTACTTACAAGCATTCACCAGAAACTCACATGCGTTTCTCTGAAAGAGAAGCAGTCGGTTCCAACACTTCAATTCACTGTGCGAAGTGAATGGAGTGTTGCCTCACTTTCTGAATGCTGTCGTTTCAGAGAAAATCACTTTCTTTGAAAGTGCCTTAAACTACTTTCAAGCATTCATAAAAAACTAACATGCGTTTCTCTGAAAGAGAAGCAGTCTGTTCCAACACTTCAATTCACTGTGCGAAGTGAATGGAGTGTTGCTTCACTTTCTAAATGCTGTCCTTTCAGAGAAAATCACTTTCCTTTGATAGTGCCTTAAGCTTCTTGCAAGCATTAGGAAAAAACTCACATGCGTTTCTCTGAAAGAGAAGCAGTCTGTTCCAACACTTCAATTCACAGTGTGAAGTGAATAGAGTGTTGCCTCACTTTCCAAATGCTGTCCTTTCAGAGAAAATCACTTTCCTTTGAACGTGCCTTAAGCTACTTACAAGCATTTAACAGAAACTCACATGCGTTTCTCTGAAAGAGAAGCAGTCTGTTCCAACACTTCAATTCACTGTGCGAAGTGAATGGAGTGTTGCTTCACTTTCTAAATGCTGTTCTTTCAGAGAAAATCACTTTCTTTTGAAAGTGCCTTAAGCTACTTGCAAGCATTAGGAAGAAACTCACATGCGTTTCTCTGAAAGAGAAGCAGTCCGTTCCAACACTTTAATTCACTGTGCGAAGTGAATGGAGTGTTGCTTCACTTTCTAAATGCTGTCCTTTCAGAGAAAATCACTTTCCTTTGAAAGTGCCTTAAGCTGCTTGCAAGCATTAGGAAGAAACTCACATGCGTTTCTCTGAAAGAGAAGCAGTCTGTTCCAACACTTCAATTCACTGTGCGAAGTGAAGGGAGTGTTGCCTCACTTTCTAAATGCTGTCCTTTCAGAGAAAATCACTTTCCATTGAAAGTGCCTTAAACTACTTTCAAGCATTCACAAAAAACTCACATGCGTTTCTCTGAAAGAGAAGCAGTCTGTTCCAAAACTTCAATTCATTGTGCGAAGTGAATGGAGTGTTGCTTCACGTTCTAAATGCTGTCCCTTCAGAGAAAATCCCTTTCCTTTGAATGTGACTTAAGCTACTTACAAGCATTCAACAGAAACTCACATGCATTTCTCTGAAAGAGACGCAATCTGTTCCAACACTTCAATTCATTGCGCGAAGGGAATGGAGTGTTGCTTTACGTTCTAAATGCTGTCCTTTCAGAGAAAATCACTTTCCTTTGAAAGTGCCTTAAGCTACTTACAAGCATTCACCAGAAACTCACATGCGTTTCTCTGAAAGAGAAGCAGTCTGTTCCAACACTTCAATTCACTGTGCGAAGTGAATGGAGTGTTGCTTCACTTTCTAAATGCTGTCCTTTCAGAGAAAATCACTTTCCTTTGAAAGTGCCTTAAGCTACTTGCAAGCATTAGGAAGAAACTTACATGCGTTTCTCTGAAAGAGAAGCAGTCTGTTCCAACACTTCAATTCACTGTGCGAAGTGAATGGAGTGTTGCTTCACTTTCTAAATGCTGTCCTTTCAGAGAAAATCACTTTCCTTTGAAAGTGCCTTAAGCTACTTACAAGCATTCACCAGAAACTCACATGCGTTTCTCTGAAAGAGAAGCAGTCTGTTCCAACACTTCAATTCACTGTGCGAAGTGAATGGAGTGTTGCTTCACTTTCTAAATGCTGTCCTTTCATAGAAAATCACTTTCTTTGAAAGTGCCTTAAGCTACTTGCAAGCATTAGGAAGAAACATACAAGCGTTTCTCTGAAAGAGAAGCAGTCTGTTCCAACACTTCAATTCACTGTGCGAAGTGAATGGAGTGTTGCTTCACTTTCTAAATGCTGTCCTTTCAGAGAAAATCACTTTCCTTTGAAAGTACCTTAAGCTACTTGCAAGCATTAGGAAGAAACTCACATGCGTTTCTCTGAAAGAGAAGCAGTCTGTTCCAACACTTCAATTCACTGTGCGAAGTGAATGGAGTGTTGCTTCACTTTCTAAATGCTGTCCTTTCAGAGAAAATCACTTTCCTTTGATAGTGCCTTAAGCTACTTGCAAGCATTAGGAAAAAACTCACATGCGTTCCTCTGAAAGAGAAGCAGTCTGTCCCAACACTTCAATTCACTGTGTGAAGTGAATAGAGTGTTGCCTCACTTTCTAAATGCTGTCCTTTCAGAGAAAATCACTTTCCTTTGAAAGTGCCTTAAGCTACTTGCAAGCATTTACAAGAAACACTAATGCGTTTCTATGAAAGAGAAGCAGTCTGCTCCAACACTTCAATTCATTGCGCGAAGGGAATGGAGTGTTGCTTTACTTTCTAAATGCTGTCCTTTCAGAGAAAATCACTTTCCTTTGAAAGTGCCTTAAGCTACTTACAAGCATTCACCAGAAAGTCACATGCGTTTCTCTGAAAGAGATGCAGTCTGTTCCAACACTTCAATTCACTGTGCGAAGTGAATGGAGTGTTGCTTCACTTTCTAAATGCTGTCCTTTCATAGAAAATCACTTTCTTTTGAAAGTGCCTTAAGCTACTTGCAAGCATTAGGAAGAAACTTAAATGCGTTTCTCTGAAAGAGAAGCAGTCTGTTCCAACACTTCAATTCACTGTGCGAAGTGAATGGAGTGTTGCTTCACTTTCTAAATGCTGTCCTTTCATAGAAAATCACTTTCTTTTGAAAGTGCCTTAAGCTACTTGCAAGCATTAGGAAGAAACTTACATGCGTTTCTCTGAAAGAGAAGCAGTCTGTTCCAACACTTCAATTTACTGTGCGAAGTGAATGGAGTGTTGCTTCACTTTCTACATGCTGTCCTTTCAGAAAATAACTTTCCTTTGAAAGTGCCATAAACTACTTTCAAGCATTCACAAAAAACTCACATGCGTTTCTCTGAAAGAGAAGCAGTCTGTTCCAACACTTCAATTCACTGTGCGAAGTGAATGGAGTGTTGCTTCACTTTCTAAATGCTGTCCTTTCAGAGGAAATCACTTTCCTTTGAAAGTGCCTTAAGCAACTAGCAAGAATTTACAAGAAACTCACATGCGTTTCTCTGAAAGAGAAGCAGTCTGTTCCAACACTTCAATTCACTGTGCGAAGTGGATGGAGTGTTGCTTCACTTTCTAAATGCTGTCCTTTCAGAGAAAATCACTTTGCCTTGAAAGTGCCTTAAGCTACTTGCAAGCATTAGGAAGAAACTCACATGCGTTTCTCTGAAAGAGAAGCAGTCTGTTCCAACACTTCAATTCACTGTGCGAAGTGAATGGAGTGTTGCCTCACTTTCTAAATGCTGTCCTTTCAGAGAAAATCACTTTCCTTTGAAAGTGCCTTAAACTACTTTCAAGCATTCATAAAAAACTCACATGCGTTTCTCTGAAAGAGAAGCAGTCTGTTCCAGCACTTCAATTCACTGTGTGAAGTGAATGGAGTGTTGCCTCACTTTCTAAATGCTGTCCTTTCAGAGAAAATCACTTTAATTTGAAAGTGCCTTAAGCTACTTACAAGCATTCAACAGAAACTCACATGCGTTTCTCTGAAAGAGAAGCAGTCTGTTCCAACACTTCAATTCACTGTGCGAAGTGAATGGAGTGTTGCTTCACTTTCTAAATGCTGTCCTTTCAGAGAAAATCACTTTCTTTTGAAAGTGCCTTAAGCTACTTACAAGTATTCAACAGAAACTCACATGCGTTTCTCTGAAAGAGAAGCAGTCTGTTCCAACACTTCAATTCACTGTGCGAAGTGAATGGAGTGTTGTTTCACTTTCTAAATTATGTCCTTTCAGAGAAAATCACTTTCCTTTGAAAGTGCCTTAAGCAACTTGCAAGCATTCACAAGAAACACTAAGGCGTTTCTATGAAAGAGAAGCACTCTGTTCCAACACTTCAATTCACTGCACGAAGTGAATGGAGTATTGCTTCACTTTCTAAATGCTGTCCTTTCAGAGGAAATCACTTTCCTTTGAAAGTGCCTTAAGCTACTTACAAGCATTCACCAGAAACTCACATGCGTTTCTCTGAAAGAGAAGCAGTCGGTTCCAACACTTCAATTCACTGTGCGAAGTGAATGGAGTGTTGCCTCACTTTCTAAATGCTGTCGTTTCAGAGAAAATCAAAATCCTTTGAAAGTGCCTTAAACTACTTTCAAGCATTCATAAAAAACTCACATGCGCTTCTCTGAAAGAGAAGCAGTCTGTTCCAACACTTCAATTCACTGTGCGAAGTGAATGGAGTGTTGCTTCTCTTTCTAAATGCTGTCCATTCAGAGAAAATCACTTTCATTTGATAGTGCCTTAAGCTACTTGCAAGTATTAGGAAAAAACTCACATGCGTTTCTCTGAAAGAGAAGCAGTCTGTTCCAACACTTCAATTCACTCTGTGAAGTGAATAGAGTGTTGCCTCACTTTCTAAATGCTGTCCTTTCAGAGAAAATCACTTTCCTTTGAAAGTGCCTTAAGCTACTTACAAGCATTTAACAGAAACTCACATGCGTTTCTCTGAAAGAGAAGCAGTCTGTTCCAACACTTCAATTCACTGTGCGAAGTGGAGTGTTGCTTCACTTTCTAAATGCTGTTCTTTCAGAGAAAATCACTTTCCTTTGAAAGTGCTTTAAGCAACTTGCAAGCATTAGGAAGAAACTCACATGCGTTTCTCTGAAAGAGAAGCAGTCTGTTCCAACACTTCAATTCACTGTGCGAAGTGAATGGAGTGTTGCTTCACTTTCTAAATGCTGTCCTTTCAGAGAAAATCACTTTCCTTTGAAAGTGCCTTAAGCTGCTCGCAAGCATTAGGAAGAAACTCACATGCGTTTCTCTGAAAGAGAAGCAGTCTGTTCCAACACTTCAATTCACTGTGCGAAGTGAAGGGAGTGTTGCCTCACTTTCTAAATGCTGTCCTTTCAGAGAAAATCACTTTCCATTGAAAGTGCCTTAAACTACATTCAAGCATTCACAAAAAACTCACATGCGTTTCTCTGAAAGAGAAGCAGTCTGTTCCAACACTTCAATTCACTGTGCGAAGTGAATGGAGTGTTGCTTCACTTTCTAAATGCTGTCCTTTCAGAGAAAATCCCTTTCCTTTGATTGTGACTTAAGCTACTTTCAAGCATTCAACAGAAACTCACATGCATTTCTCTGAAAGAGAAGCAATCTGTTCCAACACTTCAATTCTCTGTGCGAAGGGAATGGAGTGTTGCTTCACTTTCTAAATGCTGTCCTTTCAGAGAAAATCACTTTCCTTTGAAAGTGCCTTAAGCAAATTGCAAGAATTCACAAGAAACTCACATGCGTTTCTCTGAAAGAGAAGCAGTCTGTTCCAACACTTCAATTCACTGTGCTAAGTGGATGGAGTGTTGCTTCACTTTCTAAATGCTGTCCTTTCAGAGAAAATAACTTTCCCTTGAAAGTGCCTGAAGCTACTTGCAAGCATTAGGAAGAAACTCACATGCGTTTCTCTGAAAGAGAAGCAGTCTGTTCCAACACTTCAATTCACTGTGCGAAGTGAATGGAGTGTTGCCTCACTTTCTAAATGCTGTCCTTTCAGAGAAAATCACTTTCCTTTGAAAGTGCCTTAAACTACTTTCAAGCATTCATAAAAAACTCACATGCGTTTCTCTGAAAGAGAAGAAGTCTGTTCCAGCACTTCAATTCACTGTGTGAAGTGAATGGAGTGTTGCCTCACTTTCTAAATGCTGTCCTTTCAGAGAAAATCACTTTAATTTGAAAGTGCCTTAAGCTACTTACAAGCATTCAACAGAAACTCACATGCGTTTCTCTGAAAGAGAAGCAGTCTGTTCCAACACTTCAATTCACTGTGCGAAGTGAATGGAGTTTTGCTTCACTTTCTAAATTATGTCCTTTTAGAGAAAATCACTTTCCTTTGAAAGTGCCTTAAGCAACTTGCAAGCATTCACAAGAAACACTAAGGCGTTTCTATGAAAGAGAAGCACTCTGTTCCAACACTTCAATTCACTGCACGAAGTGAATGGAGTGTTGCTTCACTTTCTAAATGCTGTCCTTTCAGAGGAAATCACTTTCCTTTGAAAGTGCCTTAAGCTACTTACAAGCATTCACCAGAAACTCACATGCGTTTCTCTGAAAGAGAAGCAGTCGGTTCCAACACTTCAATTCACTGTGCGAAGTGAATGGAGTGTTGCCTCACTTTCTGAATGCTGTCGTTTCAGAGAAAATCACTTTCTTTGAAAGTGCCTTAAACTACTTTCAAGCATTCATAAAAAACTCACATGCGTTTCTCTGAAAGAGAAGCAGTCTGTTCCAACACTTCAATTCACTGTGCGAAGTGAATGGAGTGTTGCTTCACTTTCTAAATGCTGTCCTTTCAGAGAAAATCACTTTCCTTTGATAGTGCCTTAAGCTTCTTGCAAGCATTAGGAAAAAACTCACATGCGTTTCTCTGAAAGAGAAGCAGTCTGTTCCAACACTTCAATTCACAGTGTGAAGTGAATAGAGTGTTGCCTCACTTTCCAAATGCTGTCCTTTCAGAGAAAATCACTTTCCTTTGAACGTGCCTTAAGCTACTTACAAGCATTTAACAGAAACTCACATGCGTTTCTCTGAAAGAGAAGCAGTCTGTTCCAACACTTCAATTCACTGTGCGAAGTGAATGGAGTGTTGCTTCACTTTCTAAATGCTGTTCTTTCAGAGAAAATCACTTTCTTTTGAAAGTGCCTTAAGCTACTTGCAAGCATTAGGAAGAAACTCACATGCGTTTCTCTGAAAGAGAAGCAGTCCGTTCCAACACTTTAATTCACTGTGCGAAGTGAATGGAGTGTTGCTTCACTTTCTAAATGCTGTCCTTTCAGAGAAAATCACTTTCCTTTGAAAGTGCCTTAAGCTGCTTGCAAGCATTAGGAAGAAACTCACATGCGTTTCTCTGAAAGAGAAGCAGTCTGTTCCAACACTTCAATTCACTGTGCGAAGTGAAGGGAGTGTTGCCTCACTTTCTAAATGCTGTCCTTTCAGAGAAAATCACTTTCCATTGAAAGTGCCTTAAACTACTTTCAAGCATTCACAAAAAACTCACATGCGTTTCTCTGAAAGAGAAGCAGTCTGTTCCAAAACTTCAATTCATTGTGCGAAGTGAATGGAGTGTTGCTTCACGTTCTAAATGCTGTCCCTTCAGAGAAAATCCCTTTCCTTTGAATGTGACTTAAGCTACTTACAAGCATTCAACAGAAACTCACATGCATTTCTCTGAAAGAGACGCAATCTGTTCCAACACTTCAATTCATTGCGCGAAGGGAATGGAGTGTTGCTTTACGTTCTAAATGCTGTCCTTTCAGAGAAAATCACTTTCCTTTGAAAGTGCCTTAAGCTACTTACAAGCATTCACCAGAAACTCACATGCGTTTCTCTGAAAGAGAAGCAGTCTGTTCCAACACTTCAATTCACTGTGCGAAGTGAATGGAGTGTTGCTTCACTTTCTAAATGCTGTCCTTTCAGAGAAAATCACTTTCCTTTGAAAGTGCCTTAAGCTACTTGCAAGCATTAGGAAGAAACTTACATGCGTTTCTCTGAAAGAGAAGCAGTCTGTTCCAACACTTCAATTCACTGTGCGAAGTGAATGGAGTGTTGCTTCACTTTCTAAATGCTGTCCTTTCAGAGAAAATCACTTTCCTTTGAAAGTGCCTTAAATTACTTTCAAGCATTCACAAAAAACTCACATGCGTTTCTCTGAAAGAGAAGCAGTCTGTTCCAACACTTCAATTCACTGTGCGAAGTGAATGGAGTGTTGCCTCACTTTCTAAATGCTGTCCTTTCAGAGAAAATCACTTTCCTTTGAAAGTGCCTTAAGCTACTTACAAGCATTCAACAGAAACTCACATGCGTTTCTCTGAAAGAGAAGCAGTCTGTTCCAACACTTCAATTCACTGTGCGAAGTGAATGGAGTGTTGCTTCACTTTCTAAATGCTGTCCTTTCAGAGAAAATCACTTTCCTTTGAAAGTACCTTAAGCTACTTGCAAGCATTAGGAAGAAACTCACATGCGTTTCTCTGAAAGAGAAGCAGTCTGTTCCAACACTTCAATTCACTGTGCGAAGTGAATGGAGTGTTGCTTCACTTTCTAAATGCTGTCCTTTCAGAGAAAATCACTTTCCTTTGATAGTGCCTTAAGCTACTTGCAAGCATTAGGAAAAAACTCACATGCGTTCCTCTGAAAGAGAAGCAGTCTGTCGAACACTTCAATTCACTGTGTGAAGTGAATAGAGTGTTGCCTCACTTTCTAAATGCTGTCCTTTCAGAGAAAATCACTTTCCTTTGAAAGTGCCTTAAGCTACTTGCAAGCATTTACAAGAAACACTAATGCGTTTCTATGAAAGAGAAGCAGTCTGCTCCAACACTTCAATTCATTGCGCGAAGGGAATGGAGTGTTGCTTTACTTTCTAAATGCTGTCCTTTCAGAGAAAATCACTTTCCTTTGAAAGTGCCTTAAGCTACTTACAAGCATTCACCAGAAACTCACATGCGTTTCTCTGAAAGAGATGCAGTCTGTTCCAACACTTCAATTCACTGTGCGAAGTGAATGGAGTGTTGCTTCACTTTCTAAATGCTGTCCTTTCAGAGAAAATCACTTTCCTTTGATAGTGCCTTAAGCTTCTTGCAAGCATTAGGAAAAAACTCACATGCGTTTCTCTGAAAGAGAAGCAGTCTGTTCCAACACTTCAATTCACAGTGTGAAGTGAATAGAGTGTTGCCTCACTTTCCAAATGCTGTCCTTTCAGAGAAAATCACTTTCCTTTGAACGTGCCTTAAGCTACTTACAAGCATTTAACAGAAACTCACATGCGTTTCTCTGAAAGAGAAGCAGTCTGTTCCAACACTTCAATTCACTGTGCGAAGTGAATGGAGTGTTGCTTCACTTTCTAAATGCTGTTCTTTCAGAGAAAATCACTTTCCTTTGAAAGTGCTTTAAGCAACTTGCAAGCATTAGGAAGAAACTCACATGCGTTTCTCTGAAAGAGAAGCAGTCTGTTCCAACACTTCAATTCACTGTGCGAAGTGAATGGAGTGTTGCTTCACTTTCTAAATGCTGTCCTTTCAGAGAAAATCACTTTCCTTTGAAAGTGCCTTAAGCTGCTCGCAAGCATTAGGAAGAAACTCACATGCGTTTCTCTGAAAGAGAAGCAGTCTGTTCCAACACTTCAATTCACTGTGCGAAGTGAAGGGAGTGTTGCCTCACTTTCTAAATGCTGTCCTTTCAGAGAAAATCACTTTCCATTGAAAGTGCCTTAAACTACATTCAAGCATTCACAAAAAACTCACATGCGTTTCTCTGAAAGAGAAGCAGTCTGTTCCAACACTTCAATTCACTGTGCGAAGTGAATGGAGTGTTGCTTCACTTTCTAAATGCTGTCCTTTCAGAGAAAATCCCTTTCCTTTGATTGTGACTTAAGCTACTTTCAAGCATTCAACAGAAACTCACATGCATTTCTCTGAAAGAGAAGCAATCTGTTCCAACACTTCAATTCTCTGTGCGAAGGGAATGGAGTGTTGCTTCACTTTCTAAATGCTGTCCTTTCAGAGAAAATCACTTTCCTTTGAAAGTGCCTTAAGCAAATTGCAAGAATTCACAAGAAACTCACATGCGTTTCTCTGAAAGAGAAGCAGTCTGTTCCAACACTTCAATTCACTGTGCGAAGTGGATGGAGTGTTGCTTCACTTTCTAAATGCTGTCCTTTCAGAGAAAATAACTTTCCCTTGAAAGTGCCTGAAGCTACTTGCAAGCATTAGGAAGAAACTCACATGCGTTTCTCTGAAAGAGAAGCAGTCTGTTCCAACACTTCAATTCACTGTGCGAAGTGAATGGAGTGTTGCCTCACTTTCTAAATGTGTCTTTTCAGAGAAAATCACTTTCCTTTGAAAGTGCCTTAAACTACTTTCAAGCATTCATAAAAAACTCACATGCGTTTCTCTGAAAGAGAAGCAGTCTGTTCCAGCACTTCAATTCACTGTGTGGAGTGAATGGAGTGTTGCCTCACTTTCTAAATCTGTCCTTTCAGAGAAAATCACTTTAATTTGAAAGTGCCTTAAGCTACTTACAAGCATTCAACAGAAACTCACATGCGTTTCTCTGAAAGAGAAGCAGTCTGTTCCAACACTTCAATTCACTGTGTGAAGTAAATGGAGTTTTGCATCACTTTCTAAATTATGTCCTTTCAGAGAAAATCACTTTCCTTTGAAAGTGCCTTAAGCAACTTGCAAGCATTCACAAGAAACACTAAGGCGTTTCTATGAAAGAGAAGCACTCTGTTCCAACACTTCAATTCACTGCACGAACTGAATGGAGTGTTGCTTCACTTTCTAAATGCTGTCCTTTCAGAGGAAATCACTTTCCTTTGAAAGTGCCTTAAGCTACTTACAAGCATTCACCAGAAACTCACATGCGTTTCTCTGAAAGAGAAGCAGTCGGTTCCAACACTTCAATTCACTGTGCGAAGTGAATGGAGTGTTGCCTCACTTTCTAAATGCTGTCGTTTCAGAGAAAATCACTTTCCTTTGAAAGTGCCTTAAACTACTTTCAAGCATTCATTAAAAAACTCACATGCGTTTCTCTGAAAGAGAAGCAGTCTGTTCCAACACTTCAATTCACTGTGCGAAGTGAATGGAGTGTTGCTTCACTTTCTAAATGCTGTCCTTTCAGAGAAAATCACTTTCCTTTGATAGTGCCTTAAGCTTCTTGCAAGCATTAGGAAAAAACTCACATGCGTTTCTCTGAAAGAGAAGCAGTCTGTTCCAACACTTCAATTCACAGTGTGAAGTGAATAGAGTGTTGCCTCACTTTCCAAATGCTGTCCTTTCAGAGAAAATCACTTTCCTTTGATAGTGCCTTAAGCTTCTTGCAAGCATTAGGAAAAAACTCACATGCGTTTCTCTGAAAGAGAAGCAGTCTGTTCCAACACTTCAATTCACAGTGTTAAGTGAATAGAGTGTTGCCTCACTTTCCAAATGCTGTCCTTTCAGAGAAAATCACTTTCCTTTGAAAGTGCCTTAAGCTACTTACAAGCATTTAACAGAAACTCACATGCGTTTCTCTGAAAGAGAAGCAGTCTCTTCCAACACTTCAATTCACTGTGCGAAGTGAATGGAGTGTTGCTTCACTTTCTAAATGCTGTTCTTTCAGAGAAAATCACTTTCTTTTGAAAGTGTCTTAAGCTACTTGCAAGCATTAGGAAGAAACTCACATGCGTTTCTCTGAAAGAGAAACAGTCCGTTCCAACACTTTAATTCACTGTGCGAAGTGAATGGAGTGTTGCTTCACTTTCTAAATGCTGTCCTTTCAGAGAAAATCACTTTCCTTTGAAAGTGCCTTAAGCTGCTTGCAAGCATTAGGAAGAAACTCACATGCGTTTCTCTGAAAGAGAAGCAGTCTGTTCCAACACTTCAATTCACTGTGCGAAGTGAAGGGAGTGTTGCCTCACTTTCTAAATGCTGTCCTTTCAAAGAAAATCACTTTCCATTTAAAGTGCCTTAAACTACTTTCAAGCATTCACAAAAAACTCACATGCGTTTCTCTGAAAGAGAAGCAGTCTGTTCCAACACTTCAATTCACTGTGCGAAGTGAATGGAGTGTTGCTTCACTTTCTAAATGCTGTCCTTTCAGAGAAAATCACTTTCCTTTGAAAGTGCCTTAAGCTACTTGCAAGCATTTACAAGAAACACTAATGCGTTTCTATGAAAGAGAAGCAGTCTGTTCCAACACTTCAATTCATTGCGCGAAGGGAATGGAGTGTTGCTTTACGTTCTAAATGCTGTCCTTTCAGAGAAAATCACTTTCCTTTGAAAGTGCCTTAAGCTACTTACAAGCATTCACCAGAAACTCACATGCGTTTCTCTGAAAGAGAAGCAGTCTGTTCCAACACTTCAATTCACTGTGCGAAGTGAATGGAGTGTTGCTTCACTTTCTAAATGCTGTCCTTTCAGAGAAAATCACTTTCCTTTGAAAGTGCCTTAAGCTACTAGCAAGCATTAGGAAGAAACTTACATGCGTTTCTCTGAAAGAGAAGCAGTCTGTTCCAACACTTCAATTCACTGTGCGAAGTGAATGGAGTGTTGCTTCACTTTCTAAATGCTGTCCTTTCAGAGAAAATCACTTTCCTTTGAAAGTGCCTTAAGCTACTTGCAAGCATTTACAAGAAACACTAATGCGTTTCTATGAAAGAGAAGCAGTCTGCTCCAACACTTCAATTCATTGCGCGAAGGGAATGGAGTGTTGCTTTACTTTCTAAATGCTGTCCTTTCAGAGAAAATCACTTTCCTTTGAAAGTGCCTTAAGCTACTTACAAGCATTCACCAGAAACTCACATGCGTTTCTCTGAAAGAGAAGCAGTCTGTTCCAACACTTCAATTCACTGTGCGAAGTGAATGGAGTGTTGCTTCACTTTCTAAATGCTGTCCTTTCATAGAAAATCACTTTCTTTTGAAAGTGCCTTAAGCTACTTGCAAGCATTAGGAAGAAACTTACAAGCGTTTCTCTGAAAGAGAAGCAGTCTGTTCCAACACTTCAATTTACTGTGCGAAGTGAATGGAGTGTTGCTTCACTTTCTACATGCTGTCCTTTCAGAGAAAATCACTTTCCTTTGAAAGTGCCATAAACTACTTTCAAGCATTCACAAAAAACTCACATGCGTTTCTCTGAAAGAGAAACAGTCTGTTCCAAAACTTCAATTCACTGTGCGAAGTGAATGGAGTGTTGCTTCACTTTCTAAATGCTGTCCTTTCAGAGGAAATCACTTTCCTTTGAAAGTGCCTTAAGCTACTTGCAAGCATTAAAAGGAAACTCACATGCGTTTCTCTGAAAGAGAAGCAGTCTGTTCCAACACATCAGTTCACTGAGTGAAGTGAATGGAGTGTTTCCTCACTTTCTAAATGCTGTCCTTTCAGAGAAAATCACTTTCCTTTGAAAGTGCCTTAAACTACTTTCAAGCATTCATAAAAAACTCACATGCGTTTCTCTGAAAGAGAAGCAGTCTGTTCCAGCACTTCAATTCACTGTGTGAAGTGAATGGAGTGTTGCCTCACTTTCTAAATGCTGTCCTTTCAGAGAAAATCACTTTAATTTGAAAGTGCCTTAAGCTACTTACAAGCATTCAACAGAAACTCACATGCGTTTCTCTGAAAGAGAAGCAGTCTGTTCCAACACTTCAATTCACTGTGCGAGGTGAATGGAGTGTTGCTTCACTTTCTAAATGCTGTCCTTTCAGAGAAAATCACTTTCCTTTGAAAGTGCCTTAAGCTACTTACAAGTATTCAACAGAAACTCACATGCGTTTCTCTGAAAGAGAAGCAGTCTGTTCCAACACTTCAATTCACTGTGCGAAGTGAATGGAGTGTTGTTTCACTTTCTAAATTATGTCCTTTCAGAGAATATCACTTTCCTTTGAAAGTGCCTTAAGCAACTTGCAAGCATTCACAAGAAACACTAAGGCGTTTCTATGAAAGAGAAGCACTCTGTTCCAACACTTCAATTCACTGCACGAAGTGAATGGAGTGTTGCTTCACTTTCTAAATGCTGTCCTTTCAGAGGAAATCACTTTCCTTTGAAAGTGCCTTAAGCTACTTACAAGCATTCACCAGAAACTCACATGCGTTTCTCTGAAAGAGAAGCAGTCGGTTCCAACACTTCAATTCACTGTGCGAAGTGAATGGAGTGTTGCCTCACTTTCTAAATGCTGTCGTTTCAGAGAAAATCAAAATCCTTTGAAAGTGCCTTAAGCTACTTGCAAGCATTAGGAAAAAACTCACATGCGTTTCTCTGAAAGAGAAGCAGTCTGTTCCAACACTTCAATTCACTCTGTGAAGTGAATAGAGTGTTGCCTCACTTTCTAAATGCTGTCCTTTCAGAGAAAATCACTTTCCTTTGAAAGTGCCTTAAGCTACTTACAAGCATTTAACAGAAACTCACATGCGTTTCTCTGAAAGAGAAGCAGTCTGTTCCAACACTTCAATTCACTGTGCGAAGTGGAGTGTTGCTTCACTTTCTAAATCCTGTTCTTTCAGAGAAAATCACTTTCCTTTGAAAGTGCTTTAAGCAACTTGCAAGCATTAGGAAGAAACTCACATGCGTTTCTCTGAAAGAGAAGCAGTCCGTTCCAACACTTCAATTCACTGTGCGAAGTGAATGGAGTGTTGCTTCACTTTCTAAATGCTGTCCTTTCAGAGAAAATCACTTTCCTTTGAAAGTGCCTTAAGCAGCTCGCAAGCATTAGGAAGAAACTCACATGCGTTTCTCTGAAAGAGAAGCAGTCTGTTCCAACACTTCAATTCACTGTGCGAAGTGAAGGGAGTGTTGCCTCACTTTCTAAATGCTGTCCTTTCAGAGAAAATCACTTTCCATTGAAAGTGCCTTAAACTACATTCAAGCATTCACAAAAAACTCACATGCGTTTCTCTGAAAGAGAAGCAGTCTGTTCCAACACTTCAATTCACTGTGCGAAGTGAATGGAGTGTTGCTTCACGTTCTAAATGCTGTCCTTTCAGAGAAAATCCCTTTCCTTTGAATGTGACTTAAGCTACTTTCAAGCATTCAACAGAAACTCACATGCATTTCTCTGAAAGAGAAGCAGTCTGTTCCAACACTTCAATTCACTGTGCGAAGTGAATGGAGTGTTGCTTCACTTTCTAAATGCTGTCCTTTCAGAAAAAATCACTTTCCTTTGAAAGTGCCTTAAGCTACTTGCAAGCATTTACAAGAAACACTAATGAGTTTCTATGAAAGAGAAGCAGTCTGTTCCAACACTTCAATTCATTGCGCGAAGGGAATGGAGTGTTGCTTTACGTTCTAAATGCTGTCCTTTCAGAGAAAATCACTTTCCTTTGAAAGTGCCTTAAGCTACTTACAAGCATTCACCAGAAACTCACATGCGTTTCTCTGAAAGAGAAGCAGTCTGTTCCAACACTTCAATTCACTGTGCGAAGTGAATGGAGTGTTGCTTCACTTTCTAAATGCTGTCCTTTCAGAGAAAATCACTTTCCTTTGAAAGTGCCTAAAGCTACTAGCAAGCATTAGGAAGAAACTTACATGCGTTTCTCTGAAAGAGAAGCAGTCTGTTCCAACACTTCAATTCACTGTGCGAAGTGAATGGAGTGTTGCTTCACTTTCTAAATGCTGTCCTTTCAGAGAAAATCACTTTCCTTTGAAAGTGCCTTAAGCTACTTGCAAGCATTTACAAGAAACACTAATGCGTTTCTATGAAAGAGAAGCAGTCTGCTCCAACACTTCAATTCATTGCGCGAAGGGAATGGAGTGTTGCTTTACTTTCTAAATGCTGTCCTTTCAGAGAAAATCACTTTCCTTTGAAAGTGCCTTAAGCTACTTACAAGCATTCACCAGAAACTCACATGCGTTTCTCTGAAAGAGAAGCAGTCTGTTCCAACACTTCAATTCACTGTGCGAAGTGAATGGAGTGTTGCTTCACTTTCTAAATGCTGTCCTTTCATAGAAAATCACTTTCTTTTGAAAGTGCCTTAAGCTACTTGCAAGCATTAGGAAGAAACTTACAAGCGTTTCTCTGAAAGAGAAGCAGTCTGTTCCAACACTTCAATTTACTGTGCGAAGTGAATGGAGTGTTGCTTCACTTTCTACATGCTGTCCTTTCAGAGAAAATCACTTTCCTTTGAAAGTGCCATGAACTACTTTCAAGCATTCACAAAAAACTCACATGCGTTTCTCTGAAAGAGAAACAGTCTGTTCCAACACTTCAATTCACTGTGCGAAGTGAATGGAGTGTTGCTTCACTTTCTAAATGCTGTCCTTTCAGAGGAAATCACTTTCCTTTGAAAGTGCCTTAAGCAACTAGCAAGAATTCACAAGAAACTCACATGCGTTTCTCTGAAAGAGAAGCAGTCTGTTCCAACACTTCAATTCACTGTGCGAAGTGGATGGAGTGTTGCTTCACTTTCTAAATGCTGTCCTTTCAGAGAAAATCACTTTCCCTTGAAAGTGCCTTAAGCTACTTGCAAGCATTAGGAAGAAACTCACATGCGTTTCTCTGAAAGAGAAGCAGTCTGTTCCAACACTTCAATTCACTGTGCGAAGTGAATGGAGTGTTGCCTCACTTTCTAAATGCTGTCCTTTCAGAGAAAATCACTTTCCTTTGAAAGTGCCTTAAACTACTTTCAAGCATTCATAAAAAACTCACATGCGTTTCTCTGAAAGAGAAGCAGTCTGTTCCAGCACTTCAATTCACTGTGTGAAGTGAATGGAGTGTTGCCTCACTTTCTAAATGCTGTCCTTTCAGAGAAAATCACTTTAATTTGAAAGTGCCTTAAGCTACTTACAAGCATTCAACAGAAACTCACATGCGTTTCTCTGAAAGAGAAGCAGTCTGTTCCAACACTTCAATTCACTGTGCGAAGTGAATGGAGTGTTGCTTCACTTTCTAAATGCTGTCCTTTCAGAGAAAATCACTTTCCTTTGAAGTGCCTTAAGCTACTTACAAGTATTCAACAGAAACTCACATGCGTTTCTCTGAAAGAGAAGCAGTCTGTTCCAACACTTCAATTCACTGTGCGAAGTGAATGGAGTGTTGTTTCACTTTCTAAATTATGTCCTTTCAGAGAAAATCACTTTCCTTTGAAAGTGCCTTAAGCAACTTGCAAGCATTAGGAAGAAACTCACATGCGTTTCTCTGAAAGAGAAGCAGTCCGTTCCAACACTTCAATTCACTGTGCGAAGTGAATGGAGTGTTGCTTCACTTTCTAAATGCTGTCCTTTCAGAGAAAATCACTTTCCTTTGAAAGTGCTTTAAGCAACTTGCAAGCATTAGGAAGAAACTCACATGCGTTTCTCTGAAAGAGAAGCAGTCCGTTCCAACACTTCAATTCACTGTGCGAAGTGAATGGAGTGTTGCTTCACTTTCTAAATGCTGTCCTTTCAGAGAAAATCACTTTCCTTTGAAAGTGCCTTAAGCTGCTCGCAAGCATTAGGAAGAAACTCACATGCGTTTCTCTGAAAGAGAAGCAGTCTGTTCCAACACTTCAATTCACTGTGCGAAGTGAAGGGAGTGTTGCCTCACTTTCTAAATGCTGTCCTTTCAGAGAAAATCACTTTCCATTGAAAGTGCCTTAAACTACATTCAAGCATTCACAAAAAACTCACATGCGTTTCTCTGAAAGAGAAGCAGTCTGTTCCAACACTTCAATTCACTGTGCGAAGTGAATGGAGTGTTGCTTCACGTTCTAAATGCTGTCCTTTCAGAGAAAATCCCTTTCCTTTGAATGTGACTTAAGCTACTTTCAAGCATTCAACAGAAACTCACATGCATTTCTCTGAAAGAGAAGCAATCTGTTCCAACACTTCAATTCTCTGTGCGAAGGGAATGGAGTGTTGCTTCACTTTCTAAATGCTGTCCTTTCAGAGAAAATCACTTTCCTTTGAAAGTGCCTTAAGCAAATTGCAAGAATTCACAAGAAACTCACATGCGTTTCTCTGAAAGAGAAGCAGTCTGTTCCAACACTTCAATTCACTGTGCGAAGTGAATGGAGTGTTGCTTCACTTTCTAAATGCTGTCCTTTCAGAGAAAATAACTTTCCCTTGAAAGTGCCTGAAGCTACTTGCAAGCATTAGGAAGAAACTCACATGCGTTTCTCTGAAAGAGAAGCAGTCTGTTCCAACACTTCAATTCACTGTGCGAAGTGAATGGAGTGTTGCCTCACTTTCTAAATGCTGTCCTTTCAGAGAAAATCACTTTCCTTTGAAAGTGCCTTAAACTACTTTCAAGCATTCATAAAAAACTCACATGCGTTTCTCTGAAAGAGAAGCAGTCTGTTCCAGCACTTCAATTCACTGTGTGAAGTGAATGGAGTGTTGCCTCACTTTCTAAATCTGTCCTTTCAGAGAAAATCACTTTAATTTGAAAGTGCCTTAAGCTACTTACAAGCATTCAACAGAAACTCACATGCGTTTCTCTGAAAGAGAAGCAGTCTGTTCCAACACTTCAATTCACTGTGTGAAGTGAATGGAGTTTTGCATCACTTTCTAAATTATGTCCTTTCAGAGAAAATCACTTTCCTTTTAAAGTGCCTTAAGCAACTTGCAAGCATTCACAAGAAACACTAAGGCGTTTCTATGAAAGAGAAGCACTCTGTTCCAACACTTCAATTCACTGCACGAACTGAATGGAGTGTTGCTTCACTTTCTAAATGCTGTCCTTTCAGAGGAAATCACTTTCCTTTGAAAGTGCCTTAAGCTCCTTACAAGCATTCACCAGAAACTCACATGCGTTTCTCTGAAAGAGAAGCAGTCGGTTCCAACACTTCAATTCACTGTGCGAAGTGAATGGAGTGTTGCCTCACTTTCTAAATGCTGTCGTTTCAGAAAAAATCACTTTCCTTTGAAAGTGCCTTAAACTACTTTCAAGCATTCATAAAAAACTCACATGCGTTTCTCTGAAAGAGAAGCAGTCTGTTCCAACACTTCAATTCACTGTGCGAAGTGAATGGAGTGTTGCTTCACTTTCTAAATGCTGT
The DNA here is from genome assembly GCF_982192425.1 of Myodes glareolus. Taxonomy (NCBI): domain Eukaryota; kingdom Metazoa; phylum Chordata; class Mammalia; order Rodentia; family Cricetidae; genus Myodes; species Myodes glareolus. The sequence goes on from NC_142042.1 coordinate 70,893,445, forward strand.
CCTTTCAGAGAAAATCACTTTCCTTTAATCGTGCCTTAAGCTTCTTGCAAGCATTAGGAAAAAACTCACATGCGTTTCTCTGAAAGAGAAGCAGTCTGTTCCAACCCTTCAATTCACAGTGTGAAGTGAATAGAGTGTTGCCTCACTTTCCAAATGCTGTCCTTTCAGAGAAAATCACTTTCCTTTGATAGTGCCTTAAGCTTCTTGCAAGCATTAGGAAAAAACTCACATGCGTTTCTCTGAAAGAGAAGCAGTCTGTTCCAACACTTCAATTCACAGTGTGAAGTGAATAGAGTGTTGCCTCACTTTCCAAATGCTGTCCTTTCAGAGAAAATCACTTTCCTTTGAAAGTGCCTTAAGCTACTTACAAGCATTTAACAGAAACTCACATGCGTTTCTCTGAAAGAGAAGCAGTCTGTTCCAACACTTCAATTCACTGTGCGAAGTGAATGGAGTGTTGCTTCACTTTCTAAATGCTGTTCTTTCAGAGAAAATCACTTTCTTTTGAAAGTGCCTTAAGCTACTTGCAAGCATTAGGAAGAAACTCACATGCGTTTCTCTGAAAGAGAAACAGTCCGTTCCAACACTTTAATTCACTGTGCGAAGTGAATGGAGTGTTGCTTCACTTTCTAAATGCTGTCCTTTCAGAGAAAATCACTTTCCTTTGAAAGTGCCTTAAGCTGCTTGCAAGCATTAGGAAGAAACTCACATGCGTTTCTCTGAAAGAGAAGCAGTCTGTTCCAACACTTCAATTCACTGTGCGAAGTGAAGGGAGTGTTGCCTCACTTTCTAAATGCTGTCCTTTCAAAGAAAATCACTTTCCATTTAAAGTGCCTTAAACTACTTTCAAGCATTCACAAAAAACTCACATGCGTTTCTCTGAAAGAGAAGCAGTCTGTTCCAACACTTCAGTTCACTGTGCGAAGTGAATGGAGTGTTGCTTCACTTTCTAAATGCTGTCCTTTCAGAGAAAATCACTTTCCTTTGAAAGTGCCTTAAGCTACTTGCAAGCATTTACAAGAAACACTAATGCGTTTCTATGAAAGAGAAGCAGTCTGTTCCAACACTTCAATTCATTGCGCGAAGGGAATGGAGTGTTGCTTTACGTTCTAAATGCTGTCCTTTCAGAGAAAATCACTTTCCTTTGAAAGTGCCTTAAGCTACTTACAAGCATTCACCAGAAACTCACATGCGTTTCTCTGAAAGAGAAGCAGTCTGTTCCAACACTTCAATTCACTGTGCGAAGTGAATGGAGTGTTGCTTCACTTTCTAAATGCTGTCCTTTCAGAGAAAATCACTTTCCTTTGAAAGTGCCTTAAGCTACTTGCAAGCATTAGGAAGAAACTTACATGCGTTTCTCTGAAAGAGAAGCAGTCTGTTCCAACACTTCAATTCACTGTGCGAAGTGAATGGAGTGTTGCTTCACTTTCTAAATGCTGTCCTTTCAGAGAAAATCACTTTCCTTTGAAAGTGCCTTAAGCTACTTGCAAGCATTTACAAGAAACACTAATGCGTTTCTATGAAAGAGAAGCAGTCTGCTCCAACACTTCAATTCATTGCGCGAAGGGAATGGAGTGTTGCTTTACTTTCTAAATGCTGTCCTTTCAGAGAAAATCACTTTCCTTTGAAAGTGCCTTAAGCTACTTACAAGCATTCACCAGAAACTCACATGCGTTTCTCTGAAAGAGAAGCAGTCTGTTCCAACACTTCAATTCACTGTGCGAAGTGAATGGAGTGTTGCTTCACTTTCTAAATGCTGTCCTTTCAGAGAAAATCACTTTCCTTTGAAAGTGCATTAAGCAAATTGCAAGAATTCACAAGAAACTCACATGCGTTTCTCTGAAAGAGAAGCAGTCTGTTCCAACACTTCAATTCACTGTGCGAAGTGGATGGAGTGTTGCTTCACTTTCTAAATGCTGTCCTTTCAGAGAAAATAACTTTCCCTTGAAAGTGCCTGAAGCTACTTGCAAGCATTAGGAAGAAACTCACATGCGTTTCTCTGAAAGAGAAGCAGTCTGTTCCAACACTTCAATTCACTGTGCGAAGTGAATGGAGTGTTGCCTCACTTTCTAAATGCTGTCCTTTCAGAGAAAATCACTTTCCTTTGAAAGTGCCTTAAACTACTTTCAAGCATTCATAAAAAACTCACATGCGTTTCTCTGAAAGAGAAGAAGTCTGTTCAAGCACTTCAATTCACTGTGTGAAGTGAATGGAGTGTTGCCTCACTTTCTAAATGCTGTCCTTTCAGAGAAAATCACTTTAATTTGAAAGTGCCTTAAGCTACTTACAAGCATTCAACAGAAACTCACATGCGTTTCTCTGAAAGAGAAGCAGTCGGTTCCAACACTTCAATTCACTGTGCGAAGTGAATGGAGTTTTGCTTCACTTTCTAAATTATGTCCTTTCAGAGAAAATCACTTTCCTTTGAAAGTGCCTTAAGCAACTTGCAAGCATTCACAAGAAACACTAAGGCGTTTCTATGAAAGAGAAGCACTCTGTTCCAACACTTCAATTCACTGCACGAAGTGAATGGAGTGTTGCTTCACTTTCAAAATGCTGTCCTTTCAGAGGAAATCACTTTCCTTTGAAAGTGCCTTAAACTACTTTCAAGCATTCATAAAAAACTCACATGCGTTTCTCTGAAAGAGAAGCAGTCTGTTCCAACCCTTCAATTCACTGTGCGAAGTGAATGGAGTGTTGCTTCACTTTCTAAATGCTGTCCTTTCAGAGAAAATCACTTTCCTTTGATAGTGCCTTAAGCTTCTTGCAAGCATTAGGAAAAAACTCACATGCGTTTCTCTGAAAGAGAAGCAGTCTGTTCCAACACTTCAATTCACAGTGTGAAGTGAATAGAGTGTTGCCTCACTTTCCAAATGCTGTCCTTTCATAGAAAATCACTTTCCTTTGAAAGTGCCTTAAGCTACTTACAAGCATTTAACAGAAACTCACATGCGTTTCTCTGAAAGAGAAGCAGTCTGTTCCAACACTTCAATTCACTGTGCGAAG